>NW_028277032.1:5727355-6069807 GCF_059951505.1 Python bivittatus
TGTTGTTTTTTTAAACCGCAAAAATATGAAACAAAATACAGTACGAAGAGAGAGAACACTAACCTTGCTCGACACGACTTCTGGCGTGGAGGACAGGAAGGCAGGTGGGGAGGCGGTTATTGCTTGGAGGGAGAGTCCCGCTCCCTACAGGAAACCACGACCATGTGTCAGGGAAAATGGCTGCGGATCCTGTTCGTCACCCGATCCGGCGTTCGCAAATGGAGGCAAAATTTTGCGAACGGAGCTGTTCGTGACCCGAATTGGTCGTGAACAGAAGCGTTCATGACCCGAGGTACCACTGTAATTATAAACCCATTGGGGGGAGATGGGCGGCATACAAATGTAATAATAAAAAATAAATAAGGGTGATAATCAAAGAACAATGATGTCCAGTTCTTTGTAAAATCACCAAGGGTCTGATGACTTTCTGTGCTCCATAGAGGAGATAGTCAGGAGCACAGATTGTCATGGCAGCAGAACCAGGTTTCTGTTAGGCATTTCTGAGGCAAATGAGGCAGACCTGTGGCCAGCCTTCCTGCCAGGCTTGCAGAACATGAGTGCAAGAGAACATTCCTCAGACCTGAGTTTGGCTAAGTCCAATAGGACTTTCTTTCCATAAGTGGTATGCCTAGGAAGTCTAACTGAAGGTTGTTAGGAATTCCTCATATGTATGGGATGGGAAATGATCCTTCCTGCAAACAGAAGGCCACTCTTTCTCCCTGCACCCACCCAGGACTATCTGCATTCTGGGACAGCTGAATCCCACACAGCTCCCCACCAATGCTGCATCCTGACCACAGAATGCAAAGATCAGGAAATTAATGCTGTGAATGCCAAAGTGTCTGATCAATAGAAGTACGATGCATTTCCCTACCTCACTGCCCGATGACAGTAGGCAGCCAAAGACATGCTTTGGAAAAGATGATTCCAGTGCCAGCTCACTGGAAAGAAAGAAAATGCTTCCAGCATACACACACAGGCTCAAATCCTGGTTCATGCCAAGCACATCTCTCAAAGCCCAGCTTACCAGTCTGTCTGTTGTCCATGAATTGCCTGCTTCATTGAAGGGACTGCTCTGCAGAGAGATTCCCCACCACCCTGAAAGACTTTAGTGGCAGCACCCAAATTCCCCAGTTGCCCACCTCCACCCTCGGATGCCAAGTGGTGTGTCTCTCCTTTCAAGAGTCAGGGACCACCTTCTCTGACAAGACTGGGGAAGATTACATGCAGTTGACATTTTTAGACCAACCAACCTGATGTATATTTCTTCAGCTTCCAATCTGCAATGCATTCTTGGTTTAAAAATTACATACAAAATTGAAGATGTTGGACAAAGTTGCATATAAAAGTGCATGTGATTTTCTGTGCATTTAAATTGTAGATTAGTACAGAAATTGGATAGAACAGAATGTATGAGTGGAAAGAAATGGTGTCAATGGGGGCTGGGGTTGTAGGAACTTCTAACAGTTGTCTTAAGATCCTACTGACAGCCCTCAAGCAGGACAGTAAGAAGTAGGGAATTCTCCACATGCACAGAGTGGTGGCAGCAGTTTTGTAAAGTGTCTGCTCCGGCTCTCCCACCCTACTGAAGCATCTCATGAAGTGTGGAAATGTTGCTAAGTCAGCAAGGCTTTTGCTAAGTGGTCGAGATGGTGCAAGGATTGTTGAATTTGATAATGTTGAAATGTCCAGGTTGGTCCCAACAATTGCTCATTTTTCTTTGTCCCTTGTTTCCTGTTTTTAAGTCTCTACTATTCTTTCTCAAGGACAGCAGTAATTGATATGAAACTTTTAGAAATTAATTTTGTTGCATCTCTCACTAAGAGAGAGAGAGAGAGAGAGAGAGAGAGAGAGAGAGAGAGAGAGAGAGAGAGACTTCATGGGGTCATTTATAATGTCACAGTTATTGGTCCTGACAAAACAATGCCTTAAAAATGCACCAAAGTAAATTATGAGACACACAGATGGGTGAACCCTTGCCTGAGCTAGACTGGAAGACAGCCAGTCTTTGATATTAATAACCAAGAAAACATCCTCTCTCTGGCCAGGCAGAAAGATGGCTTCAGCTTTTAGTCCCCTCTTCTTGGAATACACACCATTTAATCTGGGCTGTTTTGGAGTGCACTGCTGAACCCAAGCCCCCTTTGCCACAGCAGAAATGATCATAAACCATGCCCTTCTTAGATCTTGGAACCCAGTTCTCTTCCTACCCATTCAGCTAGTTGACATCTTCTTTGGCTTCAAGCCTGCTATGAATCTGTAGAGACATAAACTCAACTTATACATACATTTATTTAAAACACCTGAAGCAAATGCTTTTTATATAATACAGTACTAACTCAAAGAGTCATTTTCACTCCACTGAAGGCAAGAGAATTAAGTCAGAAAGAGAAACAAGTTGAGGGTGAAATATACATCTAAATAAGAATTGTGTGTGTGTGTGTGTGTGTGCGCGCATGCATGCACGCTTTCAAGTCAATCTTGATTCCTGGTGACTGCCTGGACAAGTCCCTGCAGTTTTCTTGGCAAGGCTTCAGAAGTGGTTGGCTGTTTTTTTCCCAGGGCTGAGAGTGACTGGTCCAAGGTCCCTCAGCTGGCTCTGTGCCTAAGGTAGGACTAGAACTCACAGTTTCCTGGTTTCTAGGCTGGTACCTTAAGCACTACACCAAACTGGCTCTAAATGAAGATAAATTATAAAATAGATTGCTTAGCTTTCCACAACTGCTGCTTGTTGCAGTTATATAAAGGCCTCTTTCCTCCAAACTAGCTCTTAGCCTTGCAAAGGATCAGGAGGGAAGCGGTCAGTGATAGTCTATTTATTAAAAATATGTCTAGGCAACTTTTAGAAGTTGAAGTTTTTCCAGGGCAGCTCATAACAATAAAGTTAATATAGGTAGTACTCGACTTATGACCACAATTGGGACCAGAACTTCTGTTGCTAAGCTATGTGGTCATTAAGTGAGTTCTGCCCAATTTTATGACCTTTTTTGCTGCAGTTGTTAAGCAAATCATGTGGCTGTTTAGCAAATCCAGTTTCCCCCATTGACTTTGCTTGTTGGAAGCCCCCTGGGAAGGTTGCAAATGGTGATCACATGACCCCGGAATTCTGCAACTGTCATAAATACTTGCTGGTTGCCAAGTACCTGAATTTTGATCACATGATCATGGGGACTCTGTGGCAGTCATAAGTGTGAGGACTGGTCATAAGTCACTTTTTTCAGCACCACCATAACTTTGAATGGTTAAACAAATGGTCATAAGTCAAGGACTACATGTATGAGGAAAGCGTATAATAAAACATTACTAAAATTATTGAACATCATCAGTTAAAACAACTAACCCAAGATAGACTAAAAAAGAGCAAACCAACCAATAATAATAATAATAATAATAATAATAATAATAATAATAATAATAATTTATTAAATTTATATGATACCTGATTCTCAGCTCTGGATAGTTAGGGAAGTTGCTGAAGGAATCAAGTTGTTAGGCTGTAACCTAGTCCACAAATGGAGGTACTGCAGAAAAATCCCTCCTTTTTGTCAGGATTTTCATTCTCATGGGAAAGGATTCATCCCGTTATCTTTACAACAATAACAAATAATATTTTGGCTACAGAGATCATGTGAAAAACACCTGTTATTGTGTGTTGTGTATTGTGCTATTTACTGCCATCTATTGGCGTGTGTATGCTAGTTACCCAGAGAGGAAAATGTGCAGCCTCTCTGAGTAGTTGTTAGTTGTTTTAGTGTTAGCCATTATGTAGGTTTTATGGGCTACGTAGTTGTAACAAAGTACCAAGTAGTGTACCTCTTCTCTAAGAGTTTGTAGCTAGAGATTTTGTTAAGCTTGTGTTGCTAATAAGTCTTGGATGCTACATTGAATGAGAAGATGTGTTTTTCTTTATATTTTGTATGATATTTGTATTTTATGGAATTTTGCATTTTTATCAATAAACACCAGTTAGTATATATTTTCTGACTGGATTTCTGTGGGAAACAAGAAATGGACATTACATTGTGTTTGCTTTCATGGCTAATATTTTCCTGGAGTTTTTGCTGCGCTCTGCACAAACAGGAGTGTTTGTGATTATCACTCTGCCTGACACTTTTTCCCAGTGCTAGGCAAATGACATACTTGGAGAAGATTGATTGATTGATTGATTGATTGATTGATTACATGCCATCAAGTTGTTGTTGACTCCTAGCGACCACATAGATTTTCCCCAGGAGAATCTGTCCCCAACCTGGTCCTTCAGGTCTTCCAATGGTGTCTCCATTGCCACTGTACTGAGTCCATCCACCTGGCTGATGGTCATCCTCTTCTTCTCTTTGCTTCCACCTTTCCAGCATCAGAGCCTTCTCCAGAGAGCTGGGGCTTTGTATAATGGGTCTGAAGTAGGATAATTGGAGCCTAGTCATTTGTGCCTTGAAAGAAAACACTGGGTTAGAGTTAGGGATTTGTGCTGTGATCCATTTGTTTCTTTTCTTGGCTATCCATGGTATTCTCAGGAGTCTTCTCCAACACCAAAGTTCAAAGATATCAATACTCTTCCTATCTGGCATTTTCAAAGTCCAACTTCCACTTCCATAGAGTGTCACAGGAAATGGCATGGCTTGCACAATTCTGATCTTTGTAGGTATGGACGCATCACGGCATCTGAATCTCTTTCCCAAGGCCTTCATGGCTCTTCTAACCAAGGGCTAGTCTGTGGCATATTTCTTGACCGTTTGTTCCTTTACTCTTGAAGGTTGATCCTAAAAGGCAGAAGCCATCCACCACTTCAATATCTTCATTGTCAATTTTAAGGCTGGTGGTTCCTCCTGTTGTCATTAGTTTGGTGGTCTTTATATTTAATTTTAGTTCCATTTTCTCACTCTGCTCGTTGACTTTTGGTACCTGGGCGTGCAGACCTCTTGTATTTCCAGGTATCAAGGTAGTGTCATCAGCATAGTGCAGGTTATTGATGTTTCTTCCTCAAGTTTTAAAACCACACTCATCTTCTTCCAATGCAACTTTCCTCTCTATATATATTCAGCATGTAGGTTGAATAAATAAGGGGAGAGGATGCGACCTTGCCTCACGCCTTTCCCAGCCTGGAGCCAGTCTGTTTCACTATGTTTTCTTCATACTGTGGTTTCCTGACCTGTATATAAATTTCTCATGAGGACAAAGATGTTCCGGGATTCCCATTTTTCTGAGCACTTTCCACAGTTTGACATGATCAGCACAATCAAAGACCTTTCTATAATCAATGAAGCACATGATATCAGCCTAGTGAGATAGTCCAGTCAGGAAGCATATCCAGATGGACTAATTCTACTTTATTGTAAGGTTACATTAACAGAATCATGCTATTCTGAAAGTACATTTCTCCCCCATCCCCTTTACAGCCCAAGAAACTAGGGAGGGTCCCTTCTGAGACACTTGCCACTCCCACATTCCTGCTGTGGGCTAAGCTGCCTCTTATCCGACCATTCCCCTGGCTGTGGCTCTTCCTCCTGTCTCCCAAGGTAATTCCCATATGCCATTACTTCAGCTCCCCCTTCAGTCTCAGTCCTCCCTCTCGAGTTCTCAGGGGAAACTGACTGTGGGCTGTGAGAACAAAGTGCAGCTGTGTTGCTCCCCTTTTCTGCCAGTAACTCCCCCAGGTCACATGAGGCATCCTGCAACCCAGCTATGTCTGTAAAGGGGACTTCTGCCCTCCAACCAGAAAGCTATCACCCTCCCCCCATGTCCTGCATGCCCAATGTAGAAAGAGCTGGGTCATTTTCCCTTTTCCCTATTTGTTCTCTTGTTTGCCCCCTGGCCCCCTCCACCCCATAGAAGAACACCTCTTGCCCATTTTGGTCAGCCCCAAACTCCTGCAAGGCCAGTAATTATTGAGGACAGGGCTTGTCAGCGTGACGGTTGTGAAAGTGGTGCACCAGTTGCACAGCATCCACATTTATTGCTGCTTCCCATGACCTCTCTGACTCTGGGTAGCCCTTCCAGTGGATCAGGTATTCCACCTGCTTCCATCAGTGTGTAGAGTCTAGCACCACCTTGACCTTGTACTCTTACTCCCTGTCTACCAGTATGTGAGGTGGGGTGCTATCTGAGAATGCAGAGTACAGTGGGTGTGCCTCTTTCCCTAGCAAAGGCTGATGGAATATCAGATGAACCTTCATTAATTCTGGCAATTGCAACTGGAATGCTACCAGGTTGATTTGTTTAATCACCGGGAAGAGGCGAATAAACTTTGAGTCTAGTTTTTTGGAAAGCTGTGTGGAAGTCAAATCCCCTTCTGCAGTTCTAGCCCTTTCCTGTCTGTGTGCACCTGCTGCTTTTTTGTAGGCAGCTGTCACAAACTCTAGCTGCTCCTTCAGAGTCTTTGGGCTGCTTGCCTCTCATGCAGGCAACCTGAGGCACAAGGAACAGTGCTTTCCTGCCTGGTTGTCGGCAAGCCCTATGGGTGTAATCCATAAGTTGCCTGGAATGGGGCCATACTGATAGAGGAGCGTGCTGCATTGTTGTAGGCAAATTCCACAAGGGGTATGAGTTCAGTCCAGTTGTCTTGCTGATATGAAATATAGCATTTAAATATTGCTGCAACAATTGGCTAACCTTCTCAGATTCTCTGTTGAATGCTGAATAATATGAGGAAGACAAACGAATTTTAATATTTAATAAGCACAAAAGGGCCTTCCAAAATTTGGAAGTAAACTGATTTCCTCTGTCTGTAATCACATGATTGACCAACCTTCTATATCTAAAGATGTGGTCCAAAAAGAGCTGAGCTGTTTCCTGGGCTGTTGGGAGGCCCTTGCAAGGAATAAAATGAACCAGCTTGGTAAATAAATCCACTACTACCAAGATGCTGGTATATCCCTGCACTGGGGGAAGGTTGGTGATAAAATCACCAAGCAGTGTCCTGGGGCTGTGATGGGGTCTCTACTGGCTGCAATAAGCCAGCTGACTTACTAGGAACTGGTTTTGCTTTACAGCAGACATGACATTAATGTCTGCATGAACTGGTGACCACCAGAAGTCTCCAAGAACTCAATGTTCACTTTTAAACATCCCCCCATGTCCTACTGTTTTGTTTTCATAGCATAATTATAGTACTTCTTCCCTTAGAGGAAAAGGAAATATACAAACATCCATTGTGCAGCAGTTGCCCCCCTTCCAGTGTGAAAGGTACTAAATTACTTTGTGGGGGTCCCTGGAGGTCATCCATGGTAGCCCTGGCGTTTGCATCATGCTGCTACTATGCCCTGATCCGATCTAATAGATCAACAGTCTGTCTCCCTACTTCCAGTTTTTTGGGCTGGTTGGATTTACAGTTGGACTCAAAGTTGCTTGGCTGGAGCATCGTTGGTGTGTGTGCACAGCATGTCATATTTTGCTGTGCGTGAGAGGGCATCTGGAAGTTTGTTCTGTGAGCCTGGAATGTAGGATCCTGGAATGTATAAAACTTTGGCTCCATTTCTTTGGATATCTATCCCCCAAATCCTCTGCTTTAGTTCAGCCAGGGTTTTATCAAGTCCCAAAGCAGGTAGCACTGACAGGGTGAGACTGCAATATACCAAATCATTATTAATTTGTCTTCTTAGGTTGGAAGAGAACCTATCCAGCTAAGTCAGATGGACTAAGGAAGTTCCCCAATAGAGTTGCTTCAGCCAGAACCTAAGATGACAAAATCTTAATTGGGCCCCAAGGGAAATGCAACCTAATTCTAGTCATGTTGTTGTGCCACAAAACGGGTCTGAGCTTGGTGTTGAAGCCAAAAGACATCCAAACACGAGGTGCAGAATAAAGGGTTGCTTTTATTAAGGTACCAGAACAAAAGGACTCCAGCCTGTAAGGCGGCAGGAGCCCCGAGCACAATTTGGTTACAATTTTTATACTTCCCAAATTCCCTCCCCAGTCTCTCATTGGTCAGGTACTATGGAGTTCACAACCCATCAGGTACACCAAATACAACTTCCGGTTGTCCCGCCTTAGTTCACGTCTCCCACTACTCTACTCCAAAGCCCCTTGCCCCTATTTACAATTATCCATATTTGGGGCTTCTACTTACGTGTCATCTTGAAGGCTATCGTGTCCCTGCAGGCTGCGGTTAAACTGACTGCACCCTGTCGCAATTATCTACATTCCTCTCCTTTCTATATGGCGCAAGCTGCTTTAAGCCTATAGCTAAATTTCACACATCCTGTCTTCCAGGTTGTGGGCCTTCTTGCAAGTGTTTCAGCATGTTAACCCCCCCACCCTTAGCTGCCCCAACGGTGGGTGGTCGGGCTTATTCCTCTTCAAACTGGTGTTGGTATGGCCTCAGTTCCACATATGAACCTGGGGGGAGATTAACCCCCTTCTTCTGACCCTTCAATGTTAGAGCACTGGAAATTGAATAAAGAATTCATAGTAATATTTTCAAGAATTTTCAAGAGCACTATATAGCATCAAACCCAGAACTTTGGTTTTAAAGAGTTTAATGGCTACTGGGACAGAATTGTTACCAAATTGACCTGCAATTTAGCAATTGCAAGGGGTGCTTTTGGGGCTTTTATTAGAAGCTCTCTTGATTGAGTAGACAAACAGGTAGAAGATTGAAAATAGACACCTAAATATTTAAAGGATTTTACCTGCTTGATGAGTTTGCTGTTGGTTGTCCATCTAACTGAGTCCTTAGTGTTTCCTAGAGAATACCAGTACTTTTCTTTTGGAGTAATTTATTTCAATGTGTTCTCTGGAGCAGTATGTAAGGTTTACCCCGTTCATCTCAGAGAAACTCTTGTGACACGTGTGTTCAGCAAAGCAGTTTACTCAAGCGTAATGTAAGTAAGTACAGACAAAGCCAGGGTTGGCTTGGCACATCTTACAATGTATTTTATACCTTCCCCGTTCCCTCGTTTTGCCCCGTTGCTCAGCTACAGATTACCCGCAGTAATCCCCCCTCGCCCCAATGGCAGATTCAGTCCGGTGCTTTTGTCTTTCTGATTGCTGTCTATGGGTTGTGCTGTTGTTGCCTTTGTTGGGTTTGCCTGTTGCGCACAAAGCCGGGAGTTCCCGATCACTCGTTGATCGCTTCCCTTCTGAGCCTCTGCGCTCCCCTTTGTCTGCAGCGCCCGAGGGGAGCCGCACTGATACAAAGTATCCGCTTGCGGGTTGAGTTAAGCACCGCCCCCTGTCCGTCATCAGCTCGCGGTTTCACTTCCCCTTTTTCTCTGCTCGCGCCCGGGCGGTGAAATTGACTAGGTGTGGCTGAGCGGCGTTTCACTGTGCCATGCCGGCTGAATCTGACATACCGCCCCCCTGAACAGAAACCCCCCCTTTACCTTGGTTTCCCGGGTTGCTTCTTGTAAAAGTCCTTGACCAGTTCAGGCGCCCTAACGTGGGATTTGTTTACCCACTCACTGTACGCTCTCAGGAAATGCTATACTAGCAGTTGGATCTGGTCCTTGTGTTTCCTGGTGTCCAGGATTTGTTTCACTTCAAAGTTTCTCTCCCCGTCAACCATGATCGATGCCAGGGCTGGCTCATCTCTGTGCCAGTCATTGGACAGTCAGTGCGGCTTCAGCAGGCTGCAATGGAAGACCGGGTGGACCTTCCCGAGTGCTTTTGGGAGCTTCAACTTGACAGTCACCAGGTTTATTATCTCAACAACAGGGAAAGGACCCACAAACTTTGGGCTGAGTTTCTTAGACGCTTGATGCGTCTTCAGGTTCTTTGTAGACAGGTACACCTGGTCCCCTACTTTCCACTGCCACTCGGGGAGTCGCTTGCGGTCGGCATATTTTTTTGTAGTCCGCTCTGGCTTCCTGCAGCGCCGTTCGGACTGCCTGCCTTGTGGCGTCTATCTGAGTGAACCAAGTGTCCAATGAGCCGATCCGGGATGCCGGCTGGGGTAGCTTGGGGATGGCGATGAAGTCTTGCCTGGTCGCCACCTTAAACGGGGTGAAACCAGTGCTTTTGTGGACCACATTGTTATATGTTACCTCCGCAAACGGCAGCAGCTCTGCCCAGTCGTCTTGCTGGTAATCCACATAGCACTGCAGGTACTGCTCCAGCCCCCTGTTAAGACGTTCCGTGGCCCCATCCGTCTGTGGATGCGCCACCAAGGAGAGAGCTTGCTGAGTCCCCACTCGCTTCAGGAACCCCCGCCAAAACCACGTGACGAAGTTCCCCCCCAGTCGCTCATGACTCACTGGGGGGTGCCGTGCAAGCGATACACATGCTGCACGAACATCTGCGCCAGCTTCTCCACGGTGGGGACTCACCGACAAGCCACAAAGTGCGCTTGTTTTGAAAACAAGTCCGTTACTGCCCAAATAGCTGTCTTCCCCTTGCTCTCCGATAGCTCCACAATAAACTCCATGGTGATTTCTTGCCAAGGGCCGTCTGGCATCATTACAGGCTGGAGGAGGCCCCGGAGCTTCCCCTTGCTCCCTTTGGCCATTGCACAAATCAGGCAGCTCTCTGTGTATGCTCCCACGTCCTTCCAAAGGCTCAGCCACCAGAACTGCCTCCATATTAGGTGGAGGGTTTTCACAAACCCATAGTGGCCTGTGTTTTTATTATCATGGGCTCTTTCCATCACCTCCCTTTGGCAACCCCTAGGTACATACAACTTGTCCTCGTGCTACCACAATCCCCCATGTCCCATTAAAGAGTCTTTGTTCTTTGCCACCCAAGGGTCTTGCTCACCAGCTTCTCAGAAGGTTTGTTGGATTCCTGGTTCGGTGTCGCTTGCCCGCTTCCTCGTTTGGCTGCACGTTACGGCTTTTACGGCCAGCTGGGTTGTGGGGATGATCAAGTCCACAACCTCCTCCCGCTGGCTTGCGTGTTGGGGAATGCAGGACAGTCCATCCACTAAGAAGTTCTTTTTCCCCGGGATGTGTTTGAGGTTGAAATTAAACCATCCGAAGTATTGGGACCAGCACGCTTGCTTGGGTGAAAGCTTCCGCGGGGCCCTAAGTGTCTCGAGGTTCTTGTGGTCTGTCTACACCTTGAACGGCTGGCTCGCTCCCTCCAGGTGAATAGGGCCCACTTTATAGCAAACGCCTCCTTCTCCCACACCATCCACTGCCTTTCCATTGCGGTGAACTTTTGTGAGGCATAGGCACACGGGTGGAGGGCTTCCTCGGGTCCGGGCTGTAGAAGGACTGCTCCCGTCGCCACATCGGAGGCATCCACCTGGATTATGAACCGCCGGTCAGGATCAGGGTGGCGCAGGATGGGCTCTGTGGTGAACCTTCATTTTAGGTCCCCGAACGCCTCTTGACACTCCGGGGTCCATGCGAGGGGCATGCTAGGCTTAGGGGTTTTGCCGCTGCCCTGAGTCTTAAGTAAGTCCGTTAGTGGCAGGGCGACTTCAGCAAAGTTCAGAATAAACTGCCAGTAGAAGTTAGCGAACCCCAAGAAGCTTTGGAGCTGCCTCCGGGTCTGCGGCGCTTCCCACCCCAGTACATCATTTACTTTTGCTGGGTCCATCTCAACACCCCTGCTGGATATTCTATACCCAAGGTAGTCCAGTTGCTCCCGATGGAACTCACACTTTGAGAGCTTGGTGTACAGCTGTGCTTTTAACAGTCTTCGGAGCACAGTGCGCACTAGTCTCACGTGCTCGGTCAGGGTCTCGGAATATATTAGGATGTCGTCCAGGTAGACAAGGACACCCCGGTATAATAGATGATGCAGCATCTCATTTGTTAATTGCATGAACACCCCCAGTCCCCCTTTTAACCCAAACGGCATCACGCGGAACTGGAAACTTCCAAGTGGGCAATTGAAAGCAGTTTTCCATTCATTCCCTGCGCATATCCGGACCCTGAAGTACGCCTCTTGCAAGTCCAGTTTTGTGAACACCTTCCCCTTGGACAGGTGGGACAGGTCCTTCATCAAGGGAAGTGGGTAGTGGTATTCAGTACTTATGGCGTTCAGCCCCCGGTAGTCCACGCACAGCCTTAGCGAGCCGTCCTTCTTTTCCCGGAACAACACCGGGGCCGCCAAGGGGGACTTTGTGGGTTGGATGAATCCCCGCTTCAAGTTCTTATCCACAAACTCCCATAGGCTGCCCATCTCCTTCCCCAACAGGGAGTACATCTTAGGGTTGGGCAACTTGGACCTGGGCTCTAGCTCTATGGAGGTCACTGGGTCTGTGGGGCGGGAGTTGGTCTGAGTCTGCCTTGCTGAATGCCACCGTCAGGTCGCGGTAAGGATGGGGGATGCTCCCGATGTCCGCCAGATCCTCCGCTCCCCCTTGCGCGGGGTTGGCCACTGCTGCTGCTGCCTGGGCCACCGCTACCTCCGGGATTCCCGATGTCACCACCACCGCTGTTCTGGCTTCCACCGCTGTCTGTGCGCTTCCCTGCGTGGCTAGCTCCTCCTCCACCGATTGCTGCTCCGGAGTTGCTCCCTTCTTTGTTGTCACCCGTTGTCACCTCCGGTTCTCTCTCGTCTGCTCTTCCTCGTCTCGGAATCGTACCACCTCTGACGCCCAGTCAACGAGGGGGTTCCGCTGCCCCAACCATGCCAGTCCGAGTACCAGCGCATAGTCAGCAATCGGGACCACCACAAACCTTAGCTCCTCATGATGGGTCCCGATCATCATCTTGACCGGCTCACATAGACTGCAATCAGAAAGACAAAAGCACCGGACTGAATCTGCCATTTGGGCGAGGGGGGATTACTGCGGGTAATCTGTAACTAAGCAACGGGTAAGCGTAGGAACGGGGAAGCTATAAAATACCATGTAAGCTATGCCAAGCCAACCCTTACGTTACACTTGAGTAAACTTCTTTGCTGAACACATGTGTCATGAGAGTTTCTCTAGACGAACGGGGTAAACCTTACATATGGGACCCAACAGTGTTGCATGATTTCCAACCAGTATCCAATCTTCTCTTTTGATGGAATGTTGTTGAAATTTGCACCTTCAGGAGGCCCTGGAGGAATCAGATTATCCTTTTCAGATTACAGGTCTGGGTACAGTACAGAGTTGGAATTGATCATGCTTTTGGTGACCTTTTTGATGACCCTTGGGATGGGGTTGGTGCAACTATCCTGGTTCTTTTGAAACCATCAATCGTGGTATACTTCTGGACTGGCTATGAGGATTGGAAATGGGGGGCACAGTGTTTCAATGGTTCTCCTTTCTCCATGGCTGGTTGGCAGTGTTGGCAGGTGAGGAAGAGATCAAGCCTGAGACCCCTGCTCCCATAGTGTTTGATGCACTTGTCTCTCTTCTTTAACATATACATGAACCTGCTGGGTGAGATCACCTAAGCCACTAGGTGAGGAAATGAAACTCATACATGTCTCCCCATCAGTTGTTGCCATCTTACCATCTACTTCAAGCAGGAAGTTCACCTCTTTCTTTTTCTTCCTCTGTAGCAAAGAAGAATATCTTTTCTATTGTTTTTTAGCTTCCTTTGGAAGCCTAAGTTCCTTTTATAATTTTTAAATTTCTTTCTAATTTCTAATTTTCTTTCTGCAAATATTAACTTAATACACCTTAGTTTTTAGAAGATCCCAACTCTAACTCAAGAACCTATGTCCATGGAACCCTCCTTGTACTTCTATGTATACTTTTCTCCTTCACAAGACCCAGTTGGCAGGCAGATAGGTTTGCCAACATTTCCTGGCATAGCTAGGAAAAGTGTGAAATCCTGGCTGTGCCAGAAGGCCTGGGGGCCGGATGGGGGCTCTCACCAGTGGAGGTGGCTTGTGGGGTGATTGACCTTGCCCCCCCATCATCTTGAATGTTTTTAGTTTTTATGTACAGGGTTTGTTGTTTAGATTTGATTTTTAATGGATTATTTATTTTAACTATTTATGGGGGATTTTTAATTGTTGATGGGGTTTCTGATTTTAACTGTGAGCTGCCCAGAGTTACCCATTGGGGGGAGATGGACAGGATACAAATTTAATAATAAACAAACAAACAAACAAACAAATAAAATCCCATGTAAAGCTCATAAGAACCGGCAGCTTTGTTGACTATCTATACTGAGATAATACCTTATTAAGCCAGCTGAAGATGTATAAAATAACTCCAAGCTTTCCTTAAGAAACAGCTTCCTTGCTGAAAGAATTCTGTTGCTATTGAATATTAGCATAAACAAATCTTTCTCCTAGTTTAGCTTAAAAATTCCTTCTTACCTTTGGCCTTTTCTTAGCTGTGCATCCCACTGAAGTCAATAGTGGTGGGTTACTACTTCCCCAGCAAATCTGCCTTTTTTCTCCCCTTCACCTGTACTTTTGAGAGTTATCTATGGGATTCAGAAGATCTAGGTACAAAAAGTTGCTTAGGGCATTAAATATTTACATAGCAATGTTAGGAAGGTGTGTGTAAATTATAAATAATGTAAGGCTGAATGGGTTGTGGTTAGAGCTAAGAGACCCAAATTGTATCATCATAATACATTATTTACAAATAATGCATCTATTCTTCTCCATTAGTGTTGCTGGCAAAAGCCCCTGAGTGCTAAACTTGAATTTTGACGAGAGCAATAAATATGAGATAACAAATAGCAGTAAAGATGCAGATGTAGTTAAACAAGTGCAAATTGGAGCGCATCAGTCTAATTCTGCCCAACCTCCTCTTAGTCAGAAATAGCACAGCAAGAGCTCCAAAAACAAGACACAGAGCAATACATCCAAATTATCTAAATTAATTTAATTGAAAAGATCCCATTGAAAAGTCTAGCAATAGGAGACAGATTTAAATCACATCTAAACATATTGAAAATTAACAATAATCTCTACCAAAATGTGTGGAATATAAATCATTTTGGCAAGTTAACAGGTTATTCTATTAATTAGAATAAATCCAATATGCTTCCAATTGGATCAAAAGTATTCCTGGCGATTTGTTAAAAATGGGTGGGGGGATATTTTGTTTAGATATCTTGGAATAATTATTTCTAAAAAAACACCTTTATTTGTAGAAGTAAATACTTCAAATTCTTTATTTGAAATTAGTATCAATAGGTTTAAAAAATAAATGATGTAAAAAGTAATATTTTTTCAAGCATGCAATATATAAGGAGGGATCCCATAGGTACTTTCGACAAATTGATTAGCTACCCAGAAAGTTTTTAAGGGGTGGATAGGCTTCTTAATCCCTCTTCTGATTTTCCTATGAAGAAAAGAAGCTCAATTCCCTTGATTTCATCTTTATCATTAGGCTTATTTTTTGCCTCTATCTTTTTTTGGAATTCTATTGACTTTTCTTGAAAGAAACTGTGAGCGCAACTAGGAAGTTATTATTTGACCTCTCTGTTACCTTGGCAGAGTTTGGTTCTTGTCCCTGCTAACAAAGGCAGAATATCAGGAAATAGCCCAAATCTACAAGGATGGGGTCAAGAAGGCTAAGGCTCAGAATGAGCTAAGGCTTGCAATGAATGCCCAAAATTACAAATATAGGCTTCTTTGGGTATGTCTAGAACAAGAGGAAAGTCAAGGAAACAAGTGGCCAGCTGGCTGGAGAAGATGGCAAGATGGTGACAGGCAGCAGGGCTAAACTGCTTAATTCCTATCTTGCATCTGTCTTTTCACAAAAGGAAGTAGCAACTTGGCTTGTCAGAAGTGGTGCTATGGGGACCAGAAGAGAAATGCAGATCAAAATAAGTGAGAAATTGGTGAAGTGTTGCTCTGAATGAATGTAAGTCACCTGGACCAGGTAGATCACATCCCAGGGTGTTGAAGGAACTGGTGGATATCATCTCAGAGCCACTGAATGAAATCTTTGAGAAAGCCCAGAGCACAGGGGAAGTGCTAGAAGACTGGAGAAGAACCAATGTTGCTCCAATATTTTAAAAAGCAAGGAAAAGTGGGCCCAGAAAACTATAGACCAATCAGCTTGACATCCATACATAGAAAAATCCTAGAAAAGATAACCAAGCAGTGGGTTTGCAAGCTCTTAGAAATGAACAAGGTGATTACTAGAAGCTAGTTAAAAACAGGTCATGCCAGACAAATCTTATTCCTTATTCCTAAGTGTGATCCTTAAGGATCTATGTTCACATGGAGGCAGGTATGCAGTAGGGTACCTCAGGGTTCTGTCATGGGCCCAGTACTCTTCAGTATCTTCACAGATGACTGCAATGAGGGAATTAGAAGGGATGCTCAGAAAAAAAAAATCTGTGGATGACACAAAACTGTGGGGGATTACTGACAGGCTCAAGATTCCATAGATCTTGATAGACTTGAACATTGATCCTATTCAACAAATGTTGTTCAACAATGAGAAATGTAAGGTTTTCTACTTTGGCAGGATTTAAAATAAGTGTTATGTGGCTTAGCAGTAGTACTTGTGAGAAGGATCTGGGAGTCTTGATAGACCACAGATTAAACATGAGCCAGCAGTGATTGCAGCCAATGCGATCTTGGACCTAATCAACAGCAGCATTGTTAAGGTCATGGGAAATGGTAGTACCACTTTATGCAACACTGGTCAGACCACACCTGGAATACTGTGTCCAGTTCTGGTTGCCATAGTACAAAAAGGATGCCAAAGAACTGGAAAGAGTGTAGAGATGAGTGTCAAGGATGGTAAGGGTCTTGGAGGCTAAATCCTATGAAGTCAGGGAAACAGTATGGTAAGAAGGATGTTATATCTTGAGAGAACCCACAAAACTTTGAAAGTGGAGTTTGGGCACAAATTGGAATCAAAAACCCATTTCCACTAGGTGCTTGATTGTCCATATCCCAATGCTTCAGAATACCACCTTCCTGTCAGGATCAGACAAAAACTTACTGAGATAAAGTCCTTAAGGGGAAGCTGCAAACTAACCTGCCACTTCCTTAGACCACATCCATGGAACATTCTAAAACTGAGCAGGGCCCACCTGACTTTCTGCACAGCAGATTCTGGGCTTCAGAAATAACCTATCTTGCCTTGCATTGGCATGGAGGGATAGTTCAGGCAGACTTGCTCCTTGGCCAGGACATGAAGCAGAAAAACAGAATCCTACCATTACCCAAGGGTAATGTGTCTCTTCTTAAACTGACAAGGATAAAAGATGTGTGCACCTATATTGTTTAAATATGTATTTACATAGTAAAGCAGTGTAGAATGAATTGTTTATGGGAGGGATAAGCGGATTAGCTCAGCCTTTCTCAACCTTTTGACCCTGGAGGAACCCTTGAAATATTTTTCAGGTCTTGGGGAACCCCTGCACATCCAGGCTCAAATATAGGCCAGAAGTTACAAAATTATTATATTGTTTCATGCATAGGCTTGTATACGTGCATTAACAGTGTTCTTAAACTAAAATTAAAGAATGAAATTTACCTCTTTAATGTGAAACCTGTGCTTGTTTTTTGCTGCACAAATACTCACCTTCAACTGAAATAAGACAATTTCTGTCTTTGCTTTTGATGTTTGTTAAATAAGAAAGTGTAAGAAGTTGAAAACTGCAGCAAAATGTTCAACGCCTTCCTATGAATGGCAGGATACTCTTCTTTCACAGAAATCCAGAACTTGACCATGGGCAGATCAGTGAATCTCATCTTGTACGATGAAACTGCAGCTCTCTAAGTTCTTCCTTTTCCTTTAAAGTGAAGTTCTCAGGCTGGGCAGAAGATGCAGAGAAAGGATCCCTCATACATTTGTGTCAAAAGGGAAGGAAAATACTGATCAGTTATGTTCTGCAGTACTTCCTATGGGAAAAATGCAGTCAAAACGCACAGATCCTGTGTTCCTGGATGGACATGTGGAAGGAGGCGGTGACTCTGTGAGGTCACTTCCTCTTCCTCCTCCACCACGCTACGAAGAAGAAGCACATGTCTGAGCTCTTCAGCTCAGAGATAAAGTACGGCCTAAAATATGGCCCAGTCTTATAAACCAGTTAATAGTTTAAATTTGCTGTTTGTTTATTTCTTGCTACTGTAACTGCTGTTCTGAAGAGAAAGAAAAGTACTTCATGTGAGTAAACGTGATTTCTGCTTTTCTTTACAAGAAAACTGCAATCGTTACTTTTGGGGGAACAAAAGGGTAACACCAGATATAATCCCATGTCCACAAAGGGTTACAGGCCCAGACACGATGAAATTTGAAATATTTTAGTGGATGTCGCTGGATTTTCTTAAGAGAGAAGAAAGATTCAAAGCGCCCTTTTTTTTTTTCTGGTGAGCACATGGTGACTTCCATTGTCTCCATTGTAAAAGAGATTACCCCCCCCCCCCATTTTATTTTTGCAGAACAGTAGCTAGGGAGAAAAAGATTTTTCATTTTTCATTGGAGATTTAAACAATTTTAAATTTTTGCACAATTTTGATTCCTGAGATGGCCAATCAGAATCACGTTACTGAGGGAAGCCTCAAGCTACCCAAACTCACAGAGAGAAATTTTATCCATTGGAAAAAGCGCCTAGAGGTCATATTTGATCTTAAAGAAATTTTGGATTGTATCGAAAATGAAAGGCCTTACTGGCACTACTGAAGAGGCTAAAGATTCAATCAAAGCATGGGAAAAACAGAATAAGTTAGGAGTGGCTATAATTCTGGACAGTATTTCAGATGTGCAGATGATCCACGTTAAGAAGGGGAATACTGCAGCCCAAATGCTTAAGAATTTGGAATTGTCATATGGATTTGCAAGTAAACGCTCTCACCGGGCCTGGATAAGAGACTTATTTAAGTTGAAACTCATATCCAAAGCAGATTGTAACAGCCATGTGACTCAATTCTTGACAATGATTGAAAAACTAGAACTCACAGAATACCCAATGCAGGAAGAACAGAAAATCTGTTATTTCCTGGGATCACTAGGATCTAAGTTTGAGACTTTTGCAATCCTTATGGATGGGAAGACAGACTTAACTGTAAGAAAAGTGATTGCCCATCTGAGAGAAGAGTGTGTAGAAAGGAGACAGGAAACTCCCACTAGAAATGAAAAGGCCAATGATTCAAACTATATGTCAAAATTCCAAGTGAAGGTGAAAGTGACACAAAAGAAAATTGTGTGCTTTAATTGTAATAAGGAAGGACATATAGCTAAAGCTTGCAAAGCTCCAAAGTCGCAAAGATTCCCTGCATTTAAGTGACCAAATGATAGGAAAGGGAAAAGTGAGAGAAGTTTTCCTTTATAAGAAAAGAGTCTGTCAACAATTGTGAAACCAAGTCAAACAAATGGATTATAGATTCTGGAGTGCCTAGTCATTTCAGTCATGATAAGAACTTCTTTGAGGACATTAAAAGTATTGACCTATCACAAGGTAGCAGTATTCAAATTGCAGATGGAAAAATCATAAATGCACATGGAGAAGGGTCAGGAGTGCTGAAATGCAAAATAGGTTGTGAGATAAAAGAGAATCCCGTACAAAGGGTATTGTATGCTCCAGAACTGAACTGCAATATGCTTAGTGTCTCCACTCTAGCCAGAAAAGGTTTCCATATATTATTTGAAAATGATGTGTGCCAGGTGTCTAAAGATGGGAGTTTATATGCTGAAGCAAGCCTAATAGATATGAGATGAATCTTTGGGAACCCCCATCATCTATGGTGGCGCATTCAAGCCAGAAGGATGAAGTGGATCCACAACTTTGGCACAGGAGACTTGGACACAGAGACATCAATGCTGTAATGGATTTGCAGTGCAAGGAGCTTGCAAGAGGAATAAAGATAGGACTAAACGCTTTACCAACAACAAAGTGTGTAAGTTGTATTACAGAGAAAAGTGTTAAACCTTCTTTCCCATCATGTACTCAACAGAGAAGTACCAGAGTGCTTGATATAGTTTACAGTGATGTTTGTGGTCCACTGAATGTTCACTCAATGGGAGGAAATAAGTACATTCTGATATTTCTGGATGATTTTTCAAGATATTGTGTTGTGTATTTTCTCAAGGAAAAGAATCAAACACAAGAGATGTTCAGAAAGTACCTTGCCATGGTAAACAACAAATTCCAGAGAAAACCCTTCGTTCTCATAACTGACAACGGGGGTGAGTACTGTTCACATGAGATGAAAACTTTCTTGGAAGAGGAAGGAATTAGATATGTGAAAAGTGTCCCATGCACACCACAGCAAAACCCAATTGTAGAAAGAAAGTTCAGATCCATTATAGAGATGACAAGATGCATGTTAAAAGATGCATCTCTACCCCAGCGCATGTGGGGAGATGCAGCCGCAACTGCGATGTATCTCCAGAACAGATTGCCAACCAAAGGAGCTACACGCACACCTTTTGAGCTTTGGCATGGGAGAATTCTGAATCTGTTGCACATTTGTGTGTTTGGGAGCCTTGCCTATGGCTATATTCCCAAAGAAAATAGGCACAAGTTGGACCCCACAGCACAAAAGGGCATTCTCATGGGCTATGCTGCTGGAGGAAAAGGCTACAGAGTCATGGATCTTAAAACAGGACAGGTCAGCTCAAGACATGTAGTTTATTTTGATGAACAAAACAAAGTTGACAAGAGAGGAAGTGTTATAGATTTTTCTGAGCAATCAGAAAAGGAAACATCAGATCTCATGTACTTTCCACCAGAAATGTGTGATTGTCCAGATCTGCCTTCTGTTACCATAACATCATCTACAGTAAATGAACAGGAAGAAATCACAGAGAACCAGACTCCCAGCAGCAGCACCAGAAATGAAGAGGAACTGCCTGATGTAGAGATGCCTAAATTGGAAGATGATGAGGAAGCCGATGAACCACAGATTAGACGCTCATCGAGATCCAACAAAGGTGTCCCACCACCACGACTGTCCTACCTTGCAGGGTTGGCACAACCCCTAGAGCCTCCCAACTGGGAAGTGGTGGAACAGATGCCAGCCATCAAAGCATGTGTCTGGAAGGATACCGCACAGGAAGAAATCAATGCACTGCACAAGAACAAGACATGGTGTCAAGTCCACAATGTCCAACTCCCAGTTCTGAAACATTCTCACGCAACCAGGCTTGGTTCCGAAAAATACTTCTTTATTACGTGGTACATATACAGTAGCTTGTAAACAGAACATTGCTAAAACTAAAGCCTTGGGTAAATTTCCCTCTATTTATCCCCCTCCCCTTATTGTCTGGCGTCTCGATTCTTCTCCACCTGGTGGTGACCTCTTTCCTTCCTCCCTTCCTCCCTGAGCCCCTTCCTGGCTCTTTGGGCCCTAGCTGCCTTGCCGGCAATCAAGCCAGTCTAAATTGCCCATATATGGTTAAGTTGCTTCCCAGCTCCCATTACAACCATTAACAGCAAACCCCCCCCCTTAGTTACAAGTGGCAGAAACAAATCACTCCAACTCCCAATGAATGCAATATAATGGAAAACAACAGTTAGGTGATGCAGGTTCTGACATGCTGCCCCCCCCCCAAAAAAGAACCCCTCTTCACCACGATGGCCTGGGACCCTAGAAATAAGAAAAAGAGGCACTGGAATTATGAAGACATACATTCCATAGAATCCAACAAGGTTACCTGGGTTTGTTAGGATAATTTTTATAAAAGTCCAAAAGTAAGTCAGGAGCTTTAACATGTCTTTTGGAGACCCATTCAGCCAACGATTTAGGGAAATGTTTCCAATGTACCAAATACTGAATGTCTCCTCTGAATTTTCTAGAGTCCAATATTACCCTGATCTCAAAGTGTTGTTCCCCCTCGATCATAATAGGTTCAGGAGGGGCCACTGATGGCCTCCATTTATCAGATTCCTTGTATGGTTTCAATAGTTCATTGTGGAAGACAAGGTTAATCTTCCTGAGGGTTTTGAGGAGTTTCAAGTGTACAGAAATAGGGTTAATTACTCTATCCACTGTGAAAGGTCCTATGAATTTATTATCAAGCTTTCTACATGCTCTGGAAGATTTCAGATTCTTGGTAGATAACCACACTTTGTCCCCCACTTTCCACGGTTCATGGGGGGGGCTCTCTTCTTATCTGCCTGGGCTTTGTAACTTTCTCTGGCTTTTGCAATAGCTTTTTCAGCGATTGGCCACAATTGCCTTATCCTGTTACCCCATTCATCCACTGTTTTAACCCCTGTCTGACCGTGAGGAAGTTCAGGTATAGGTACAAAGTCTTGCCCTGATACAATTTGGAAAAGTGATAGCCCAGTACTATCGTGGACAGCATTATTGTAAGCCACTTCAGCATAAGGTAATAATTCCACCCAATTGTCCTGTTGATGGTTTATGAAACATCACAAATATTGTTCCAACCTCGCATGTCTCCTCTCTGTCGCTCCGTCCGTCTGAGGATGAAAGGAAGAGCTCATTGCTTGCTTGGACCCCAAAAGGGTTAAAAATGCCTTCCAGAATTTAGAGGAGAACTGGACCCCCCTGTTGCTGATCACTCTTTCAGGACAACCATGTAATCTGTATTTGTGTTGGATAAATAATGCAGCTAGTTCAGGCACTGAGGGGATGGCTTTGCACGGGATGAAGTGAGTTTGTTTAGAGAAGAGATCAGTAACAGTCCAGACTACAGTCATTTTCCTGCTCTCTGGCAGGCCTACAATAAAATCCATGGCTATTTCTTTCCATGGTTTTTCAGGGCTTGCCACAGGTTGCAACAACCCACGTGGTTTCCCCCCTTGCCTTTTTGGCATAGCACATACAGGACAGATATTTACATATTCCGCCACATCCCTTCTGAGAGAAGGCCACCAAAATTGCCTGCATAGTAGATGTAAAGTTTTGACAAAACCAAAGTGTCCTGCTGTTTTATCATCATGGCACCTTTGTAGTACCAGTTTGCAAACCTCCAGGGGCACGTACAGTCTATCTGCTTTCCACCATGCCCCCTCCCTCTGGGTCAGTTCTTCCTTATTCTTCTGGAACCATTCATCCTGTTCCAGGAAGCGATTTAAGTCCGTTAATAACTCTGACTTGAGGAGGGGTTTGGTGGCATTACTTTGTGATCTGGTGACTGCAGCTGCCAGTTCTGGCTCCCGCCGGTTGGGGATTACAGCTGACACCACCTTCTCCCGTTGGCTATTGTGCTGGGGCAGCCTGGAAAGAGCATCTGCCAAGAAATTCCACCCTCCCGGGATGTATTTTAAAATGAAATTAAATCTACTGAAGAATTGTGCCCATCTTATTTGTTTAGGAGACAACTTTCGGGGTGATGTCAACGCTTCTAAGTTCTTATGGTCTGTCCAAACCTCAAAAGCCTCCTCCGCTCCTTCCAGCAAATGTTTCCAATTTGTTAAAGCCCATTTCACCGCGAAAGCCTCCTTTTCCCACACCAGCCACCTCCTCTCAGTTTCAGTGAACTTTCGAGATAAGTAAGCACATGGTTTTAACATTCCTTCCCCATCCTTTTGTAATAGGACTGCACCAGTTGCTACATCTGAGGCATCTGAGGCATCTGAGGCCTGAATAACAAAAGGCTTTGCTGGATCTGGGTGCTTCAGGATGGGTTCAGCAGTGAATAATTGCTTGAGGCTTTCAAAAGCCTCCTGACATTCTCTTGTCCATTTTAAAGAGGTCCCTGGAGCTTTTGCTGCTGAGGTGGGTTTGTCCTTCGTTTTTAAAAGATCAGTCAAAGGGAGGGCTACTTGTGCAAAATTAGGAATAAACTGTCTGTAAAAGTTGGCAAAGCCAAGGAAACTTTGCAGTTGTCTCCTGGTTTTTGGGGCCTCCCAGGTTAGGACATCCCACACCTTATTGGGATCCATTTCCACCCCTTTATGAGATATTCTGTAGCCCAGATAGTCAATGCAATCCTTATGGAACTCACACTTGGATAATTTTGCATACAACTGCGCATTTAGCAGTTTCTCCAGCACTTTCCTGACTAATTTCACGTGTTCCTCCATTGTTTCAGTGTAGATTAAAATGTCATCCAAGTACACCAACACTCTTCAGTAGAGGAACTCGTGCAAGACCTCATTAATCAGTTGCATGAATACCCCAGGTGAGCCTTTTAATCCAAATGGGAGAACTCGATACATATAGTGTCCCAGTGCGCAGCGGAATGCAGTCCTCCATTCGTGCCCAGCTTTTATCCGCACGCGGAAATATGCCTCTCTCAAATCTAGTTTGGTAAAAATCTTCCCTTTCGCCAAATGAGCTAACAAGTCTTTTATTAATGGCAGAGGGTACTTGTTCTCTGTGCATATTGCATTTAACCCCCTATAGACTGTGCATAAGCGTAAAGTCCCATCTTTCTTTTCTCTGAAAAGTACTGGCACCCCCAGAGGGGATTTGGCAGGCACTATGAAGCCCCGGCTCAAGTTTTTGTCAATGAATTCCCTCAATGCCCCCATTTCCTTTTGGGTCATTGAGTACATTTTTGGGGTTGGGTACTTCGCTCCTGGCACCATCTCAATCTCGCAGTCTGTGGGGCGGTGTGGCAGTAGTTGGTCAGACTCCTTTTCACTAAAGACTTTTGCCAAGTCCCTATATTGCCAGGGGATTTCCTCCTCTCCCCCCACATGGGGCTTCCTCCCTTGGTGCTGCTCCTTCAGGGCTGCTGCCCCCAGCTCCCCTCGTGGGTTGGGCTCCGCCTTTGCAATCCCACGCCCGCCATCTGGAAAGGTCAGAGTCTTTTCCCGCCAGCTGATGTGGGGGTCCCACCGTTCCAGCCAGGACATTCCCAGAATGAGGGGGTAACTAGCCAGTGGCGCGACCAGGCATTTTAAAGTCTCCCGGTGCGTTCCAACTTTTAACTCAAAAGCCTCTGCACCTCCCCCCACCGCTGTTCCATCCACTTGCCTGAAGATTATGGGAGTTTTCAGCCGGTGCACTTTCAAATGTAATCTGTTGACGAGCACGGGGCTGATCAAACTCCGGGAGCAACCTGAATCAAGCAATGCTGTGAGCCGGGCCCGACGAGTCGATCGCGGAACACCGATCGCTACCTCATACGTCATCGGACTCACCCGGATGTCCTCGATCGATTTGCTCGGGATCGGCTGGTCGCGCCTTGGGCTCTCCTCCCTCTCGCTGCGCTCTCCCCTTCGTCCTTGCTGTCTGAGAGGTAGGCAATTCTCAGCCTCTCTTCTTCGCCTCTCGCTGCTGTGTTTTTCTGTGGGGCTTTCATCGCTCTTGCAGGTTTCTCGGCTTTTTTCCCTTTCGCCGTGGTTTGTAGCCTTGGATTCTGGGGACAGGCCACCACGAAGTGCCCCTTCTCGCCGCACATGAAGCAGGCTTTCCTCGCAGCCTGCGGCCTTGCCGAGGGGGTTAACTCCTTCCTTGCCGATTTCGCCCCGTTTGGCTTGCGGCGCTAGGGGGCCGCCATCTCGCCTCCGCGCCATGCGGTTTGACTCTGGCCAGTTGCGCCTCCAACACGGAGACGTGGGTGATCCATCCCGCCAAGGTCTCCGGGCACCCCCGCACCACGGCCCTCTCGAAGAGCCTTTGGTCCAGCCCCTCCTGGAACAGCCGCACGAGGAACCCCTCCGGCCAGTCTGGGAGCTTCGCCGCCAAGCGCTTGAACTCCAGCGCATAGTCTGACACGGGGCGCGCCCCTTGTTTCAGCTCCCTGATCGCCTGCGCTGCATGCGAGCGGGCACATTGGTCCTCGAATTGGTCCCGTAGGGCAGTGATGAAGCGGTCAAAGTCCCCCAGTTCTGGGGCCTCTGCTTCATTCAAGTTGTTCACCCACTCAGCTGCCACGCCTACCAGGAAGCGGGATACATACAGCACCCTCCAGGCATCGCTGGCAAATAGGTGCCCGCATGTGCCCATGCAGATTCTCACCTGGTTCAGGAAGGCGGGCAGTTGGGCAGGGTCTCCGTCTTACTTCTTTACTAGCCCCCATCTTCGCAATAGGTCCCCTTCCTCCTGCTGCGGTTGTGGGGTGGCTTGCTGCTGGCCTGCTCCCCAGCCGCGGCCTGCAAGGGGTTGGAACGGGGGCAGAGGTGGGGGAAGGGTTGCTGGTTCCATCGGAGCGATCGGGGAGGGCTGGGCAAGCTGTGCCGACCCCTGTCTGGGTATGGGAGGATGCACGGGAGGCCGCGCCATAATCCCCAGCTTGCCCAATTCCTCCCTCAGGGCGCGCACTTCGCCTTCCAGCTTCCTCACCCGTTGCCCCTCATCCCATGCCGTTGTCACTCCGGTCGCTGTCCCCAGGGCTCTCGACCATTGAGGACGGGCTGGCATGTCTGGGGTGAACCCTCCGGCATCATCCCAGATGTTCAGGTCTCTTGGTGGGTCCCAGCGGTGGGCCAGCCACCTCGCTGGGTCCTTCGGTCCGGCGCCCGCTAGTGCTTCCATGAGGGGGACTTGCCGCTCCTCCACTTCTGCTGGTGCCTCCGGTGAACTTTTCTGCAGCTCCTCAGAGGCCATACTAAGTTGCTGGAAATGCCTCGTAGAGTTTCCTCTCGGGTGAAATCTAGTATCAGAGAGTTTTAGCAAAATGTCAAGTCCACAATGTCCAACTCCCAGTTCTGAAGCATTCTCATGTAACCAGGCTTGGTTCAGAAAAATATTTCTTTATTACGTGGTACATGTAGCTTGTAAACAGAACATTGCTAAAACTAAAGCCTTGGGTAAACTTCCCTCTATTTATCCCCCTCCCCTTATTGCCTGGCATCTCAATTCTTCTCCACCTGGTGGTGACCTCTCTCCTTCCTCCTGCTCCCACCTGAGGCCCTTCCTGGCTCTTTGGGCCCCAGCTGCCTTGCTGGCAATCAAGCCAGTCTAAATTGCCCATATATGGTTAAGTTGCTTCCCAGCTCCCATTACAACCATTAACAGCAAACCCACCCCCCCTTAGTTAGAAGTGGCAGAAACAAATCACTCCAACTCCCAACGAATGCAATATAATGGAAAACAACAACAGTTGGGTGATGCAGGTTCTAGCACATGGACTCTTACCCAGCTACCTCCAGGCAAAAAGGCTATTGGAAGTAAGTGGGTCTTTAAAGTTAAACAAGATGCAGAAGGGAAACTACAGTGCTACAAAGCGAGGCTTGTAGTACAGGGGTTCAGTCAACAGTATGGAGAAGACTATGATGCCACTTTTGCCCCAGTGGTCAGATATACCACTATCCGAACACTTTTAAGCATAGCAGCTTCAAAGTAAATGCAAGTGAGACACATAGACATAAAAACTGCATACTTACATGGCGAGATCTCAGAGGAGATTTATATAAAACAACCCAAAGGTTTCATCAAACCAAATGAATCTCATTTAGTATGCGACTTCAGAAGGGGCTTTATGGAGTAAAACAAGCCGCTAGGGCATGGAATGAAAATCTACACACCGTGCTAATACAGTTAGGATACAAACAAGGCCATGCAGACAAGTGTTTATACACCAAATGCAATAATGGACAATTTTCTTACATTCTGGCATTTGTTGATGACCTCATAATTGCGACTGAAAATGACAGAAACTACTCCCAAATAGTAGAGCATCTAAGCAAAGATGTGGAAGTCAAAGAACTAGGAAAAGTGCATTATTATCTAGGAATTCAGATAGAAAGAGAAGAAGATGGTTCTTTTCTTCTAAGCCAAAAACAGAAAGTTACTGAATTAATTGAGAGTCTGCAGATGCAAGAAGCACACCTGGTTGCCACACCTATGGCTACTGATTTTTTGAAGAGTCAAGAGGAATCAGAACTTTTACCTGACAACAACAGATACAGGTCAGTAATAGGGAAACTTTTGTACCTAGCCACAACATGTAGACCAGACATAGCGAATGCAGTAGGGATTTTAAGCAGAAAAGTAAGTGCTCCCACTGAACGTGACTGGACAGCTGTTAAGAGAGTTGTCAGATATCTAAGAGGTACGCAAACTGTAAATTAAAATTGCCAGCTGACAGCGATCCAAAACTAATAGGTTACATGGACGCTGACTGGGCAGGGGATGCAAAAGACAATAGATCCACAGGTGGTTATGTCTTTATGTTTGCAAATGGTCCCATTTCTTGGGGCAGTTATAAGCAAAATTGTGTAGCCCTGTCTTCCACAGAGTCGGAATACATTGCAGCTACAGAAGCTTGCAGAGAAATGGCCTGGCTTGACCAACTGACAAAAGACTTTGATTTAGTGTGCAAGAAGCCCGTTTGCCTCATGGAAGACAACCAAAGTTGCCTGAAGTTGTCACAGAGTGAGAAATTCCATGCAAGAACAAAGCACATTGGAGTCAAATATCACTTTGTGCGTGAAGCCATCCAGGATGGACTTGTGGACTTGGCGTATTGTCATACAAAAGATATGACTGCAGACATTCTCACCAAGCCTCTACCAAGAGACAGCTTCGAGAACCTTCGAGTCAAAATGGGACTCTGGGTGGTTTAGTTTAATAAAAATTTAATACAGGAACTGTTTTGACTGAGAAGAGGTTTGTGGGAAAAATGCAGTCAAAACGCACAGATCCTGTGTTCCTGGATGGACACGTGGAAGGAGGCGGTGACTCTGTGAGGTCACTTCCTCTTCCTCCTCCACCACGCTACGAAGAAGAAGCACATGTCTGAGCTCTTCAGCTCAGAGATAAAGTACGGCCTAAAATATGGCCTAGTCTTATAAACCAGTTAATAGTTTAAATTTGCTGTTTATTTATTTCTTGCTACTGTAACTGCTGTTCTGAAGAGAAAGAAAAGTACTTCATTATTTTATTTACGTTATTTCTGCTTTTCTTTACAAGAAAACTGCAATCGTTACTTTTGGGGGAACACCAGATATAATCCCATGCCCACACTTCCAGGTGGTTTTCAAGTAGATTTGAGACTTTTTGATACTCTTCCTCACTCTCAAGCCCAAGCAGCAGTGGAAACATTCCAGTATTTCCTTTTGCAACATGATTTTTCCAAACATTCAGGTTTTTTTTTAAAATCCAAGAATCTTGTCACTTGAAGTCAAGACATTTTCTCCACTGCCTTGCAGAGACTTGTTCAGCTGGTTCATGTGACGAAGGATGTCTGCTAAGTATACTAGTTTCTGCAACCATCTCCATCTTCAAAGCACTCAGTGAAATGTGGAATATATTTTCTAGAAAATACTCTTGCAATTCTGCCTTCAACTCAAACACTCTTTTGAGAACTCTTCCTCTGCTGAGCCACTGTATTTCTGTGCATAAGGAGACTTATGTGCTCTTTGCCCAGGTTTTCACACAGTTTTTAAAACATTCTTGTGTGAACTGGTCTTTATTTAATAAAGTTAACCATTTTTATAGCACCATCTAGAACTTTTTCATTTCATCTCCAAGAGTTTTTGACACCCTCTCTGTGAACAAAGCAGTGTGTTGGGACAACATCAGGATTTTCTTTTCTTACAAGAGAAATGAAACCTCTCATGGAGCCAACCATTGATGGCGCGCCATCAGTACAGATGCCAACACCGTTCCTCCAAGACAGACTTTTTGTTTCCAGATACGAAGACAAAACTTTAAATACATTTTGGTCTTTGCATATTTGTGTAGTTCTTTGCAGCAGAAAAAGTTTTGTTGAATTTTACCATCATTTACAAATCTTACAAATGCCATAACATGACATTTATTGGTGAAATCTGTTGACTCATCAACTTGGATAGAAAAGCTGCTGTTTTTCAGATTATCACACAAAACCTCTTCAGCATCATATGACATGTCATCAATATGCCAACCTATTGTACTGTTTGACAGTGGAACCTTTTCAATTTCTTGACTGCATCTGGTCCTAGCATTTTCCCCACTATTATTTTACATGCTAGCATGATTACTTTCTCACCCAAAGTGTGACTTCCTTTGCTGTGTACTAGGTTCTGCCACTAAAGTTCTGCTTCTTGTGCTTTTTTACTGACTGTCATTTTATTAACAAAAGCTTTACTTTGTTCTATGATTCCAATAGCCATTTAAAATAATCAGAACTTTTACTAAATAGTTTTCATTGTAAAAATGGACTTTTTTTGTTTGAGTCCACTGACGTACCAATGCAGGGAAATGCCTGAGAAGGTTAAAATTCTTCATTATCATTGTTAAACTTATTGGTATTGTCCACTGTAGAATCCTCCTCTTCTCTCACACACCTCTTCTTCAGAGGTCAGAAATTTAAAAGTCTCCAGGGCCTGATTAATTACACCAAGGGACTGAGGGAACTAGCAGAACTACTTACTATAATGTTTGAGGAGGAGAGCCAATATCATTCCTATTTTCAAAAAGGGAAAAGAGGACCCAGGAAAACACACACCTGATGTCTAAACTGGGCAATGTTTTGAGCAGATTATTCAATAGCATATTTCTCAATGTTTGGATAAGAATGCAATAATAGCGCCCAGCTTGGTTTTATCACAAACCAGTCATGCCTGAGTAACTCACAGAGCCACAGAGGTGGAAGAACACAGGGGTCATTTAGTCCAATCTCTTGCTCAGTAAATATGAAAAATGACTGACAGGTCATATAGCCAGGGCCACCATATTGCTTCTGATACCTTTGCCTCTTCCCGTTATGCAGCCTGCCATCTCTTGGATTGAGAATCCAAGAATCATGGAGGTCACATAATTCAACCCTTTGATCAGTGCCTCTGGATGAAGGAGAACTTACCACTGATGTCTAGCCTCCTTCCTTGTAGCTTTCACCCATTAATTTTGGTCCTGCCCTCTGGGACAATAAAGAATAAGCCCATTCCTTCTTCTTCATGACAACCCCTTTTTTCCTGTTTCGTCATATGCTTCTGTAACTCAGAGAGACTTTCTGTATGTTTGCAAATGTGGTTTTGAAAACTGGCTAAGGGGCCTTGGAACCTGGAGCTACAAGTTCTTCTCAAGAGGCATCAGCTAGCAGATAGTCTTGTAAAAAATAAAACCCTCCTTTCCTAGAGGTGGAACCATACCCTTCAAAAGTTTGCTGAAAATGTCAGATTCCTAAGACTGAAATGGTTTCCAGAGGTGTATTGATTCCTAGAACCAGCAAGGAGACTGGACTCAAGACAAGCATGAGACCTGCATGGATAGCCCAAGCACTGCACCCCTAGAAGGGGGAACTCCTTGAGGGGAGCTAGAGAGAAATCGTCCAGGGGCCTTTCAAAGCCCACATCTTCTAGAGGAATAGAGAGAAGAATCCCCCTACAACCTCCATCCAGGCACAAATCTTCTCTAATCCACTAGCCAGTAGGGTTTGCTGCCGTAGAATGCACAGAAGTTGTATGCGATAGGCAATCACTATTATACTACTTAAATGCACTTACACTTTTCCTTTTCTTTCTGTTATTGATAGGCAACTCATAAAGATTACATAGATAGTGATTGAATTCAATCTTGGCAAGATTTTTCTTCTATAAGGGAATCACACAAAATACGGTAACAATAGCAGTAAATAATTTCGGACATTTTATGTTTACCCTTGCATAACAATCTTCATCAGGGTGTTAGAAATAAGGAGCCACATTTATTTCAGTCAGAAAGATTTGCACATCTGGCCCAGCAGGAATTGCTGAATCTATTTTCATTATAACAAACATTGATTTTGCATTAAAAAGTCTCATTATTTGAGATAATGACTGTTGGGCTCTTTAGTTATTCTTCTGGTTTCTAAATCATTATACCTCTTGCATTTAAACTGCAGATGGGATTGCAAAGGGCCCAAATGACATTAGAGTAGAGCTGTTTCCATTCAGCAATATGGAGGGGAGGGAATGAAAAAGGAAACTGGAAGGGCAGTATTTAAAAGAAATATGGTTGATGTTGCTAGTAACAAGTTCTCCATTTTTTCTAAGTTTTAAAAAAGAAAAATCTTCATTGCATTCATTACATTCATTTGCAGAAAGTTTAAAGAATACCTTCCCCCCTGCTTTTTCAGCCCTCTCTAGGGGATGCTGGGAGGAGGGGTTATTACCTGTGTAATAGGTAACTTTTCCCACTGTGAGAAGATTTTATAAAAATTGCAGAAAGAATTTTTGAATTCACACCTTATCAATACCGTGCAACATTTTTTGGGCCAAGGGAGGTATGTGGGTCTAGCACTACAAAGGGAAAATGGATGCGGTCAAAGCCAAAAGGGGCAGATCAAAAGGAAAAATTGTATTTTTCTGAAGTCCAGTTCCAATCCAGACTTTCTGAAAGCCTGGGAAATTTCAGCACCCTTAAAGATTAGAGTTCACGTTCCTGTTAAGATCACAAAATAATTGAGCTTACTGAGTTTATTTCAATGATTATCCTCTTTTTTTCTGGACCTGAACCCTCCTGGACCCAAATCTATGATCTGTGGGATGCAAATCAGCAGGGTTCATAGAAAGGCTCTTGGGGCAGTTCACCCTGGATTCGTTCACCACTGATGCAACCAGCCCCCATCCATCCCTTTTGCAAGTACAGAACCACTCAAAATAAGCTGATTTATATTTCTGCACACATGCTTAGCAATGCCTTTTGAATAATTCTGGATTTTTAAGGGGAAGGGGGCAGAAGGATACTGGAACATCTTATTAATGCATTATTCTGCCTGGAATGGAGGCTGTTTGGTAAATGCCCCTCGCACTGGCAACAGCAATATGAATTATTGACTTGGTGTCTCTTCCCTAGTGAGAACTTTCCCAAGGCTGTGCTGATATTGGATATGTATTCTGAATAAGGCAGAAAGGAGATGCCTCATTGGCACATCAGGTCTGGGGGATTTTAAGACCTCTGGAAGATTTCATACTGTCTCATCTCAGAGCCCAAAGGAAGAGGCATAACCCTTATTGCACGTCAATTCTTTTGGTGGAAAAGGAATACATGACCTGTGGCAGAGTGCCCCATTATCTTCAAAATATTTCACTGGACAAATATACAGTTGTGACTAATTTAGGTCATGAGAAGGTGCACTTCTTCCACAGCCATACCCCACAACATTCTAGCATAGAGCTACTTTTTTGTTTTTTGCTTCCTTCATTCTTCCCACTCTTTTATCCAGTTCCCTCTTCTGCTTTGCAATCTATTGTCCTTTCAAATGCCACACTACTAATTAATCTCCAGCCTTTTTCTTTCTTCAAGGTCAGCCATATATTATTCATATTTTTAAGCCCCTGATTCTTTTGTTCTGACCAATTATTTCTCAAGTTCTGAATGGCACATTCTCTTCTAAAGCTTTCTTTTCTTATTTCCTTTTCTAGAGCTTCTCTAGTTTCCTTTTGTTTAATTTAATTTAACTAAAATTTAATTTTAACTTAATTTTGAGACTGCTCTAGCTCATATTTTCAATTCTCTTTACCGTAAAATATCACAGGTTTTTGTATTATTCTTTTTATTCCTTTTTATGGCATTGGAGTCCAGCCATTTTCTTTCTTCCTTTTCTTCTTTTCCACATATTGTTTTATCACTATTTTGATTATGTCTTTCTCTTTGCTCAGCCTCGGATCTTTTCCAGTACCGTAATTTCCCCCTTTCTGTGAGTTACGTGATCAAGGAATGCCTATCAGGTTTTTATAAATTATATGGATGAGGGAATTGAGGCAATGCTTACCAGACTTGCAGGCAATACAAAGCTAAGAGGGGTGGCTAATACTTGGAAGGAGAGTGAAAAGTGGAAAAAAACTTAGACAAGCTAGTGCACTGGGTGGAAACTAATAGAATGAAATTTAACAAGGAGAAATGTAAAGTCATGAATCTAGGTAAGAGAAATAAAAGAACATGTACAGGATGGGGAGAAATTGGCTCAACAAGGACTTGAGTGTACTAGTGGATCACAAGCTCATTGTGCCCCAACAGTGTAATGCAGCTGCAAAGGCCAACAAAGTCTTGAGGAGCATCAAGAAGAGTGTAGAGTCCAGATCGCAGGAAGTAATTATCCTGCTCTATCTTGCCTTGGTCAGGCCTTGCTGGGAGCATTGCATTCAGTTCTCCACACCCCAGTTTAAAAAAGACATTGATAAACTGGAGCAAGTCCAGAGAAGGGCTACCAAGATGGTGAAAGTCCTGGAAACCAAGTCCTACGAGGAATGGTGAAAAGATCTAGGTATATTTAGCTTACAGAAGAAAAGGTTGAGAGGGGACATGACAGCTGTCTTCAAATATCTGAAGGGCTGTCACATTATAAGGGGTCCAGACTTATTCTCACTTGCTCCAGAGGGTAAGGCTAGAACTTATGGGATGAAACTTCAAGGATGTAGATACAGATTAGGTATGAGGAAGAACTTCTTGATAGTAAGAGCTGTCAATCAGTGGAATAGGTTACCTCATGGGGTGGTTTCTTCCCAGTCACTGGAGGTTTTCAAACATATGATTCTATGACTCTAAGGGTACCCCTTAAAGAAAATGAGTTCCAAAACATGGGGGCTCCTACAGAAAAGGTGTACCGGCCATCTCCTGCCTCACATATCTTATGTGCTTATGGGTTCAGCAGGCTTTAAACTCAGTGACCCTAATCCTAAAACTTCCAGATGGTCCAGCAAGATGCCATATTTGAAAGTATTGATTGCCGCAGAAAGGTCAGATGGGACCAAGAAGGGCAGACTCCTTTGTCAAGGTCCCCATTAAAGTCATTGGCCAGAGCAATTAATTCCATTTCTCTGCTAAGAATTGGCCTGAATCCTGACTGGCCTTTTTTTCTCCAGGATTCTCTGTAGCCGAGTCATCACCAATTATCTCAACAACCTTTTCCAAAAGTTATAGACAGGGCAAAATTTATCAAAAACAGCTGGCTCAAGGGAAGTCGTCTTCTTCAAGAGAGTGCATAATTGCTTCCTTCAAAACAGGCAAAATTCTTCCCTCCCTCCCTCCCTCAAAAAATTATTAACAATTACCTGGTCTGGCTACTCACATCCCATTTGAATGCCTCTAGAAGCCATGAAGGGCAAGGGTCCAGACCACCAGTGGCAGAGTTCATACCACTGAGAACCTTGTCCACTTCTTCAAGCTCAGAAGAGTCCACCCAACAATACAAGTCCCCACCTTGTTCACCTCAGTGGACTCTGCCCAACTGGCAGCATCCAGCCCAGAGCAGTTACATGTGACTTAATCCACCAGCCAGTTAATATGGAGTCTCAGAGACTTGGATCAGCCTGAAGAGCTGCTGCCAAGTGGTGGTAGCCAGAGGGTCCCTGCATAGTGAGGAGAGAGACAGAGAGACTGCCCTCTCTTTGCTTTTCCATGGCCCAATTCTCCTCACAGCTATCAGCTGTTTTCAGACTGCTTTTGAACACAAGTGCAGAACTGTATCACAAAACCAGAATAGGTATTGACAGTTAGCTAATCCCACTTCTTCCTCCAGCCTTCATTAAAGAGAGAGATTGGTGCCAGGTAGTGGGAAGAGAGGGAAAACTATAGGAATGCACCAAGCACTCTCCTTAAAGTGCCCTATGTACCATGAATAAGGATACAACCTTTACCAGGTTACTGTGGCAGGATAGTGATCTTCAGTGGGGACAGCAAATTTTATGCTGATCTAGTTGTCTGCTTGACAGCTGTTTGGCCTTATCCACACATCTTGCTTGCCCTGCAGAAAGACATTTCACTTACTGTTTCTGAAGGACCAGATTAAGAATGAGGTGTAAATACATTCATGAGATCCAAATGCTTTTTCCTCCTCCAGTGGCAAGGTCTTCAGTCAGCTGGAGGAAATGCTTCATGGTCTGCTAGCTGGGTCCGATGCAACCTCTGTTCTTGGGGAGGAGGTGAAAGGAGGGAGATGGAGGGGGTCAATGCAGACTGCGCAGAGACAGTGGGCAGAGTCGAAGTGTTCTTGGAGCTAAGTAACCTGAGCTGCTTGGCTGCAGTGTTAGACTTTGGAGAGCTCCCAACTGCTCCAGACCTCCCAGTGAGGCCCAACTCTTTTTTGCTCAGGTCGGGTTTCCATGATCAGGCTGGACCTCTTGAAATCATTCCTACGACTTTAATTAAAGACTTCAGACCAGGGTGGGTGGATTGGATGGGGCAGTTCTTTCTGGATAACCTATGAAATCTTCAGTCAGGGCTGCCCCAGCATTAGGGCCTCCTGATCCTGCTGCTCAAATGTCTCTCAGGCAGTTTAGGGTGCTGTGTGCTCAACATGCTGCTGGCTTTTAAGGCAGATGGAAATAGCAAGGTTGGCAATAGGAAAACAAAAAGTTGAGCATTATGAGAATAATAACTTGGAAAGTGTCAGGCAAAGAATAATTGAATTCAATGACATTCAATGCTACAAAAAACAATAGTAGCCATGTGGCCACCCGCCTGATTCATGTTTAACAAAACAAGGCTAAGGGTCATGTAGTCAGGAGTCCCATAAATAACAAGTTAATGGGATTTCTGAACAAGCTGTCCCCAAAATGGTTTTTCATCTCACAGAGAGAACATTAAAATGCAAATGGATGCAGGCGGTGTCCTCATAAACAACCATATTCATTTAACCCCTGACCTTACCATTTCACAGCCTATTCTGACAATTTATATGGTCCTAGTCTTGTTTGTTGCTCACAGCTGCAAGGCTAGAAAGCCAGTTTTTTTCCTAGGGAAACAGCAGCAATAGCATGTGCAAACGTGTTCGCGTGATTGCACTGCCCTTAGAAAACTTCCTATACACTATCTCTCTTCCAATTTCCCTACATTGCTGAAGACATTGTTAACTAAGAAGTCCAAAATATGGAATTATCCAGAGGAAAGGAAGATAGTTCCAGCAGAACATCTCTATTGCTAAGTTTATTTTTATCTCTGCCAGCTGACAAGAAATGATCTCCTACCTGTTGAGCCTCTCCCTAAGGGATGTCTCAGAACTGGCATCATCATCATCATCATCATCATCATCATCATCATCATCACAATTGCAAAAGGCAGCTTTACTTGGAACAGCTTATATCATGTGACGATACCTTTAACAACATCAAACAACAACATCTGCCTATCCCAGGTCCTTGGGAAGGACTCAATAGATAGGTGATAAAAATGCCAAATCCAGTCTAAACATCTGGCTGACTGTGCAACCAATCATCATCATCATCATCATCATCATCATCATCATCATCATCATCTAGATAGACTACAAACAATGGCATGACAAAGTAGCAACAATGGTGCATTAGAATATCTGCAAGAAATACCATTTGCCTGCAATCAAGAACTGGCAGGACCACAAAACAGACAAAGTAATAGAAAAGGAAGAAGCTAAAGTGCTCTGGGACTTTAGAATTCAAACAGACAAACACCTGCCACACAACACCCCAGACTTAACCATTGTTGATAAGAAAGACAAAAAAATCTGGATAGTGGACATTGCAATACCTGGAGACAGTAGAAGAGAAGAGAAAGAACTGGAGAAAATCACAAAATATAAAGACCTGCAAATAGAAAAAGAAAGCAAAAATAATCCCAATAGTAATAGGTGCCTTGGGTACAATCCCAAAACATCTGGAGCACCACTTGAAGACCATCGGCATTGACAAAATCACCATCAGTCAATTGCAAAAGGCAGCTTTACTTGGAACAGTAAACGATAGCTTTAACACCATCAAACAACAACATCTGCCTATCCCAGGTCCTTGGGAAGGACTCGATAGGTGGATAAAAATGCCAAACCCAGTCTAAACATCTGGCTGACTGTGTGACCAACCATAATAATTTGTTACCCCTAGTGAGGTACTGCCTTGATGTGGTTGTGGGGCTTGCATGCTCTGAGGAAGATGAGAACTATGCCAAAGTCTTGACCATACTGGACAGGTCTCATCAGAGGAGCCAGATGAAGAGTGTCTCTCCCATAAATGATATGGTGAGATGTAATTTATAGAAATCAATACCAGATCAATTATACAAGGACCACGCTAGGTGTTCTAATTCCTGGACATCTGGTGACAAGAGGGGTACAGGACTCAGGACTGTTGGCTGAGCAACCAGGGCCAGCAGCTGCAGGACTACTGGAAGAAAAGTTGTTTACCTGTCGCAAATATATGAAGACTGAAAACAAAGAAATAATGATCTGCTATTACAAATCAAGTCCAACAAAAAGAGGATATCTGAAAGAATGCACCAGTACTGGAAAGAACATCCAGAATCAGAAATAACAGAACAGAGGCTAGCAGATCAACATTGATTTATAGTATGAAATAAAGTATTCACAGAAGTAGAATTGGAAGAACTGCAAAGGTCTACCCAGGGCAAAGAAATCAAAGCCTTGCCAGAAGTAGCTCAGGCTGTAGAGACAAATCAGGGGGAGTCAGCAGTAGAGGAAGCTAGGATCACTATTGAATTGTTTCCATTCCCAAACCAGGCACCCTCTTCTCTGCCTTCTCCCCAGAAAGAATGAAGCCCTCTAACTAAAAAACAAGAGTAACTGAAACAAAGAATAACTGAGCATCTAGAACAGCGCACAAAGAACAGAATAAGGTTGCCTGCATTGAAACTTGTTACAAAGAAAGAGCTAGCACAAGTATTAAATGATGCCAATACTATTTTTAATCTATTTGTCACAATTGTTGTAAATAACTTATAATCACTATTTAATAACGATACTGGTCTATAATTTTTTGTTTATGGAAGGGTGTTTTGGAAGACCCTTTGAAAGGGATAGAGATACTAATGAGAAAATTAAAGGAATTTGGTGCATTAGTTGGTTTTAAGATTAATAAACAAAAGAGAAAGATGTTAAAAATATAAAGATACAAGATGAAATAGAATCGATGAACAAAACAGGTTTTAAGATTGAGAAAAGGTAAAGTATTTGGGTGTTAATCTGACAAATGTGAATTGTATGTTGTTTCAGAATATTTATGTTAAGACATGGAACAAAATTAAGAAAGATATGTTAAGATGGGAGAAATTACAATTATCATTGTTCGGAAGAATTTCTGTGATAAAAATAAATGTTTTGCCTAGGATGTTATTTTTGTTACAGACAATACTGATTGTGACTTCTGATTCACCATTTAAACAATGGCAGAAGGATATAACTAAATTTATCTGGCAAAGTAAAAAAAAATACAAGTTAAATATAAGGTGTTGTAAGATGCTAAAGAAAAAGGAGGTTTAGCTTTACCTGATTTCAAATTGTATTTTGTTGCTTGCTGTTTAGTTTGGTTGAAAGAATGAATGCCACTGAGAATTAGCAATTATTGAATTTAGAAGGGCACAAATTGAGATTTGGGTGGCACGGCTATCTATGGTACAATAAACTTAAGGTTAATGTCGATTTTAAAAACCATTTTATTAGATGTGCCATTTTGAGAATTTGGAATAGATATAAACCTAGATTGTGTCCAAAAATGCCTTTATGGTTATCTCCACAAGAAGCATTTTACAGGAAAGAAATGGTTCATCAGGGAGAATTTAAAATAAAATCAAGAGAGGATTTGATATCAGAAGGATATATATATATATATATATATATTTATATATATATTTATATATATATTTCAATCATTTTCACATGTACAATTGGTAGAAAGATTTAAAGTTGATAAAAGGATATATGGTTTTGAACAAAATAAAACTGTTTTTGAAACTGAATTGTGCACTAACAATGAACATCTTATCACTAAACTGTATAAGCTTTTGTTGAGATTTGAAACAGAAGATGAACAAATTAAAGACTGCATGATAAAATGGGCTAAAAAATTTGGATCTAATATGCAAATTGAACTATGGGAAAATATGTAGATGAAAGGGTTAAAATTTACATTGTGTTAACAACTGAAAGATAATTTTTATAAAATGATGTATCGATGGTATTTGTCACCGGAAAGTCTGTCAAAAATGTCTAAGGGGACTCCAAATATATGTTGGAAATGCAAACAACAAGAAGGGACTTTCTATCATCTTTGGTGGACATGTAATAAAGCTAAAAACTTTTGGACTCAAATACATATATTAATCCAGAAGATTTTGAAGGTTATGATACAATCAAAACCAGAGACATTTCTTTTGGGACTGATGGATAAACAATTGGAAAAAGCTCATGGACTTCTGTTTTTATATACGATAACTGCAGCTAGATTTTTATATGCTCAAAGTTGGAAAGATTTGATATTACCTAGAATGGAAGAATGGATGGTGAAGTTGATGGAGTTAGCTGAGATGGTGAAATTGACAGCTTTGATTAGAGAAAAAACACTAACTTTTATACTAATTGGAAGTCCCTTTTGGACTTTTTGTGGGAAACAGCAAAAATTAAGTTACAATGCATGGTTTTGATGATTAGTAAAATTAATACACTATGGAAAAATGTATGTTAAGATGTAGTTTTAGAGTTACAGGTTATTTTATGTTTTATTTATATCTGCTGTATAAGAAGTCAGAAGACATTCTTTTTGTATTTCTGTTTTTCTCCTTTTCTTTTTCTATTTTTCAGCAGTTTTGTTCTCTTTTTTTACATCTAGCTTACTTTCTATCCTTTTTCTTGATTATTAGTTTGTGTTAGTTTTTATCCTTTTGCTTAATAAAGCTTAATAAAGCTATTACAAAACTTAATAAAGCTATTACAAAAAAAATGCCAATTCTGTAATATCAAATATAAGCACCAACTCACTGCAAGAAATAAATCAACTGATGTACAGCACGGCTGCAGTTATAACTGAATAGCTTGGATGCAGAATCAACAAACAAGAAAAAAAGCCAAACAGCGCACCACCAAAATGGAAGATTTGGTTGGAAAGTAAGATCAGCATGCTAAGATTAGGTATAAGCAAGCTAGAACAGATGAAAGAAAAGAAGCTGAAGAACAAGAAGACCAAAGGATAGTTGATCAAGAAATATCACCTAGAAACAAGGAAGATCAAAGAAGGACTGGAAATAATGAAACAGCAAATAATAGCTGATCAGAAAAGAATATCAGCAGATACAAAGCTCAAATTGCACACTATAGGCAGAATCTCTAATTTCAGTTGAATCAGAAACATTTCTACCAATCCATCAATGGAGAGACTCCAATGAACCAGTCAGCACCTGACAAAGAAGAAACAGTGCAGTTCAGTGCAGAAAAGAAAAGAAAAGAAACCGCCCAAACACCAGAGGAACAAAAGATCAGCTCCTAACTGACAAGATGATTTTGGAAAACTGCAAGAGAAGAAAGACCAACTTGAATGTAGCTTGGATTGATTACAAGAAGGCATTTGACTTCCTGCCACATGATTGGATAATCAAGTGCCTAGAAATAACAAGAGTCAGTAAAAATATCAGAAGCTTTCTGCAAAGATGAATGCAAAGATTAGTGGCACAATGGAAGACACAGTTGCTGGTCAATGGTGATAGACTGGGAAAGGTTAATATCCAGAGAGGAATCTTTCAAGGAGACTAACTGTCACCACTACTTCTTGTCATTGCATTGATTCCTCTCTCAGCAATACTGAACAAGTCAGACCATGGCTATCAAACATCAAAAACATTTGCCAGGCTATCCCACCTCCTTTACATGGACAATCTGAAGAAGTATGGAAAAGCACTGTCTGAAATAGAATCACTGCTCAACATTGTCCAAATATACAGCCAAGATATTGCAATGGAGTTTGGATTGGACACCATATCCTGCAATAATACCTCTAATGCCATCAAACAACAACATCTGCCTATCCCAGGTCCTTGGGAAGGACTCGATAGGTGGATAAAAATGTCAAATCCAGGCTAAACAACTGGCTGTGTGACCTACAATAATTTGTTAAACTTGTATGCTCTTGTCTCCCAATGACTCTGGATAGCTCACAACAATCAAAACAAAGAAATTATAATAGAACCAATAAAAGGAAAAAAAAAGATAAAGATGGCAAGGGCAACAAACTGGATGGAATAAGCAAGGGATCTCCCTCTCCTTCTCCCTTGCCAAAGGCCTGAGTGAAGAGCTAGGTCTTCATGGCTCTTCTGAACAACAGCGGGGGGGGAGGGGCGGGGGGCATCTGGATCTCAAGGGGAACCTCATTCCAGAGGGCAGGTGCTGCTACAGAGAAGGTGTACTTCTGGGGTCCCAATAGATAACCCTATTTAATCAAAGGAACCTAGAACACACCAACCCAGTCCAGTCCATGTCAGAGCAAATCTGAGTGACTTTATCCACCAGATAGCCTGAATAATCTTTACAGCAGCCCAACAGATATTCTGAGGGACTGTGTCACCTTAAACAGGTGGATGCAATAAGAGTGGAGTAATATTGATGTTTTGGTACCCATATTGCCACGAGGCAATCCCTAATATGGGTTCTTACCTGTGTCCAGTCATTTGCTTCGAGTCTTCCTCCAACAGCACTCCAAGCATCTCTTCTGGTGCTTCATCTCCCGTAGCTGCTTGGTAAACCAAGGTGCACCTCAGGATCAGCACACAGGGAGGGGCCACAGGAGCGATACAATTCTAGGCCCCAGCCACCCACCCATTCCAGGCAGCAACCACCCACCAGATCCTCAAGGAAAAGCCCTGAAGAAGACACCTTGTGACCATTGTTTCTTCATTCTGACTCTTCTTGGGGTTGCCCTCCCTTTTCAAGGCAGAAAATATTGAAAATGTGGCATGCTGATACCCTAAATAAAGAAAAGATTACCTGTTCTCCATTCTTCATAGTATTTGATATCATAGTATCTTTTTCTACATTGAGCAGGTCACCTTGATAGTGTCCTTTTCTACAGTCAGCAGGTTCAAATGTTCTTCTGCACCACCTCAAACCCTGAAACCCTAACCCGAAAGGTTGGAAGAGGCCCCTAGTCCAGGCTCCTGCCCAATCCAAGAATCTACTACTATAGCCAGAGCCAGTTTGGTTTGATGGTTAAGGAATCAGGCTAGAAACCAGGAGACTGTATTCTAGTCTTTCCTTAGGCACAAAGCCAGCTGAAGGACTTTGGGCCAGTCACTCTCAGCCCTGGGAAGAAGGAGTGATGGCAAACTACTTCCAAAAAAAGCTTGCCAAGAAAACTGCAGGGACTGGTCCAGGCAGTTGCCTGGAGTCAAAAACTGACTTGAAGGCACACACACACAATACTATAGCACCCCTGACAGATGACCATCCAGACTCTGTTCAAACACTTCCAGGGAAGGAGAGTCTACCAACTCACAAGGCAGCTGAACAGTTAGAAAGTTTTTCCAGCCAAAAGCTACTTCCTTGTAATTTAAATTCAGTGTTGCTTTCCTTGTGTTCTGGAAAAATTCTGTCCTGTTTTCAGTGCATTGGATACCTGAAGACAACTCTTACATCCCCCTCCATTTTCTTCTCTCCAGGCTGAACATACTAAACCTCTCCGACTGCTCCTTAGAAGCTTTTCCTTCCAGGCTGCATAAAACCTTGGTTGTTCTCTGAATATGCTCCCATTTGTCAATGTCATTCTTAGTGTCCAGAACTCTGAGCACTATTCTAGGTGCAATCTGACCAACACTGCAAGGGCACTATACTGTTCATCCAGCCTAGGAATGCATTTGCTTGTTTGTTTTTTGCAGCTTCATCATTCTGTTAACTCATTTTCAGCTTACGACTCACCCCAACATCCAGTTACTTGCTTTGTATGTACTGCTGCCCAGCATGGTTTCCCCCCTTCTGATAGTCATGCCTTTGATTTTTCTTACACAAATGTAGGACTTTGCAATTATCCCTGTTGAAATTCATTTTGCTGGGTTTTACCTGTTTTTCCAGCTTGTCAAGATCTTTCTGAATACTATCCTCTAATATCCCCCCCAGATGTGTCATCTTCACATTTGATGATGATATCTTCTAAGCCTCATCCGTAAGCATGAATCTACTTATCTGAGTTTTCATACCCTGGGAAATATATTTTTGTTATGTTTTGCTTTATTAGCTCAGAGATGCCTCACAACTAGTTAAGTTCAGGTGTAGCACTGCTGATTCCCCTATCTCTTTTTCAGCCTTCTGGAAGATGGAAAGTCAGCAACATCACTGAGGTAAGTTGGAGACTGTGCAATCTGGACTGAATTAGTTTTCCAACAGATGTCTCAGTAGCCGAAGTCTTCTATTTTTACTTTCCTTTCTGCCCTATAATCTGGTCCAGGAGGACATTATGCAGATTGCGTGCCTGGCTTGGCAGTCTATAGCACAGACCTGCAGTAATATCTTTGACCCTAAAACTGAATCAACCATGCTCCCAGCTATTAGCAGGCTTACAAGAACTTTGAAGGTAAAGTAACTCCTATGTTTGGCAGTGTTTATTTGTAAGATTTTTATGCTGCCCTTCCTCCAGGAACTCAAGGTGGTATACTTAGTGCTCCTTCCATGAAATGGAAATGGGGGAATGCCAGAAGAAATATTTTAGACATTTGTATGGGAATTATAGTGAAATTGAAATAAATGTGTTAAATATTAGCCTTCAAGACAAAGTTGATGAAAAGGAAGTTATAAATGCTATTTAAAAATGGTAAAGCTCTATCATAGCTGGAGCAATGTTAAAATTAGGGGTGTGCACAAAATGAAAAAATGCTTTATCCAACATTGACAAATGAGTAAGATAAAGATCTGTGATTCCCTTTGTTGTATAGATCTAGGGGTAAATGTATAAGGAATACTTCTTGTGACGACAGAAATGTAATAGTTGGAGACATGAATTTACATGCACTTTTATTTGCAATCAATGCCTTATTTTTGGCTGAGAACCCAAATGATCTGTAGCAAAAGTTAAACTGCATGATGCAACAAGAAGTATGGATCTGAAAATTAATGTATCAAAGTTCAAGGTTATTTGTTAGGGAAAAATAAGTGAATGATTACAAGTTACGCATAAATGGCAAAAAAACAAAAACAAAAAAAACAAAAGAAACCCACCCCAAGCAACAACAAAAACCGTAGAACAATTGGATGAATCTACTAATGGTGAAGAAATGGATGGAGGAATTTTAAGATATACAAAGATGTGTAGAAAATCATTAACTGGTGTGTGGTCTGCCACAAGAAGTGAAAGTTTGAGGGAGTAATAAGGGGTGTACAATATAGGAGCACCCTTGCCCCATCTCGTTTTATGGAAGTGAGAAGTGGCTACATGCTGAAGGCAGCGGGATGAAGTGTGTGTAGTAAAATGAGAAGAGATAGGTTCAAGAATGAGTAGAACAGAATAGAATAGAAACCTTATTGATTTAGTCATCTGACCATATCAAAAATATAAAACCAATACAAGTATACAAGTAAATACAAAGAAAACAGGAGGACATATTGATAAGGAGTAAGTGTTGAAGGAGGGTAGATGGATGAAGGAAGAGTGAATGGGTTAACAGGAGGGGGAAGAACAAAGATATTGTCTTTAGTGATGGTGGATTGGAGAGAAGTGAGAAATTTAAAAAAAGAAAAAGCAACCCATGAATCAGTTTATGGCTGTGGCAGAAGAAAGGATGGTTCACATGGACAGAAAGGTACAGAGCGACATAGCACATGGGATTGGTACGAGCTAGATATAGTTAGAATTCCTTTTCTTTTTTATTTCCTGCACCCAAATGCTGTAGTTCCCTGTTCTTCCTCTTTTTCTGTGCTTTGGGTGATACTACTCATCCCAAAATGGAGCAGTGTGATGGGTCTGTACACATACATGCTTCTCACAAGTATTATTAGCAAGTCAGGAGTTTCCCATCTTATATTTATCCATTTGATTTTTGTTTCCTAAATTAAATACTTTCTACTTTGCTCTGTTAGAAGTTTGTTCTGTTATATTTTTAGCCCATTTCTCTAACTTCTCAAAATCATTCTGAATTTTATTTCTGGGTGCTACACCATTGCTATACCATCTAATGTTACCACCACATCATTAAATGTTGAAGACTGCAGTGCTAAAACCATTTGACCCTCCACTTGATATCTCTATCCAGGTTGGACCCAGTTTGAGCCAGCTGTGTATCTAATTAATTATTATGCATTCAAATCTTAGTGAATTAACTCTCTTGGTCATCAGATGCTTTGTCAAATGCTTGCTGAAATCAAGATGCAGGTAGTCCCCCAGAATCAGAATCATCTTTATTACGGTCACAGACCAGAACCACAAACAAAAAGTACATTGAAAAATTCCTTAAAATTCCTTAAAATGCATTAAAATGAAATAAAACTAAACATAATGATATCTTTGCAGATTGGTGGGATCATCAGGCCAGGTAGTCTTCATTTAACAATGCTAATTGGGACTGGAAACTCCATTGTTAAGTGATGTGGTCATAAGTTGAAAAACCACATGACCCAGTTGCCATCATTAAGCGAGGACTGCATGGGTCGTTAAGTGAGAACCTCAGGTGATCGCAACTTCCAACTTCCTCCTGGCTTCCCCATTGACTTTGCTTCAGGGAAGCCAGCAGGGAAGGTTGCAGATCGTGATCATGTGACTGCAGGGATGCTATGATGGCCGTAAGTATGAGGTCTGGTTGTAACTACATCGTAAGTTCAAACAGTCATTGAATGAGTGGTTGCTAAATGAGGACCACCTGTATATCAGTAGTATTCCCACAATCTATTAAAGAAATCCTCAGGCCAAACATCTAATATGATTAGTCTGGCAAGAGTTATTCTTATTAAATCCATATGTTTCCGACTGATCACTCTAGGATCTACTATAGAAGCTTCCCAGGTATCACTCTCCATACACTGTCTTTCCTCCTTTCTGGACAATATTACCTATCATCTGGCATTTAGCTCTTCTCCAGGATTTCTAAAATATAACATATGAAGTTTTGGCCAGACCAACAGCAAGTTCCTTCAACATCCTGGGATGCAATTCTTCTGTCTCTTGAGATCTAACCATTTTCAAGGTACTGTAAGTATTCTCTGACTATGGCCAATTCTGTACTAGTGACTTATACTAATTTCACAGCTTTACCGTGCTATCTCTGAAGCCCTCTATTTGCTGTTGTTTTGGCACAACAATGGTTGGGTAACTCTAATGTGTCTAAAAATCTGATGGACTGAATTTCTTGTTCAATCCTACAGCTCTCTCCCGCTTTCAAAAGTAGTATCAGAAGCTGCTGAGAAATTAAAATGATATTCTCCCAGCACTATGCATGAAGAAGGAGGAAATGATCAAAGAAACATCTTGGGTTTGCCTGTTGGGGCCCTGCTGCTTGCTTGCTGCCCTCAAATGCAAGAGGGGGTGGCCATCAAATCTGGTATTAAGCCATACGCATGATGAACAAAAGCTTGAAATTTTCATCATGACATCTGAGTACTTTTGAGAGAAGTGAACAGGTGCATTATCACAATATCTTTCTTTTTAAAAAAAACATGTAATTCCCACTTTTTATCTGAAAGACTACTGCTGATTTTTTAGTTGACTGACAGGATTTCTCCTGTAATCCATTAGCATTCTGTGCTATTTCTGCCATGTGGTGAACACTGGCCTAAAAAAATTATTTTTGTCAGAACAGAGCAGAAGAGGAAACTTGGTCAGAACCCCTGAAAGCAGGGGGACATTAATACCTCAATTGGGCAAAGCCAGGACATTTGTTCCTGCTAATTATTATGGACAAGCGGCTTTATTGAACCACATCCTCTTATCGACATTAGGATGCATGAGCTGAGGTTGTTGTTTTAAACGCACTCATTAACCACGCAAATCTGCCCTGTTGACAGAGCGCTTTTGAATTAAACCCCAAACTGTAGTCATTGGACAAGGAGCAATTTATAATGCCATTAGCAACACTTGCGAAGGTTACAGGCTTCAAAAATTGTTCAGCCATAATTATTCTTAATGGATACAAGGAAGAAACTGACGCAGGACAGCTTTTTCATTAGCTTTCAATCAAAGCTGATGGCTCTGAGAAATGTACAGTAAGTGCATTTTGGGAAAATAATCATGTAGCTGCACCTTTCACTGGAAAATGTTTTCCGTATAGAACCTAACTTTTAATATCCTTAATTTGAAACAATTAAAAAAGCCCTCTGATTTTTCTTTGGAGCTGCTGCTGAAGATTGTTCAGTCTATAAATTAACCCTTCCATGAACACTGTTTGTTTTCCAAGTCCAGTATCTCTTATTCTCCCAAATGGCCAGAGATTGATGGTTTGGGGTGATGTTATTTCCTCTTGTTCTCTGCAGTTCTAAGATTTTATAGCTTTTTTTCAAAATATGCTGCACCCTACAAACTTAATCCTGTCTGTCAAATTCCAAGTCAAAGAAAAAATACAGAAAAATGCTTCTCTGTGTGTTTCTGTGAGTTCCCATGTTTACAGGATTAGCAACTTTTGATAATACAATAGACAATGCAATTCTTTTGTCCCCTTTGTTTTGAAAAATGGAGCAAAGTAGGAGAAAGTTCTAAAAGTAAAATTGAAGAGAGCCAAGATTCTGAAAGGCAAGGGGCACAAGAGCAATACCAGGATTTCTGGAGATTTACCTGCCCACTTTGAGCAGCTGTTTTGACAGGGGGTTGCTCCTCCCCACCTTTTAAAATCAGTTGATTTCCCCATCTTCCTTCTCCCAACTTGTATACCGATAAGTTCAAGTTCTCTTAAACTGCACCCACTTACAGGTTGTTAATAAATGAGTTTCACACAGTCTCATCCATGCTGTCGGTGTTTTGCTAATGTCTTGGAATGAATCATCTCCAGATATCATCTGAATTTTTCTCTGGAAGTTCCCCCTGCCCCTTCCTATGACAGCCCTTTCTACTGTCTTATTCCCTCTCAGTCACCTTTTCTGTAGGCTTAGGTTTCTTCCACCATTCACCATAGGATGTCATTTCCACTCTCCTAGCCCTCTTGGTAGCAATCCTCTTATTCATTCTAGTTTTTCCATGACCTCCTTAGACTGTGGTGGCCAGAACTATGATGCCCAGGGCAGAGGAGAGACACAATGGTTTCTCATGTTCTAAACCCTATGCTCCTGTTAAAGCATTTACCTTTATTATTAGCCCAGGTTTAACTCAGGATCTACTAGAATGTTAATATCCTTTTGACATATGCTACTGCCAAGTCAGGTCTCCCCCATCCTATATTTGTACTTTTCATTTTTTTAAACCTCCAGCTTCAGGACTTTACATTTCTCCCTGTTAAATCTCATCATGCTTGGGCTTGACCACTGTTCAATCATGTCTACATCTTTTAAAATCATATCTATTTATTTAGTAGATTTCTAAGGATGTCCACTTACTAAATTACTTTGGGTTTTATAAACTAAGTGTCAGAACCTCCAGCAAGGAGGAGATCCTGGAGACAGAGGGCGAATCTGCAGAAACCGAAGTGGGAGCTACACGTGGGATTGTGAAAGAGCCGTCACCTCCTCTAGAGATTGAGGAGATCCTGATCCTGTCCCAAGCGATAGAAGCCCAGGTAGTGACGAAAAGGATGGAGCGTTGGTGTGGCCGATTATGGTAACCTCAAAGTCTGCTGGAATTTTGGGAGGTAACCGAAGAACCACCACCGTTGAAGCCAGACCAAGATGGTCTGCAGCAATCGGGGACATGACCGGGGCTGTGAGAGCTGCTACTAAGCCATGGGGGCAAGAACGAGTCCAGGTGCTGGAGGAAGAGTTGTACATGCTCTGTGGCAAGATGCAAGCAATTAGGGAAGAACTGAAGCCCTTGACAGCCATGCTAGGGAGGCTCCTAACAGGGGGGCAAGGTCGGCCACCTGCTGGACTGGACTTGGGGCAGTGAGTGATGGCTAGGAGTTAATGCGATGACAGGAGAGAGAGACTCTGAAACCTAGGGCCCCCAGCTTGGGGCGCAGGCAATCAACCATTGGCTCAGGGTCACCTGGCTGAAGGAAAAGGTGACCTGCTGAAATGATGGGGCCTCGACAAGCCATATGGGGGAGATCCAAATGAGCTGGCCAGCTTCCTGAACCAAGTCAGGATCTGCATGGGGAGTTGCAGACATCTCTTTCCGAGTGATGCCTGGAGGGTCACCTACGTGTCCCACTATTTGGTGGTCGAGCGGCTGAATGGGTAATTGACCTGCAAGAAGCCAATGCACCGGAGCTGGAAGATTTTGACAGGTTCATAATGGTGTTGCAAGAGTGGTTCAAGGACCCCTGTGCTCGTACCCAGGCACAAAAGGCTATCATGGAGCTCAAGCAAGGTACCCGGTCGCTGACCGAATATGCCTTGGAGTTTAGACATCTCGCAGCTAAACTCCACGATTTGCCAGAGTCCTTCAAAGTGGTAAAATTTCAGAAGGGACTGAATCCCAATCTATGGGAGATGGCGTTGGTGAGAGGATGCCCAACCACGCTGCAAGGGTGGATAGCCCACGTCTCAGTGATGGAGTCCCAATGGCTAGCCATTCGAGGATCAGGCGCAGCAACCCACCTGAAGGTGGTGACTGCTTTCCACCAGCCAAACCAGAAGGGAAGTGGGAAAGCCATGGGGACTGGAGCAGGGGCTTGGCCAGTGGGAAAGTCCTGCTTCAACAGCAGAGAAGAGGGGCACTTTGCATCCGCCTGCCTGAAAAAGTCAGCCCAGAAGCCAGCCATGAAGCCTAAGCAGACTGGCAAATCAACAAAGATAGTGAAACTGGAGAAGAAAGGAACCGCTGCAGCAGAAGAGGAGGACCAGTTCCCAATTCAGCTGATGTTTGAAAGTGAACAGGAAGATGAGGAGCAGCCAGCGGAAAACTCTGGCCATCTGCTTTAAAGCACGCCCAAAAGCAGGCAGAGGACCCGAGGCGTGAGGAGTCAAAGTCAGACTCAGATGACAAGGACATTCGGACTGGCTCTCATCGAGAGACTTTAAAGTACTTAGTTGCATTGATTGCAGGTCACCTGTTGATCTTAAGAATGTCTTGGTTAGAACTGTGGAGACCTCAAGTAGACTGGGGCACCAAAAGTGTGACTTTTCTGGATGGGACAGGGACTGGAAAAGGGGAGGCCGCCAGCAATGCATCCAGGACAGAGGTAGCCGCAATCAGTGCACCAGTCCTAACCCAAGGTGACTCAGGTGGTGCTAAATCAATCCCGGAGGAATCCAGGGACTTGGCCAAGGTTTTTAGTGAAACCAAATCGGATCTGTGCAATTGAGCTAGAGTCAGGGGCAAAATACCCCACACCAAAAATGTATTCTATGACTCCAGTAGAAATGGTGGCCTCAGGGAGTTCATTGACAAAAACTTACAAAGGGCAAAACCCTTTGGAACCTGCTAAATCCCCTCTGGTGGCACCTGTGCTATTCTGGGAGAAGAAGGATGGGTCATTAAGACTATGCACTGATTATAGGGAGTTGAATGCCATTTGTAAAGAAAACAAATATCCCCTCCCACTAATGAAGGATCTATTAGTTCATTTTGCAAAGGGGAAAATTTTTACAAAGTTGGACTCGTGAGATGCTTACTTTAGAGTGAGGATCAAGGAGGGAGATGAATGGAAGACAGCCTTCTGCTGCCCCCCCCCCCCCGGCTGTTTTCAATATTGTGTGATGCCATTCGGGCTCTCGGGGTCCCAGGGGTCTTTATGCAACTGATAAACGAGGTGTTACATGAATATTTGTACAAAGGAGTGTTGGTGTACTTGGATGATATTCTGATATATACTGAAAATTGGGATGAGCATGTACAATTGGTAAGGGAAGTGCTTAAGAAATTGTTGGATGCGCAATTGTATGCCAAACTTTCAAACTCTGAGTTTCACCAGGAACAAATGGATAACCTAGGGTATCGGATTCCCAGTCGAGGGGTGGAGATGGACCCAAGCAATGTCTGTGATGTAGTGGGCTGGGAAGCGCCAAGAACAAGGTGCCAATTGCAAGGTTTCTTGGGATTTGCTAACTTTTACCACCAATTTATTCCTAATTTTGCTCAAGTTGCTCTGGCTCTCACTGACTTGCTAAAAACTAAGGGGAAAGAAGATCAAAGCCCAAAAGCCAGGGGCACCCTTAGATTGGACAGAAGAATGCCAAGAGGCATTTGAGCACCTAAAAAGTCTGTTCACAGTGGAACTCATCCTAAAACATCCGGACCCAGATAAACCATTTGTAATCCAAGCAGGCACCTCCAATGTGGCAATTGGGGCAGTGCTATTACAAAAAACTGACAACAGGGTGTTACATCCTTGTGCCTATATCTCCCAGAAATTTACTGAAATGGAGAGGAGGTGGTTAGTGTGGGAGAAGGAAGCCTTCGTTGTAAAATGGGCGTTGATAAACTGGAGGCAAACAGGGGCTGAGTTTGAGTTACCATCCCCAGACGGACAGGGCATCTGAACGGCAGAATGCTGGCTTAGAACAATATTTGAGATGCTTTATAAATCATCAACAAGGTAATTGGGTTGATCTGTTGCCATTTGCCGAAGTAGCCTAGAATAATGCTGTGCACGATAGTACCGGATTTACTCCTTTTAAAATAGCCATGGGTCAAGACTTCATGCCAATTTCTAAACTTCTGTGTGAAAAAACTGGCATCCTATCGGCCGACAAATGGGTTAAGCAGATGAAAGAATTATGGCCAATTATAGAAAAAGCATTGGAAAAGGCCAGAGAAAGTTACAAGAAATTTGCAGACCAAAAGAGGGTGCCTGAAAAGAAATGGAAAGTTGGTGACAAAGTATTTTTTTTGACCCAGAACTTAAAATCACTGCAACCATTAAAGAAACTAGGGCCGAAATACCTCGGACCTTTTTGAAATTGAAACAATGACAGTCACCCAGTGACTGTTTGCCTCAAACTACCCAAATCATTAAGAAAGATCAATCCTGTGTTTCACTGTAACCTGTTAAAGCCTTATATAGAATCAAAATGGTGGCACGTGGCTCCATCAGTCCAGGAACCTATAATGGTTGAAGGTGAGCAACATTTTGAAATAAAGGAAATATTAGATGTTAGGAAGCATAGGGGGGAAATACAATTTCTAGTCCAGTGGAAACATTTCCTGAAGTCTTTTTCTGAGTGGGTGGTTAGAAAACATATGAATGTTCCAAAACTGATCAAAGAATTTTATAAAAGATATCCTGATAAGCCAAAGTAAACATAGAGCATAATGAAAATGTCGCATGCATGTGCAAATTCCTGGTTGTTGTTTTTGTCTGTTTTATTTCAGGTCTTCAAGAACCAGGTTTGAAGCATGGCTTTCTTTTGGAAGGGTGGCATGTCAGAACCTCCAGCAATCAATCTATCGGCTCATTAGTTGCTTGCTTCATTTCTGCCAATTGTTTAGTAGCGGGGAAGGGGGAGCATGGAAGGTGAGACGTTAACCCAGATGGACTGTTATCTGGAGCCAGGAACCTACAAGGTCGCACCAACATGAGAACGCAGTACTGGCTGAGGGGAAGGAGGGGTAAACAAGAGGGTAAAAGTAGAGTGGGAAAGTGCGGGCTTTTAGTTTCAGCAATGCTTTGAAGCTGTATGTACATCTCAATAAATGAACTTCTTTTTGAACTTATTACAGGTTTCAAGAGATTTTTCCTCGTAGGGATTTGAACATCGCAGACCTGACACTAAGTTTATCAGAGTACCACTTCATGCCCCAAGAAGTATATTTAATGTGATTTTGAGGCTTGAGACTGGCCAAAAGTCAGTTGAGTTGAGTGCTTGGCTATTAATTATTGGCTTAAGTGCCACTATTCTCCAGTTGGACAGATTCATTCGTCTTATCTGATAATTCTCAATCTTTGTGGTCATGAGTAATCCTAAAAAACTTTCTTCTTCTGGCCCTTCCTTTGAATCTTTAGTTTTTTGAATTCTGTGAGGCTAAGAGAGTCATCAAAGAAGTCCTCTATCTTAGTATGATTTCACCACCCTAGATGGAAATCACCTAATTAGAGCAATCCATCAATTTCTCCAACCCCATTGAGGCTCTTCTTTAGGGCCAGTTTTAACAGCCTGCCCTCTGTCATCCTGCATGGGAGACTCAGCCAACTTTCTATGGGGAGTCAAACCCACCCTTGGGCTGGAGGTTGGTCGAAGATATGCTTCATGTGCTGCTACACTGTCTGCTTTGTAACCATATCCAAAGAAGACTCCTCTTCCTTCAGTTGTCACATGTTCCAGGTTGGCTAGAAGAATTTTGCATTGACCCCCTTTTATCAGCTAAGGAAAGTCCTATCACGTACGACATAGCCAATCTCCATACAATAGTAGTAGATGTATGTAAACAATTGGTTTCAGACTTACTTTAATTACTACTCTTGTTTCTGTTTTTAATATTTCTTTTCAGTTATTTATGATAATTACTTCAGATTTTCAAATTTTATAGGATGATTTATGTTCATATTGTTAAATTACCTTACTATAAGTTGAATATTTATTTTCCCTTTTAAATTTAGATATAATTTCTACCTAAGAATTTTAATCTGAATAGTGTGCATTTTTATATCACCTATTTGGTTCATTCAATCCAATTTGCTCATTTGACTTTATTCTATTTTTTCTTTTTCTTTTAAGCTGGTCATTGACCAATTGACTCTGGGCAACTTACTTGGCTTAAAACAATAAAAATAAAACATTACATTAAAAGACAAGCATGCTGAGGGGGTATGGTATGATAAAGTTAAAGTTAACATAGATTTCAAAAATCATTATGTTAGGAATGCCATATTAAGAATGTGGAACAGATATAAACCCAGGTTGTGCCTGAAAATACCTTTACTGGTCAGCACAAGAAGCATTTTATAGAAAAGAAACAGCAGGCAAAGAAAAATTGTTAACATATCAAGACTTGCTAGTATAGGAAAATTGAGAACTTAAGATGAAATCAAGAGAACAACTGACTGCAGAGGGATTTATTTTTCAATGGTTTTCTTATACACAATTAAGGGAGAGGTTTAATGTAGATAAAAAGCTAACAGGAATAGAACAACGTAATGGAATTTGAAATGGAATTACATACAAATGATTAACATATTGCTAAAATGTTGAGATATGAAATGGAAGAAGAACAAATTAAAGAGTTTGGTTATAATATATAGATGGGAAAGAATGTGGTTAAAAGGACTGAAATTCACATTGTCTGATAACTTAAGAGAAAAAATTCTATAAAATGATGTACCACTGGTATATATCACCAGAGAAATTATCTAAGGTGTATAAGGGTACTTCTAATCATTGTTGGAAACGTGGAAAGCATGAGGGGGCATTTTATCATCCATGGTGGACTTGTGAAAAAGTGAAAAAATATTGGCTACAAATACATGATGATGCAAAGAATTTTAAAAATTAACATTCTGATGAAACCAGAATTTTTCTACTAGGCCTTATGGATAGCCAATTAGAAAAGACACATGGAAGATATATGGTAACGGCAGCAAGGCTATTCTATGTGCAAAGATGAAAAAATACAGAATGACCCACAATGAAGTATTGGACTGTGAAGATGGCAGAATTAGTAGCAATGGCAAAATTGACATGTTTGATCAGGGATAAAACAATAAATACTTTCTTAAAAGACTGGAAACCTTTTACGGACTTTTTGCTGAAAATGGATAAAAATGACTTGATGATTCCTGGATTTGCTGATTGAAAAGGGTTGAATATGGGAAGAAGTGAACTATGTGATGGGGAGGAGTGACAATAAGTATGTTTATAACTGCTGTAAGGAAGACCAGAAGTTGCTTCTTTAACTATTTCTTTTCCAGCAATATTTGGCCCCTTTTTCCCAATGTTCTCACTACTTCCACTTTGCCACTAGTCTTCTTTTTCTGTCTGTATCAAGTTGAAGATTGGGCAAACCCTAACTCTAACCCTAGCCCTAGCCCTAACCCTTCCTCTACTTTTTAGGAGAGGTCATTTATTTATTAGCTAAATGATAATAGAGCAAAGCAATACTAAAATCAGTGGAAGCTATACATTGATTGAGAGGAAAAAATCAAGCAAGCAGTTGAGTTTTGTAGCTGACATACACACTGAGACCAAATATGATGTGAGCCAAGTCCAACACAAACCAATAAAGATTGTCGTGGCTGGCAAATTCCTATACAGAGATTAATAAAATTCACCTCCATTGCTATTAATAAAAGAAACAGATAAAATGGTCAAGGAATATAATGGTACATAGAAAAGCAAAGTCCCAGACTTAGATCATTATAGATGAAACCCATTGGCTTATGATAGCCATTGCTACAGCTAAAATTTTGTGACCTTCTTGGATGTTTATAGAACATCCTTGGTCACTGATTTATAGAACATCTATAGTCACTGATGAGAATAGGGGGGAAGCTTGATAAGGAGGGTTTTGATAAGTCCAAGATGCCAGGTAATTTAGTAATGTGTGTCCCAGACTCTGCTTTGGTGTCTCAGCACATGCAGAGGTGATCCTGGTATATAATGTTGCTATATTTCCTGTTGTCACAATTGGTGGCAGAATATCAATTCATGCCAATGTAAATCCCCACGTGAATTTTCCCATGGCTTTATTTGGGCCCAAAGAGCATAGAGCTAGGGAGGGTAGACCATGCTAAACCCAATTAGAATGTATTTGCTTTTTTAAGGAAAACACATGACTCTTGGAGAATGTAAGCTGGGCCAAGGATTCACCGCAATGTTTTTATTTTAATTAGAATTTAAGTCAGCAAAGTCCCAGCAGCCTCAAGGGAAATTCAGCTGAGTTGCAGCTGGAGAAATACATAGTTGATCAAGGAATGTGGAGAACGGCTTTCAAAAATCTGGATTGAATAGTTTCCAAGGTGGATATGTTGAGCGCCATATAGTAGTAGATTTAAGACCTTAGCTTTAAATGGTTTAATTGCTGCGGGCACATAATTATTGCCTTTATGGCTGGCAGATCTGATAATTGCATTGGAAGCTTTTTGTGTAGTTGTTGAGAGTTCACTAATTTGGTGTCTCTAAGAAGTAGAAGGTTGGAAGTGAATACCCAGATATTTAAAGCTCTTAACTTGTTCAATAGATCTATCATTAATTTTCCAATTATGAGAAAAGTCAAAACTTTTTTGGGAGGGTGGTGGCGGTGAAAATTAGGACCTTTGTTTTAGAATTATTAATTTCTAATATTTTTCTTAAAGCAAAAAGGATAGTGCTCCTAGGCATCTGTAAAGCCCAACTTGGGCTGGTGGGTTGAGTGGTGGCATCATCTGCGTAGAGTAGAAATAGGCCTGGGAGGAAGATGCCAGAAGCAGCTCTGGGTGTGATCATGAAGTGCTTGCTGGAGCCTCTCCCAGGAGTCAGCTATTAGGAAGGCAACTCAGGGGTTTCCCTGCTTGGCAGAGTTTGCTTCCCAAGAGATTGAAGGGTATTTATTATTTTTATGTTATTTATCAAACACATGTTTATAGCTGCCCATCTACCAAAAGGTATGCCATTTTAACAAAACATCTTTGTAAAGTGGTTGGTCGGACTCCATTTTTAAAATTTCTTTTCTGCTGATCTTAACCCAGATTCTCATACTCACCTCAGAAGAAGGAGGGGAAAGGACAGGATCCAAACACACTGGTAGGCTGATGGCAAACAAACTGGCTTGAGCAGGGCTGCAGGAAGAGAAACCCTAGTCAGTGAGGAACTGCCGGATGCTTCTGGTCATGGGACAAGGAGGTGCTGGGGCAGATCAGGCAATCAGCAGCCTGTGGGCCCCCTTAGGAGTTGCAGCATTTCAGCCTGGACCTGAGCAGCAGTGACATATCTTTGTCTGGTCACAGAGAACCCATATCTGGTTGTAATATAAAACAAAACCAAATGTCATAATTCATCTGTTTTCAGAAGGATGCTTACTTTTCGTAGGAAGAGATTGAATTCAATGCGTTGGATGCATTGGCAGGTATAAAAGTTAGCTGGATAATTCATCTGCTACATTCATTAACATTGAAAAGGAACTACCAAAATAGTTTTAAGAAATTATCAGGATTCATGTTAGTCCACAGGGATCTAGATACATATCTACTTATATCTAAACATTACAAAAGATTTTTTAAATCCTTTAAATCCTTAAAAAAACATAATAATGGTTCTCTTCAGTGCAAGATTATAAAGCTGGTCATGACAGCTGCCTGGGAAGAAAATGCCAGAAGCAATTTTATCCAGTCATGATCCTAAATTACCAGCACTTGCTGAGTATTCTTCAAATATTCCAATATGTTCTTTATGTTTGTAATTGGTTGTTTTTCTCTATAACTCTTTATAACTTATTGTTGTATTTTTGCTTTCTGTTTCATTGGGCAAAAAGAAAAACCAGGATTCTCTTCTTGGTATCTTACAGGTAGTCCTTCCATCCAACCTGCTCTTGAGGGCTGTATTCTTTCAGCCCTGACCCTTGTTCTCTTTCTGGAGATGCAGAAGCTCTTGGTTGTGAGGGTCTTCCAGCTGGGGTTTTGTCTTTCCTCTGGGTGAAAACAACAACATCTGTGGGTGTTAGCAAACAGGAAGGTCTCTCTGAAACCTACCAAGAAGCATTCCGGGTGAAAGGAGGGACTGGGTTCTAAGTAAGCATCATAAACATAAAACATAATTATGGAAAAGTAGATTTCAGCAAAATATTGCTGGCATCTCAGCAATTCCTCTGCAACACGTTCTTTCTTTCAGCCTATTAGTATGTCAGATCCTGGTGATACTTTGACTTCTAAATATGCCCTGAAGGATAGCAAGCTCTCTTTGCCAAAAAGGCCAATTGGCAGGTATCAGAGGAAAATGCTCAAGGCACCAGTTGATCAAACTCTTTCCTAAATTAAAAGCAACAAGGAAAATGTGAAACATCATTAACAAGTAATTACACCCCAACCATAATCCATGAACATTCCCATGATGAATAAAGGCATATGTTGTGAAGGCAGTTGTCTTCTAATGTTCCACCCACCCAAAGCAACCAACTGGCAGTCAGAGGAAAAGTGCAATTCCTCATCAGAGAATAGCTTCAGACCACTTACAGGAAGTTCTTCCTTGCTTGATGGAGAGCCCAGCAGCCAGAGCAGGAGCAGACCAAAGTTTGGAGGGCTGTCAAAAGCATTGGATTCCATCCCCTGTTTGGTGCAAGGTTCCCAGCTTGACCGCCTCTGCCCGAAGGCCACTGCTTCCCCGGGAGGGGCCCCACTCTTCAGCTGGGGTTTCTGTCAGAAAGGCCTTGCTGAAGTTTGGTCATGTCTGGTTTCCTGTCACTTAAACAATGTCTTTTTTATCCAGCCCTTGGAGACACAATGGCCTTTCTGTGTGTGACATCTGCTCAGGGACTTAAAGACCACTCTGAATAATATTTTCTCAAGAATCAGCAGCACCCTGATCATCCTTGAAACCTCTGGGTGAACCCCTCTTAAAGTTGCTGCCCTGAACTGAACACAGGACTCAAACTGGCCTCTTTCAGCACAAAGGAAAGGGGAAGGATTATTACCCATGGAATTGAAACCCTTTTTTCCCTGCTCCAGCCTGTGCTTGCCTGTTCACCATCACTGACTCCTAGAGTCCAAGGGTTGGAAAGAAGGTCTGAATGCAGGACTCCTAGACTACACATCCCAGCCAGATGACAATCCTGCCCCCGTTGAAATGCCTCCAGTGGAGAAGAGCCAGCCAACTCTAGAGGGATGTTTATTTAATTGTGGAAAAGCTCATACTGTTAGGACTTATTTTTCCTGATGTTCAGTTTAAACATTGTTTAAATCTTGCTCTAAAATTCCCTGCAGCTCCTGTCAGGTATTTGTATTATCAGTTGGGGTCATCCCCCTGAGCTAGTCTGTTGCAGACGGGAAATGTGTGCATTGTTTTCCACTGACTGATGCCTTACTGCCTGTTGCTATCAAAGGAAAAAAGCCAAATGCTGACTACCACATCTATTCAACGTGGCAACACTTACTCCCCCCCCCCCCCGATAATCTGTGTAACTCTCCCTGGCGACAGTAGGCACCATGAGAATGTGGGAAGGATACAGAACCCTTGACTCCTAGGGTTGGGAGGGACCTGAGAGTTCCTCTAGTCCAAACCCCTGCCCAGGGTTGGTATCCTCAGACCAACCCAGACCAAGGGCTGCCCCAACCTTGGCTTGAAATCCTCCAGGGATGGAGCCTCCATGATTTCGGAAGGCAGGCTGATCCATTACTTCCCAAACATACACATTTCTGGGCACAGATTTTAAGTTGTGACTCTTTGGTAATGAATTCCAAGAGATAAGTTGCATTCCTATTGGTGCACAACAGACTCCACGTTGTTGGGTTGCACAGTTTCTCTGCAGATTTTTTCAGCAGCTCTAGCTGGCCATGGGCAGTACAGCCAAGCACCACATCCTGCCCAATGAGCACCAAGGAAGGAAGGAAGGACAGACAGACGGACGGAAGGAAGGAAGGGAGGAAGCAGATGTCTGGAGGAAGGGGCTCTGAGCATGGCTGAAGACAGAGTTTTTGGCCCAGGAAGGACACAAAGATGGTGTTTGGGGGTGGGGGTGGGGGGGAGGCATGTGAGTCCTGAGCACCCCTCTGCTGAGGCACTTGGAATGGGGAGTTGGCCATTTCTCAGCGTTCAAAGCAGCTTCAGGGTAGTGATTTTTGCAACTGTGCAAAACTGAAAAGGAGAGCTTTGATTTGACAAGGTCTCAGGGACTCCCCCCCAAAAAGAACAAAATCAGGACAGATTGCAAATCACAGTGAGTACTTGAACTGGGCTTAAAATCCCTTAAAATGTGGTTCTGTCAACAGGCTTGGGGACCTGGTGGAAACAGGGAGCCCGTGAAATGGCTGTGTTGCATCTGAGTGTAAGGTTTGCCCCGTTCGACAGAGAAACTCCCGTGACACGTGTGGTTCACAAAAGAGGTTTACTCATGCGTAACGTAGCAGTCACAAGCAAAGCCAGGACTGGCTTGGTACAATTGCATCACTCGTTATATTCCCCCCTTCCCGCGCTTTTTCCGCCCCGGGATCGCGTTACCGCTGCAGATTATCGGCCCCCCAATAATCCCTCTTGATTGTCCATGATGGCAGGTTCGGTCAGGGTCCATTGTCCTTGATTGGCAGTCCCCCTCCGGCTTGGGTTGGTCCCCCCCCGTTACGTGCAAGCCCGAGGGTTCTGTGTTGCGCGGCGATCTTGTTTCGCTGCCTGCGGCCCCGTTCATTGTTGGCTCGCGCCGTTATCAGTGTATAGTTAAAACTTCTGCTGCGGTTTTCCTGTTTGGCTGGGCGCAGGTGGCCCATTAATTAGCGGCGCTTTCAGTTCCTCTTTCCCTCGCTAGCTGCCGCCGGTGGAGTTCGCGTGGTCTGGCTGCGAGCTTCCCCGAAGCCCTGTGCTGACCGAACCTGACATACCGCCCCCCTGAAGACAACTCCCCCCCCGACTTTATTTCGGTTTCCTGGGGTATTTGTTGTAAAAGTCCCGCACTAGGTCCGGCGCTCTTATGTGGGTTTTGCTTACCCATTCGCTGTGGGACTTGGGGAAATGTTTCCATTGCACGAGGAGCTGGACCTGCCCCTTGTGCCTCCTGGCGTCCAGTATCTGGTTGATCTCGAAATGCTGCTCCCCACCGACCATGATGGGTGGTGGCACTCCCTCTGTCTTGTGCCAGGCGTTCCCCGGCTGGTGCAGCTTTAGCAGGCTGCAGTGGAACACCGGGTGGGTCTTCCCGAGGCTTTTCGGGAGCGTCAGCCTGACGGTTACTGGATTGACCTCTGCAATGGGGAACGGCCCCACAAACCTCGGGCTGAGTTTTTTCGATGTCTGGTGTGTCTTTAGGTTTTTGGTTGACAAATACACCTGGTCCCCCACTTTCCACTGCTCCTCGGGGAGTCTCTTGCGGTCCGCGTGTTTTTTGTAATCGGCTTTGGCTCTTTGCAATGCCGCGTGCGCCACTCGCTGGGTGGCGTCGATTTGGGCGAACCAGGCATCCAGGGAGTTGATTTAGGATTCCAGCTGAGGCAACTCCGGCATGGGGACGAAGTCTCTCCCGGTGGCTACTTTGAATGGAGAAAAGCCGGTACTTTTGTGGATGGCGTTATTGTATGCTACTTCCGCGAATGGCAGTAGCTCCGCCCAATCGTCCTGTTGGTGTCCCACATAGCAGCGCAGGTACTGTTCAAGACCCCCGTTCAGGCGTTCCATGGCTCCGTCCGTCTGCGGATGCGCTGCGGAGGAAAGGGCTTGCTTCATCCCCACCCGCTTCAGGAACTCCCTCCAGAACCGCGCAATGAAGTTGCCACCCCGATCGCTGACGACCCGTCGGGGCGCGCCGTGCAGCCGGTAAATATGTTACACGAACAGCCTTGCCAACCTCTCTGCCATGGGGACTCGCCGGCACGCTACAAAGTGCGCTTGTTTGGAGAATAAGTCCATAACCACCCAAATGGCGGTCTTCCCCTTACTCTCCGGGAGCTCTACTATGAAGTCCATGGCGATCTCTTGCCATGAGCTGTCGGGCTCCGCTACCGACTGGAGTAACCCCCTAGGCTTGCCTTTGGCCCCTTTCGCTGTCGCGCACACCGGGCAACCCCCCGAGTATGCCTCCACGTCCTTCCGGAGCGTTGGCCACCAGAACTGCCGCCGAATTAAGTGGAGCGTCTTCACGAAGCCGTAATGCCCCGTGTTCCGGCTGTCGTGGGCTCTTTCCATGACCCCCCGTTGGCACCCCTCGGGTACGTACAACATCCCTTCGTGCCACCACAAACCCTCTTGGCTGGTTAGCGCTTCTCAGTTTTGCTTGAGCCAAGCGTCCCGCTCCGCCGCCTCTGCAAACCCTTGCTTTACCTCAGGCGCCGCGTCTGGCTCCGGGTCACCGCCTTTGCAGCCAGCCTGCTGGCAGGGATGATGGAGTCCACGATCTCCTCTCGTAGGCTGGCGTGCTGGGGCATGCGAGACAACCCGTCTGCTAGGAAGTTGCACTTCCCGGGGATGTGTTTTAGGGTGAACCTGAACCTCCCGAAGTATTGGGACCACCGCGCCTGTTTGGGGGATAGCTTACGCGGGGCCTTCAGGGCCTCGAGGTTCTTGTGGTCCGTCCACACCTCGAATGGTTCAGCTGCCCCTCCAATAGATGCCTCCACGTGGCTAGCGCCCACTTGACGGCGTACGCCTCTTTCTCCCACACCATCCACCTTCTCTCTGTCTCTGTGAATTTGCGGGAGGCGTAGGCGCATGGGTGGAGGGCCCCCTCCGGGCTGGGCTGGAGCAGGACCGCCCCCGTTGCCACGTCTGACGCGTCTACTTGTATGATAAACCGCTGATCTGGGTCGGGATGGCGCAGGATCGGCTCCGCTGTGAACCGCCGTTTTAGCTCCTCAAACGCCCCCTGGCATTCCACAGTCCACGTGAGTGTCATGCTGGGCTTGGGGGGTTTTCCAGTGCCCTTGGTTTTTAGCAAGTCTGTCAGGGGAAGGGCGATTTGGGCGAAGTTCAGGATAAACTGTCTGTAGAAGTTCGCAAACCCCAAGAAGCTTTGAAGTTGCCTCCGGGTTCGCGGCGCTTCCCAGCCCAGAACATCTTTTACTTTCGCTGGGTCCATCTCAATTCCCCGACTAGATATCCGGTAGCCGAGGTAGTCCAGCTGCTCCTGATGAAACTCGCATTTTGATAGCTTCGCATACAGCTGCGCCTTCAGCAGTCTCTGGAGCACCGTGCGCACCAGGCTCACGTGCTCCGCCAGGGTTTTGGTGTAGATGAGGATGTCGTCCAGGTAGACCAGGACGCCCCAGTAGAGTAGGTCGTGCAGCACCTCGTTTATTAGCTGTATAAACACCCCCGGGGCCCCTTTTAATCCGAACGGCATCATGGAAAACTGGTAGCTTCCGAGCGGCGTGTTGAACGCCGTTTTCCACTCATCTTTTGCGCGGATCCTGACCCTAAAGTAAGCTTCGCACAAGTCCAGTTTTGTGAACACCCTCCCCTTAGATAGGTGCGACATTAAGTCCTTCATCAGGGGGAGGAGGTATTTGTACTCGGTGCTGATTGCGTTCAGCCCCCGGTAGTCCACACACATCCGGAGCGAGCCATCCTTCTTCTCCCGGAATAGTACCGGGGCCGCTAATGGTGACTTCGCGGGTTGGATGAATCCCCGCGCTAGGTTCTTGTCTATGAACTCCCGCAGAGCCCCCATCTCCCTCATTGACAGGGAGTACATTTTCAGTTTGGGCAGCGTTGCCCCTGGCTCTAACTCGATGGCGCAATCACTGGGTCGGTGTGGAGGGAGCTGGTCGGACTCCTTCTCCCTGAACGCCGCCGCCAGGTCTCGATATTGCCTCGGGATTCCGCCGCTCGTCGTGGGTTCCCCGGACTCTGTCCCTCGTTTTGCAGTTGTCCCGCCAGTCGCCGCTGCCTCCCCACGCCTCGGGATCGTTGCGAGTCTCCGGGGTTCCGGCGCTGCTGTTGCTGCTGTTGCCGGCCGGGTCTCGGGCTCCGTCTGCTCTCGTCTCGCCTCCCTGTGCCTCGGATCCTCCACTTGCCCGTCTGTGGTTGCGGTCGCGCCCGTCGCCACGGCCTGGTCCCCTCTGCTCTCGCACTCCGCCGGCCTGTCGATCCCGAATCGCACTGCCTTTGCCGTCCAGTCGACCCGTGGGTTCCGTTGCCGCAGCCACGCCAAGCCGAGCACCACCGCGTAGTCAGCCACCGGGACCACCACAAATCTTAGTTCTTCCCGGTGGCTCCCGATCGTCATCTGGACCGGCTCGGTGTAATACTGAGCTGCCCCCCCCCCCCCGCCAGCGAGCCGTCTAGCTGGCTGAATGCAATGGGCTCCCGGAGGCGCCTCAGCTGTAGTCTGAGTCCCGAGACCACAGCTGGGTGCATCAAGCAGTGGGTGCAGCCTGAATCCAGCAGCGCCCGCAGCTGTGCCTCCCCTCCGGATCTCACCCCCTGGATGTGTATCCTCACCTGGAACGGAGGGCAGTCCTCATCCCCGATTGGGTCCGCATGCCTCGGTTCCCCTGCTCGCACTGGGACGCCGTTCAGTGTGAGCGCGCCTCGTTTCCCGCCGGCTCCGAGTCCTCTCCGGAGGACGCCGTCTCCGGGGTCGACCACCCCATCCGTCCTCTTTCGGTCACCGCCGCCACTGCACTCTTCCGCAGTCGGTCGCCGGCCCTTTTCCTGGTAGGACGCGGGGGCTTGACTTTGGGCTGTGGTGAGGCTCCTTCCCGCTCTGTCGGGCACTGCGTCGCTCGGTGGCCTCTGCCTCCACACCGGAAGCACAGGTTCGGGGTTCTGGTTGCCTCTCGCCCCCCAGTGGACTGCCGCCGACTGCTCCGCCTTTCCTCTGGAGGTCTGTCCCTCGGCCGGTCCCTCGTCAGGTAGGGACCATCCGTTGGAGGGTCCCCGGCCCTGGCCGCTGTCCCATCGCTCCCGGGTGGCTCTGACCGTCCCTCCTCGAGTCCGGGTTCCTCGTGCTCCAGCTGACCCATGGATTCCTCGTCGCTGGTCATGGGAGTTCGCGTGGTGTGGCTGTGAGCTTCCCCGAAGCCCCGTGCTGACCGAACCTGACACTGAGAACTTGAAGGCATTTTCCATAGTTTCATTTATATGTATGTCTTTAATGGATTTTTAATGGATTTTAAGGCTCTGTTTTCATTTGTTTTACTGTATGCCACTCAGAGTCACATCCATGAGATGGGTGGCTATAAAAATTGGATAACTATATAAAGAATATAAATAAAAACTGGGTGGCTGGAAGCTGGTTGCGGCCTTTTGAACTGCCTTGCAGATCCAGTGGCTTCTCTGTTGTCTCAGGGGGTGTTGCAGACAATTTATAAGGTGGCCTTTTCAGTTTCACATGCGGAAACTGCTGGCAGAGTTGAGGGGGACCTAGAGTGATGTGAAATGACCAGTGAGACTTGTTAGGACCAGAGTAGACAAGGCTGCAGTTCAGAGGAAAAATACCAAAAGAAGGGCAGGAAGACTGAGATCTAAATACAATCCTCTTTGCAGTGGATTTTAAAAATTGGATAAGGAAATCCCACATAGACATTGTAAATGATTCATAATCAGCTAATCAGCTAATCTCTAAGAGAAGGATTCTCACGCCTTGAAACTCACTCACCTGTATGTTTTACAACACTGGCAAAGAAACGAATTAAGTCCCAGCCTCGTCACACAGAATTCTTCCTTTTAACAGAGGTAAAATGGTGCACGAGGGGCTGCAGATTACAGTGCAAATGGTACCAAGAGACTCCAGACAGTGGTTTTAATTAACGTGTTGGTGTGACGCTATTTGCTTAAACACTGTGAAGCAGCTGTACTAGGCAACAAGTGTCTGTCTGTGTGCGGAAGTGGGTGAGAATACCGATTTTGCATGCTTTGTTGTACCAAAGGTGTTCCTGAAGCCACCGATCTTGTGACTGGATGCACATTTAACAAAAATGCTTGATAGTATCAGGGAACCATTTTTAATAGTTATGATTATTGAGCAAAACAAAGAATTGTGGGCAAAAGTCTCAAGGGTTTAAATTAAAAAAAGCTATTTGAGTCCTAAAAAGTATGTAATATCAGTTATAGACCAGAATAAGGAAAACAAACTGATGTTAAATCCAAAAGTGACATTTGCCTATTTGTTTATTATTTACAGCACTTATATACTGTAGGTCTCCCAAAAGATCCCTGACAATTTACAATATGACCACTAAGACCATAAAAGCAATACTAAACATAAAATCCATACATTGCCCTGATGTTCATGGACTGGGGGCATCTCGCTCTTCTGTGCTCACCGCCCCCCCAACCCTTGCATAACCAGAGAACCCTCCTCATCCCTAATATTTACTCATTTAATTATTTATTTTATAGATTTTTGTAGCCTGCCCAACTCATTAGACTCTGGATGGGTGATAACATGTTAAAATGAGAAAAAGCAACAATAGAAATAAATCAAAATTGTAAAATTATAAATAAAATTACAAAAACAACAGTCATAATCATTTCCCCTTCAAGAGTTAGCTAAGTAAAATCAAGTTGTCTTTAAAGATAGTCTAAAAACCACAAGGAGGGAGTTTTATAGATCTCTCTAGGGGTAGAGAGTTCCATGTAGAACCTGAACATGAATAAATTCATCTTGACTTTATGATCAATTCTACCTGACAGAGTTGGTCCTGGAGATACCAGGGTGCTGATCCATGAACAGTTGTATGGCTTATTACCAACACTTTGATTTTTTTTTCCAGAAGTCTATTGGTAGGCAGTGCAGGCTACTCACAAAATCTGGGTCATTTTCAAAGGTAGACCCATATAGATCATGTAGTAGTCCATCCTAAATGTGATGAGGGCATCGGTTTGTCACCAGGGCTACCTCCTCAAGGAAGGACTGCAACTGGTGAATCTGGGCAAAGGCTCTCCTGCACACAGCCTCTTCACACTTATCAATCAGCAGGCTTAAGTCTAGGAGAACTCTCAAGTCATGGATCTGCTCTACCCGAGGGAGTACTACCTCATCCAGAATTACAGCAAGACCTGGTAGAGAGGCCAGATCCTTTCTGGACAAACTGCAAATCCATCTTGCAGGGATTTAACTCCCTTTCCATCCCTTTAACTCCCTTCCCTTGCAGACTCCAGACTTTGCCTGCATTTCTGACCTGGCCAAGGGTATATCTGGATCAACTGCATCTTGAGGATATATGATCCTAAACCAGCAGCTAACTTCCCCCAGAAGGTTTGTGTGGATTGTGAAGAGCAGGGGGGAGAGAGTTGAACCTGTGTGAGCTGGGACAAGCTCTGCTTCCCCACAGCTATGACCTGGACGGCTGATTCACACAGGAAAGGAATCAGTTTCTCAATTCTCAGTCCTTAGGGGTCATCCCAAAGGACCATGAATGATGGTATCAAAGGCACACTTTTTAGATCTCTAAAAAGATCTAAAAAGACCAGGAGAGGTGCACTCCCCCAATCTATCTCATAATCCAGAGTGACCAATGCAGTTTCCACTCTGTGTCCAGCCCTGAACCCTGACTGAAGAGATCTAAACAATCAACTCTGTCTAGGGCAGTCTGCAGTTGCAGCCCCACAACTTTCTCAACAACTTTCCCTAAAAAGAGAATGTTGCAGGCTAGTCAACTGCTGTCTAAAATGGCTGGATCCAGGGAGGACTTCTTCAGGAAAGCATGCACACTCTCTCTTTCAAGGCTGCCAGAACAATCTCTCTCCCTCATAAAGGCCTTAACTACCTCCCAAATTCTCCACCAGGAACTAAGTGGAGCACTGACCCAGCCCCCAAAGGCAGAGATCACATTGCAGAGAACCCTACCTGCTTCCTTTGAATCAACAAGCTGAAATGAATCCCAGGAAACCTCAGCAGACATTACTCTAATCACCTACTCAGACTTCATTCATGCAGAATTTAGACCTGGGCAGGTTTGAGTGATTTTATTAGTTCAGTATTGCACAAATAACTCATAGTGGCCTACTGGAAGCTCTTCTTGTACATCCTTCCCCAGAAAGGAGCGGGTCACTCTAAATTAGGCTGCTGGGACACATTCTGCTGATGCAATAAAGGTGGAAATATATTGACAAAGATGGCCCAACCCTCATGGCCTTCAGGAGGTTGGTAAAGACTTGGCTCTTTCAGAAACCATTGAGGACTGATTATATATATTCTGTGATCATATTATATCAATGCCAAACTTAGCTTTACTGTATTGCATTGCATTGTATTATTCTAATATATTATTTTTGTATGATAAGTATTATATTATTATAATATATTTCTGTCCAGTTGAACTGAGGCAGTAGACAAGTCACATTAAATAAATAAATAAATAAATAAATAAATAAATAAATAAATAAATAAATAAAATACATACATACATGTGCGCTTTTACCCATGTTTGGTCAAATCCACTTTTCATCTTCTTCCACCACTGTTCTAGGTGTCTCTACAGTCACATCAGTCAGGGACAAACTCATCAAGTGCTCTTGTTGCTTCCAAATTGCAGAGTTCAACCAGGTGCTCAGAAGATCTGCCTCCAAAATTGTTGGGAAAATCCCTGAGCATTGCTGGAATCCATCCAGATCCATGAGGCATCTTCATGGCCTGTCTTAACTGGTCTTCCCACCCGGCAGAGACTGGCAATGGTAACAACCCTAATTTGGATCACAGTTTCCTCTATTTTCACATCACATATTAATTGTTCAGAGGTATATGAAACTTAACCAATAAGCTGGATGTCAGGAGGCATAAAGGCAAAAATGATACTGTAGGGATTACAGAAACAAGTGGGATAAATCCTACCATTGGAAAATTGGGCTTAATGAGTACACCTTATTTTAGAGGAACAGGCAACACAAAATTGTGTAGCAGGAACAAATTTACCTGTACAGGAGCCTTTTACTGTATTTCTATTTTATCTTATGTTTTATATTATTTTACTGTATTTTATTCCATTTTTCCTTGTCTCTAGTTTTTAAGTCTAAATGGTTAGTGTTTATATAACAGTTACACTGTCTTTGCTGTAGTTAATCATTCTTTATGAGTTTTTTCTTTTTTACCTTGCTGGCCGTTGGCCATAGTTAAATAAAGTTGAATTTGTACAGACATTTACTGGAATGATGGTTACATTAGTACTGAAGGCATCTGGGTTGGGATAAAATGGCAGAAGGAATATGTTGCTAGGAGTCTGCTGCAGACCACAAACCAGTCAGAAGAGGTGGGTGAAGATTTATTAAAGCTAATAACTGAAGCCTCCAAAAGCCCGTGAAATGGTTGTGGTGGCAGATTTCAACTTCCCAGACTAATCTGCCAAACACAAGATGTCAGATAAATTCTTAACTTCTGTGGATGATTTTTTTCCCCTTTCAGAAGGCTGATGTTGGTACTACGAGATCTATTTCCTTGGAATTTGTCTGTACTAACAGGGAGGAGGTGGATGGAGATATTAAAATGATAGGAACTTTGGGTACAAGTGATCATGCATTGTTAACAAGAAGCTTGACAAAAACAAGTCAAACACAAGCCATGAATGTTAGAAAGCCCAATTTTAAAGACAAAGGCATTGTGGACAGCTAGGACTTCTTGTAGAAGGAATTAAGGATAGCAAGGAAGTAACCTAAAAAAATATCTAAAGTAGTTAATGTGGCTGAATAGGCAACTCGTGAGGGAGCTGAGACGAAAGCAAAATGCTTTTTGGAAATGGAAGAAAGGGCTAATGACCAAGGAAGACTACAGGGTTTCCTCAGAAACGTAGGGATGAGTTCAGGAAAGCAAAGGCAGAAAACAAACTTAGGCTAGTGGGGGAGGCAAAAGCCAGCAAGAATGTTTTTTTTCCCCCAAATATGTCAACAGCAAAACAAAGAAAAAGGAGGTAGTGGGTGTATTTATTTATGCATGCATGCATGCCATGTCAATCCAAGTGACTCTGGGCGACAAACAATTTCAATCATTAAAACCATTACAAATTATACATATAGGCAGCCAACAGTTATCATAAAAATTACATAAAAATCAACAGTGCAACCAGGTAACGGGGCCTGTAACACTTTCGGGACCCCAGGCTCAGGCACAGAGCCAGGTTTTTAAAGCCTTATGAAAGTCTAGCAGGGCCAGGGCCATCCTGACCTCCAAAGGAAGGATGCCCCAGAGGGCCATGTCTGCTGCCGAGAAGCCACATCTTCTAGTCCCACCAGCCAACATTCCTTAGCTGACGGGATCGACAGCATCCCCAGTCTACTAGACCAAATTGAACGGGTAGAAACTATTGGGAGAAGACAAGATTCTTAGCCAGAGGTGCAGCAATAAGGTTTCAGTTCTCTGGGAAACATTAAGCCAGCTTAACAGTTATGGATCAGGAGTTGGCTGTGAGGGTGAGGGGTCGTCGGGTCTAGATGGGCAATAGAAGCAGTGAATGAAATTGGATGGTTGAGTTGGAAATAGATAAAAAGATGTTGTGCAAGAATAGAGAATAAGTTCTGGAGGCTGAAGCAGATGGCAAGCATCATCAGAGCAATCAGGGGAAGACACCTGAAAAGCAGGTCAAGATCAGGGCTGGTCTGCTCTGTGGGGCTGCCTGGGCAGGGGAGCAGCAGGCTTCTTCCACCCCAACTGACCTGCACACTAAGAAAGAATACCTAGGTGCAATAGGGAAAGAGAGATTTGTTTTCCAAGTGCCTCCTTTGGACTAAGGAACCTATCACACGTGACTGAAAGGGGTGTGTGTGAAGGCACAAGGATACAACTACAACCCTTCCTCCCCTCCCCTCCCCTCCCCTCCCCTCCCCTCCCCTCCCCTCCCCTCCCCTCCCCCCTCTCCCCTGGCTCCACTAGAAGCCTTGCAAATGGCTGGGTGACAGACAAGAATTATTCCCATACTGCAGCGATGCCATTAAGGCAGCTCTGAGAGCGCAATTAACATCTTAAAGGGCCCAAGCCCAGTTCCCATACGCAGTCAGTGGTGCTCAGCAGCACCACTGGAAACACACATGAGCCATCGCAATTCTCATTAGTCCTTGAAAGAGCCCATTAGTGTCATTAGGGCTGACAGGTAAATACAGCTAGTGGGATAAATCTATCAATAAATTCATTGTATGCAGAACTCTGGATTTTCTGTGTTAGAGTTTCCTTAAAAGACTAAGTGTAGCTCTGATAGAAAAACTCAGAACAAGCACCAACATATTTAGCTGAAGAGATCTTGGACAAAGCAGGAAAATAAAACTAGAAATGAGCATGGAAGGAGGATGAAACTGATGTTTTTGATTTACACAGGATGCTGAGTACACAGTGAGTTCAGGTTGCCACAAACTCACAGTCGTGGGGACAAAATAAAATATCCAATTATGAAGCAGTCAGTTCCGTATAGCAATGCTTAAAAATAATCAAAATACAGGAGAACATTGCCCCCACCTGAAGACAGGACAGGGCCTTGCTAGGACAAAATGTCCACCGGATATTTGCTCAGGCTCTGCAGAAGAAAAAGTCTTGGGTCTTGCCCTTAGCCAAACTCGCAGAGTTGCTTTCACCCTGTGCTGTGCTAGTGGGAAGCCACCAGCCTTGCATTCAGCCCTGCAAGCACTGTCTCAGAAGAGTGTTACAAATTTATGTTACGAGAGGCTTGACCTCTGCTATTAGGGATCTTTTTTGCAGCACCAGACCCAATTCAGTGAGCAACACTCAGCAGCAGCTGGCATCCATCAGTAGGCTTGTATGAGCAATTTAAGTACTTCCCATTCACTCTCTCAGTCACACAGACCCTCCATACCAAAACGTGGATCATTCTTGTTCTTGGCCAAGCCACAAGAGGCAGGGGGAGGGGAGCCCGGGAAAGCTCTCAGAGACAATTTTCTGTGGAATGGAAGATGGGACTGCAGGCTTTGCTTCTCTTCAGCTTCCTTTTTATAGGCAGTGTTGAATTACCTCAGTGTGGTACCTTGATCAAAGATGGACCAAAGATTCTCCATCAGTCCGCAGAGGTCACTCATCTTTATGGACATCCATGAGGTGTTCCTATTTATGCTCCATGCTCATATTATTGCTTTAGGGAGGATAATAAACTTGTTGGAATGATAGGTTCAAGAATTTTTTATCCCTTTGCAGCTTGGTCTATCTTGGAATGTCTCTGAACTTCTGTGCTCAAGTATGCACAATCATATCTCACTTTCACAAATGCAACACTTCCACCCTTTAACATCTGACCATTAACTCACCCTGTAATGTCCCCCCTCTCCGTACTTTTGAATTATGGAAAGGGTATGACAAAACTAACCCAAACTGAGTCACTCATTCCTCAGCATTAACTCTCAGTACATAATAATTAATAATAATCAATGAAGCAATGAGAACATTAAAATTAATGAAATTAATGCAGTACAATGAGTGACATTAATACAATGGCAATACAGTGAGGATGTGATTTTATGTCTACATGTACTTTTAAAGATATAACATTAATCTTTAAATGACAAGAAAGCCATACAGTAGTAATTAATACATCAATTTGAAAAATCTGACAACTCCATTTAATTTTTTTTAATTAACTAAATATAAAAAACAAAGAAAAATAATACACGAAAGGTTGCAAGTTGTTGGGTAAGTCTCCCACACCCAGGTACCCTCCCCCAGCCCCTTTGCACTTGCACCTCCCTCGCACCTTTGCACACTCTCCCAGAGCCTTGTTGTGCCTCCCTTGCACACTCATGCACCCCTGTGCACCCTAGTGCACCCTCCCTGAGCCCTGTCACGCACCCCCTCGCACTCCCCCCCCCAGCAATAGCCACTTATCTGCTTGCCAGCCTGCCTGCAAGCCACCTGGGATTTGCCACTTCCTGCCGGCTTCTCCACTGACTTGGTTGTGGGAAATCGGCAGGAAGTTGCCTTGCCTAATGACTGTGGGATTCGGTTAACGATGGCCACTGGGACTGCAGGGATTGCTATCGCTAAGTGATGTGGTTGTGCTTTATGATTGCATTGCTTAGCAATGGAAATTCCAGTCCCAACTGCTGTTGTGAGTCGAGGACTCCCGGTAGTTAAAGAGGCAGAAATTGGTTGGCCCAGCTTCTGGATTTCTGCAGTCGTTTTATCCAATTTATTAGCTACTCCTTCTATATCTATAGTATTTGGAACTCCAGTTCCCAGGTCAATTCCTTCTAATAATGTTCCTATTAGCTACCCAATTACCTATCTTTAATGACACAAGGGATGTCACAGTGTGATGGAGCTTTGGAGAAACAGATCCGGTCTGGAAATGGAACAGAACAGGTTCAGATCCATCTTCTCCTCCCTGAAAAACTGGAGCTGGTTCCAAAGTGTCCCCGATATACATCTCTACTTTTTAGCTAAGTCCTTTTGTCAAACCTGAAAAAGAACTCAGAGGAAAATGCATAAATTAAATAATTCCCCAAGAGAAATTAGTAAAACAAATTGTGATAATGTTATTGAAATAGACTTCCTCCTATGATTTACATATTCTTATGAAACAAACACCATCTCTCATAAATATTAGAAAGTAAGAAAAATAACAGTACAGAAATGGAATCTACTACAGAATCAAAAATGTCTGGGGGAATGGACAGTGTCTCTTTTTTTAAAAAATAATTTTTATTGAAGAATTTTTTTACAAAATAAAAACAATACAAATTTAAAGGAGAAAAAAGAAAGGAAAGTGATAATAAGAAAGAAATAAAAGAGAAGAGACAGAAAATAAAGAAAAAAGATAAAGAAGCAGCTTCTGATCTTCTTTACAGCAGTTATAAATGCATTTATATTTTATCCTCTCTCTCTCTCTGAGATTATATTGTGGTTCCCTTCTTTTCATCTTCTACACTTTCTAATTGTCAAACCCCTAAATCACAAGTTCATTTTCTTCCGTTTTCAGCAAAAAGTCCATAAAGGGTTTTCAATCACTAACAAATGTAGTTGTTGTCTTTTCCCTAATCAAACAAGTCATTTTTGCCATCTCTGCAAATTCTACCATCTTCACCAACCATTCCTCTGTTGTGAGTATTTCAGAGTCTTTCTGAACAATCTCACTGCAGTTACCATGTACAAAAACAATCTTCCATGTTTGTTTGGAGTTTTTTCTAGTTGTCTGTCCATTAGTCCCAGCAAGAAAAGTTCTGGTTTCAGCTGAATATTAATCTTTATTTGTATCACTGTATGTATTTGGACCCCAAATTTTCTAGCTTTTTTACAAGTCCCACCAAGCATGATAGAATTACCCTTCACGTTTTCCACATTTCCAACATAGATTTGAAGTACCTTTATACATTCTAGAAAGTTTTTCTGGTGTCATATACCAATGGTACATCATTTTATAAAAATTCTCTTTTAAATTGTAACATAATGTGAATTTCAGTCCTTTCAGCTATATGTTTTCCCATTGTTTCATCTGTATGTTATAACCAAAGTTCTTAGCCTATTTTATCATACACTCTTTAACTTGTTCTTCTTCCGTTTCAAATTTCAGTAGAAGCTTATACATTTTAGCAATTACATGTTCATCATTTGCACATAATTCAGTTTCAAATGCTTTCTTATGTTGTTCAATTCCAAATATCCTTTTGTCTACTTTAAATCTTTCTCTTAATTATGCATATGAAAACCATTGAAAACGAAATCCCTCTGCAGTCAGTTGATCTCTTGACTTCATCTTGTATTCTTCATGTTCTTGTTCTAACAACTCTCGATCTGTTAACCATTTTTCTTTGCCTGCTGTTTCTTTTCTATAAAATGCTTCTTGTGCTGAGATTGACAAAAGTGTTTTTTGGCATGGCCTGGGTTTGTATCTATTCCATATTCTCAATATGGCACATCTAACATAATGATTTTTAAAATCTACATTAACCTTAACTTTATTGTACCACAGAAAACCATGCCATCCAAATCTCAGGTTGTGCTCCTCTAATTCTAAAAATCTCTTGTTTCTCAGCAACATCTATTATTTCATCCAAACCAAACAGCAGGCTGCAAAGTACATTTTCAAATCAGGCAATCCCAATCCTCCTCATTCCTTTGCATTTTGAAGAATTTTTTGCCTTTTCTGTATTCTTAAGGCTTTAGTCCTTTCTAACACTCCATAGTTCTGGTTGTAAGAGTTGCCATGTTCAGCACCGAATGAAACTCTCGCGAAACATAGGTTCAGTCAAAGAAGTTTACTCGGGTGTAATGCAGGTGGTTACAAACAAAGCCAGGGTTACTTGGCAGATTACATAGCATTTTATAGGTTCTCCGTTCCCATGCTTTGCAAGTCCCACCTGAGACCGCCCCTGTCCGCCTCTCGTCCCCCAGCTCTCCCCGCCTCAGTCCAATGGCAGGTTCAGTCAGGGTCCTTTGTTTCTTGGCTGTCTTGAGGCTGTCCTGAGGCTGACTCACGATTGCGCTTGATGGGCGGCTGAGTGCTACTGCGCAGCTGTTTGTTTCTATTGTTGGCTGCATGCCTGCAGTGGCTGGGGGAAGTCCTGCTTGTTACAAGGTAATTGAATCCTTGCCACGGGCTGATTGCCGCCACCTGTTGGCAGTTAACTTGCAGTTAGCACTTCCTCTTTCTATCACCTGCACCTGAGGCAAGGAAGCTGACCAGGTGCGCTTGAACCTAGCTGGGCGAAATGGCGGCTAGCTTGACTGGCATGCGCTGAGCCGGGCTGAAACTGACACTGGTCACATAGTCTGTCTCAAATTTCCTTTATCTCTTTATTTTGTAAAATAAACTGTGTTCTTATTATAAAATAAAAACTGTGAGTTCTGGTCCTGCCTTAGGCATGAAGGCCAGTTGGGTGACTTTGGGCCTGTCCCTCTCTCTCAGCCTGTCAAGTCCACAATGTCCAACTCCCAGTTCTGAAGCATTCTCACGCAACCAGGCTTGGTTCAGAAAAATACTTCTTTATTACGTGGTACATGTAGCTTGTAAACAGAACATTGCTAAAACTAAAGCCTTGGGTAAACTTCCCTCTATTTATCCCCCCTCCCCTTATTGCCTGGCATCTCGATTCTTCTCCACCTGGTGGTGACCTCTTTCCTTCCTCCCCCTCCTACCCAAGCTCCTTCCTGGCTCTTTGGGCCCCAGCTGCCTTGCTGGCAATCAAGCCAGTTTAAATTGCCCATATATGGTTAAGCTACTTCCCAGCTCCCATTACAACCTTTAACAGCAACCCCCTCCCCTCCTTAGTTACAAGTGGCAGAAACAAATCAATCCAACTCTCAACGAATGCAATACAATGGAAAACAACAACAGTTGGGTGATGCAGGTTCTGACACAGCCCAACTCACCTCACAGGGTTGTTGTTGTTGTGGGGAAAATAGGAGGAGGAAGGAGCATTACATATGTTCGTTACCTTGAGTTATTTATAAAAAATAATAAAGGCAGGATAAAAAAATCTAAAAAAAAAAACATCAATTGTCTCTTTGCTGTAATTCTAAACAAACAATATTCCTACAAATGTATGGCTTATTTATTTAATTATTTCAAAAGTATGCCAAAAGCACTTTTGCCAAAATTCTAATGTTTAAAATTTAACTGTCCCCTTTGTCCATTTAAAACTTTCTTAGATCAAAGTCTTGTTAAGCTCTTTTCTGCTGTTTTTAAATTCTTAAAACTGTTATTTTATTTATTTATTTATTTATTTAATTTATTTATTAAATTTGTCCCCCACCCATCTACCCCCAATGGGGGACTCTGGGCGGCTCACAACACATTAAAACAATAAATAAATACACAATTAAAATCTATAATAATACACATGCACAGAAATAAAAGGGAAAAAATCCAGGAGGCTGGATTTTACTCTTTTCTTTTCTTTGATTCAGAATGAAGGGTGACTCACTGAGTGTTTTGTTTTTTGTTTTTTTTGTCCTGCTGGTCTGAAGATCTCTATCTTTAAAATTGCTGTATCCAAGTTGTTTAAGAAAGTGAGGTTTTGGGCGAACCCAGTGTCCTTAAAGACCCGCTGCAGCTGCAAGCTAAATGACTCTCCTTTGTCTCCCGGCCGCTCGACTCATGAGTTGACTGCAAGGATCTTCAAATCCTGCAGTCTCCTCATGAGGAGTAGCCATCTGGAGTGCAGGTGGGTGATCTCTCAGTTTCTCCTTATCCAGAGAGGCTCACCTGGCCCAGACTTGTTGTCTGGCCACTAGTCTGCACCACAGCGCCATCTCTGCTCCCTTGGAGATGTCTTAGTTCACCATGGTCCTCACCCGGAAGCCTGGGGATGGACAGCATATGCAGGAATATGTTAAATTGCCAAAACCTTTGTAAGATAGCAATTACTAAAAAAAAAAAAAAAAGATAAGAAGGTGGGCTGTCTCCTGGGTGGACCAGTCTACCACACCCTGCCAAGTCAAGTCAAACTTTATTACAGGTCGCTGGCCAGACCTCATTTTTTAAAACAACAGTTATGTAATACAAATTACAATGTAACAGGCATGATAAAAGGCCCTGTTTCCTGACATAAGCAATTAATTTACAGGCTACAAGTATGAACTTTGCAACAGCAAGAGTTATTTGCCCAAAGCAGCTGCACATTGAATTCTTCTGTCTGACCTGGATATGGGCTAACAAGAGGCATTAATAGCGCATTGCTGGTATCTTGATAAAAATTGCAGGACAGCAGGATAGGACCCCAGGATTCAATGCTCCCATCTCTGCAGGAACAAAGCCTTTCTGTGTAGAGGATTCTGTGGCATTTGCCTCCAACCTCCAACACTGATGAGGGTAAAAATATTCAACCACAATAGTGTAAAGGCCCTCTAAAGTTTTCTGTTTGGAACTCAGGCCAGATATAATGCTGACTTAAAATGAAATTTGCTGGGCTTAATTGACCTCTGAGGGACAACTTGGTATATTCTGTTTGTAATTCTGTGTCAAGAATTCTTTCTTCAAGAGTTATCATTGCCTGAACTTGTCCCAGGTGCATCTCACTTGAGAACCCCAATTTATGTACTTGGCCCTTTATTTGGAGTTTCCAAGAAGAAGAGGAATTAATTGACAAGATAAGATAATAGCCAGCTAACAACCAGCGATAGTGACATCTTCCTTGGTTGCTCTGTGTTTTAATTTTTGTATTTCCGATGAGAATTTGTTTTTAAGATTGCTTGCCACCATGATGGAATGTATCTACAAAAAGGAGAGTGACGTGGTGGACAGCAACAGAGCCCATATATGACTTGCACATTAATGACTTCCCTGGTGCCTGGAGGCTGTCAGGCTCTGGATGGGAGAGAGAGACTGACGTTGATTCCTGCAAGCCAGGGTTGCTGTTGTTACATTGAGTTCTCTGCTTTCGCCATAGTTACTCCTTGATGGGTGACACTGCCCCTCAGGGAGCAGATTCACCACTTGGGAGTCCTTCTGCATTCAAAGAAGGGGCCTATGCCTGTCTTTGGCTTGTGCACCAGTTGTGACCTTACATGGGGCGGGAAGACATGACTACAGTAACTCATGCTTTACCACCATGTGCCTAGACTACTATAATGCGCTTCACTTGGGGCTACTCTTAAATAATATTGGGAAACTGCAGCTAGTTCAAAATGCAGTGGCTCACGTACTTTTGGGCCCCTGGTATTGGGAGCACATAACACCAGTTTTGTAGACCCAGCATTTGTTCTTGACGGGTTTTGGGGTTTGATCTGAGGTGCTGGCTTTAACCTATACTGTCTTTTATGACTCGGCACCTGGTCACCTAGAGGACCACCTTGCCCAGCCAGTTTCGCCCTGACTGATTAGATCTACCAGGGAGAAACTGCTGCAAATCCTCCACATTTGGGAGGTCCAGGGGGCGGAGGCGAGGAGGTGCTGCTTTTCTGTGGCAGTGCCAACGTTGTGGAATCGCCTTCCTGTGGAGAGTGGGCTGGCAGCCTCTTTGCTGGCCTTTCAAAAGCTCTTAAGACCAAGCTGTTTCAAAGAGTCTTCCCCTGTTTTGATGTTGCCATCATTATCCTTATTTATTCTTATTCTTATTTTTTATTGTGTGATTTTATTTTGGTATTGTCATTTTTATCTTTGTATGTGGATGTTGTAATTTGTACTCTTTCAGTATAAGATGCTAAGGGCGTTTTTGATTATGGGGGCACAGAAATATGTAATAAATAAAAATAAATATTTCCTGCAGCTTAACTTTATTTTGTACCTATTTATTCAGTAGACTATGAAACAGCAGGAAGATTTTTTGGGACGGAACAGTCTGAAAAAGCTGAATCATCTGATTGGGTGTTTTTTACCTTTATTGGCTAAAATAGAAAAAGCTTCTCTAGTCATGCTTTTAAAAACATCTCAACTTTTAAAGGGGTGGAATGCTAACACTGCTGGATCAATTTGTTGACATTTAGCAGCCCTAATTCCCTTAGATGTTGCTACTGCAGCTGGGAAGTTCATAGTGCTCGTCAGTTTTCAAAAAGCTAAGCAGAAGCTGCACAACCCCACTTGCCTACAGTCAGAGTTGTCAGTTTGAGCAACCAGAGTGTTTTCCTCTCTTGCCCTTGGAGTCTTGCTGGGCCCTTTCTGACCCAAGCTATGTTTCTCGAGACTTCGCAAACCTAAAATAAAACCATAAAATGTGGAGAACAGTTTTACCATAAGGATTAAACAAGAAAAAGACACTTTGCTTTATTATGAGTTGTGAACTGTTTGGATGCTCTTATAGCAAGCAAGGATACTCAGAGGTTATGTAGCCAAAGAACAGACAGAAGGTGAGCCCAAGCATATGAAGGTTCTCAGAAGGGATAAGGTGCAGGCTTAAGGACGTGTCTCTCTGTAAATCCTGAAGGGAGAAGCTGGTTTCTCATGACATTAGAAGTTGCAGCCAGCTCCACCTCAGAGGCACACCGGATCAGGCTATCATGCTATACAGCCAGCTTCAAACTAATATAATGTTCATTGCTCAGGGGCAGAGGAATTGGGAACCCTTCGGAGCCCAGTGCTTCATACTGTTTCCTGACCTTGCTGGCTCTGCAGTGATGGGGGTTCAGTCAGTGTTTTCCTGCAAGAAGGGTGTTCCTGAGGACTTTACCTGCCTTGAGAGTTGCTCGGCTGCTGTCCAGCTAAGAAGACTGTAGTCATGGCATGCAACCCTCACAGCAGTTCAGCAGGAGAACCATTTCCTCAGAGAGATGGTGGGTGCCCCTTGGTTAGATGTCTTCAAGCAGAGGCTTTAATTTGGATTCCCACAGTGAGGAGGGGTTGGCTTTGATGGCCTCAGTGGTGCCAACTCTTGGATTCTAAAGACCCTTCAACTTTTAAAATTAGGTACAGATGTATCCCACAAAACAGGCTACTTTCACTAAAGTATATTCTGCCCTCAAACAACAGAGTTACAGGCAAATATACAGAAAAAATATATTTGAAAAGAATGTAGTTTGAAATCCCTTGCATTTGAAAATAATTCCCAAACTGTTTTGAAAGGCAGACCCACGTGCAAAAAATTTCATTAGACTGGAGGGTGTGTGTGTCACAGTTGGGTCTTTCCTAAATGTCAGAACTGTTCTGCAATGCAAGAGGCTTTATTATACTATGCTGTATATAAACAGAGAGCAAACCCCACTCCATTCTAGCACTGAAGATGTTACCTAGCTGGGTAACGAAACATTTGCAAGAAAACAACCAAGCTCAGAGAACCCCAAGGACTCCACAATATTTATTATTTATTATAGTATTTATTATTGTTGCTATATAATGTTAATAATTTTTTATTTACTATAATGAATTGTATGTATTCTATATTATACCGTAAGCTGTTTTGAGTTGTATGAGTGAAGCAGTTGTGATTAAATAAATGAAACATGTAGATTAGGACAGAAATAGTGAAAAATAGTTTGATGGTAAATTATTTAATTTTGGTTAACTTAAGAATAAGACACTGTATGAGAAATCATCTATCATTTCATCACTTTGTTATGTGGATCTGTAATAACAAGATGAGATAAAGAGATTCTAGGTAGATCATACCCATTAGGTGTTCAAGGGGTAACTCTACCTCAAGCAGTCTTCAGTAAACTAATGTTAAACAACCCCCATAATGTTTTGAAGTTGTTGTAGATGTTCTAGAAACAAGAGAAGATCCCAACTTGCAGTTACTGAAAAAAATATTTAGAAGAATTGTGAAGAATGTTCAGAAGAGAATGGAGGAGTCATATCTAGGATTAATAAAAGCCAAGGGAGTTAATACGCCAATGGAGACAAACTTCCTAAAGCAGAATGAAAACAATTCATTTCTAACTCTGCAGCAGCCATAAGCAAAAGGAAATTAAGTGCTCCCGTAGAAAAAGAACTGCTGTTGAGAAACCAGCCGAGCTACATTCCATGGGTGTTGATTCATCAATAGGTTGATTCATCCAGGTGACAGAGCAATAAAGTTGGCTAAATTTTACTGCATTGTCTAAGGTAAGACTTTTGCAGCCAACTCTGAAAAACATTAAAAAGGGACCTGCATTTACCATGGCACAACCAGTAATTAATTTACTAAGGGACTGGACCTGGATCAATTCACTGAAATGGACACTGACCCATTTGGGCCATTTATTTAGCAGATGAACGTCTTTGCTGAAGGCAAAAGAACTGTAAGAGTGCATTGGAAACTGAAAAAATAAGAAACAATTGAACTAATTATTAAAGTTGTTTTGTATGTTCCAATGTTAGATGATAGTTTGATGTCAGTGAAACATATCATTAAAAGAATCTAAAAAGTCATTTTAATGGAGAGAGCTGTTTCAATACAATTGCAGATTAATTGCTTATAAAAGGGATTCTTCAAGAAAATTGTCTCCTTGATGTGGAGTGCTGAATGAAAAGACTAAAACTGAATTAAAACAATGCTCACATTTGGAACATATGAACTTGTGGCATTTCTAGGATTAACAAAAGCCAGCCAAGGGACTTAATGCACCAATGGAGACAAACTTCCTAAAGCAGAATGAAAAGAATTCATTTCTAAACGCGAGTGTGCCAATTAAAATAACTGGATTGCAATTAAAAGGCTAGGAAAGTTTTTGGATGGGCTTGGACTCTACATTTGTAAGAGAAAGAGAAGGAGGGAGAGAGGGAGATTCCTAACACCCCAGCACATTTGAAATTCAGATGCCACAAAGCAGTTATCCCAGACTGACGGGATATATGGATGGAGGTTAAGCTAAAGGCAGGGCAGAATCTACGAGTGGAGACTGTCAGGTGGGTCAGTCAGAAGCAGCTGACTACTGTCTTTTCACCCATAGCAGCAGTGGTGGTGGCCTGCAAGAAACTTGCAGGCTACACAACTGTTACTGCCATTTGCAGCCGAGATGTTGAAGATAGCCAAGGATGTAGTCTACTTTTGCAGATGGAGAAGATGAAGTCTTGGACAAAGGACATTACACAAAGCAGGCAATCTGATTAAATGAAACTTCAGCTGGATCAGCCTGTCAAAGTAAATTCTTGAACTGAAGTGGAAATGTATGGAAGAAAGCAGATTGAATCAGAGGTTTCAAAGCACTTTGTAGCCTACATTTACAGAAAATGCTGTGGGGTGAGGTCTGACATTGATATGAATGAAAAAACTCATTACAATATACTGTATGTTACTTAGATATAAGTTTAGGTAAGTAGCCTATCCAAAGGAATGTATAATCTTTTTAATTTATATATTGATTGCTTTTTAAAAGAAAAATGAACAATGAACAAACAAGGAAAAGAAAAAGAAAGAATTGGTACAGAAATATAATATCTATCAGTGGAGTAAGTGAACTAAGATTATACAGTTAGTGCTCAGGAATGTAGATCTTCTTGGAACTGCTGCCCTTCTCTAGGTCATTAGTTCTGGGTAGATTCTTTCAAGCAAAGCTGATCCCTTCTCTCTGGATCAGAACTTGATCTCTGAACTGATGGGAAGGCAGATTCTGGCTTTCTGAATAACTTTTGGTGAGCCAGCACGCGTCATGTCTTAAGAGAGTTTTAATGGGCCCCATTGACTTCAGCAGTAAAACTCTAGGTTTCTTCTCTGTACATGTTTTGTATTTGTTAACATTTTTACATGATGTTTTCTGAAATTCTTGGGTTGCCAGCTAATTTAGCATCTGCAGGACAGATACCAAAGCAGGAGGACATTAAGGTGGCTCCAGGACTGAAATAAAGAAGATCGTGTCTATTAAAATTCTCCCCATTAATCACTTACAGCCCCGGGGGTCCTTCCCCAATCTGCCCCAGGAGCCCAAGCAGTGGGATGGTCTCTGGCGTTCAACTCACCAAGGGGTTGCTTTCATTGGGCCAGTTTTACAGCCCTGCCACCTCTCTCTCCCCCTCCACCCCAGGAGCTGTTCAGTTTAGGCATCAGCAAGGGAAGGTTACACATTAATGAGGATTAAGTGTCTAGCAGGCATTGGGCTCCTCCCACGGCAAAAGAGGGAAATAACTGTCTAATTGGGGCTAGAGCAGAAAGTCTGGTATCTGACCACTTGCAAGAGTAACTAGGAAGAGCTACTTGTCTAAGCAGCCCCTCTTCCAGGTGCTAATTGAAAATGCAGGACACATGGTGTAATTTATTTTACAGCACTATATTTTATCACATGATTGAATTTGTATTCATAGTAAATATAAAGTTCAGCATTCCAGCTTAAAAAACAAAACATTGTGAGCTCCTGAACAAAAGATGGGATATAAAATAACTGAACAAATACGTGAACTTGACTGGCTAGGATTTGCTTGCTTTGAAGCTTTTCCCATGCGGGGGTGGGAGGTGGGGTTGGGGGGTTGGGAAGACCCTTCTGTTCTGCTGGTGTTGCTTCTTATCTCTTATGTGTTATCTCACCTTTGCCCAAATCAGTATGTTACTGCAGTCCTATTTGTCTTTCATCCCTGTTAGTCTTTGTGTGTTTGTTTAGTGTCCATGCTTTCATTTTTTAAAAATATTTTAAAAACCCACACTTTTCTCAGTGATCTGCTACTTGTCTGTGTCTTGAATGAGTGAGTTTTAAATGTGTTTCAGATGTACTTCATATATAAAATAGTCAATCTAATTATCCTATACACAGTTGCGATAACATATATCTTAGAGTTTAATGCATCTATTAAACTATATTAGTTTTATAAAGTAATATATAACAAATTCATTTAATAATTTACATGAATCAATATAAATACTAATAAATTGAACAATGACTGTGGTTGGGCTGTGTGTTTGGGCAGGGGGAAGAACAGTAGAGGTGGAGTTTATATACACTTTGCACCCCACCCTCTGTCCTGTTCTGCTAATACAGGTGTCCTGGTGGTGGATATGGAGACCGAATGGCATGGAGACAGGTGGAGGACTTTCTCTTGGGGAGGAGGACATGGCCAAGATGAAGAGAGCATGGGGTGTCGTCATCCATTCTCTGACATCACTTTGACAGTGACTGGGGAGTTAATCGAAGGCAATGCCATGCTTTTCGGCCCTCCAGAGAATGTTTCCTGCCTGTTCTGATGATGAGGCAACTGGGCTGTGCAAATAAGCCTACTGTCCTTCAGTGATGCCTTTGATCAGAAACCAACTATGGTTTAAAAACTGGTGGTATTACAGATCCAATGTAAATTGGGAACTACTTTTCAAGTTCCTGGCATCTAAAAGACATCAGTGTCTGAAGCCTAGATGGGATTTACTATGGGGTGGCCAAAATAGGGTTAGAACTTTCTTCTGTCCATTCCCTGGTCTTCACAGGACATTGTGGATATTGCCACATTTTTTTCCTTCAACAAAAGAGGGGTCCACAGCATACCACTTCTGAACCTGTAAGCATCCACTTACCCTGCAATTTTTGATGAATTTTCTTTTTATTAAGGCCCTGTAATTACCAGAGAGACAGAGAGACAGACTGTATTGGGTTCAGGAATTGCCAGGTCTGCTGAAGTGAGGTTTGCAATCTTCTGCCTAACTGCAGTCTTCAGTCTGTGTGGCAAGACCACAAAAGTGAAAAATGAGATAAGTATCAGACTGCATAATCTCCACAAGAGGCAGATTTTTTTTGGTATGCCATGGGCAAATGACCAATTGATTTATTTTTTACTCATTGTTCTTATTCTCATTCCTAAGTGTCTCTCCTTGAATTAGTTCATTGTCCAAAGTCCTATTTCTCTCTTTTGCTACCCCTTCCCTTCCTGCGTTTTCACACACACAGACCCATACATACAGATATATACATATACAGACACACATACCATTTTAAAATGTTGTTTAACGACACTTATTTTTTAATTATACCACATACCTTTTATTTAGGATCCCTCCATTGTTAAAGTACCCTCTAATTAGCTTTCTTTTCTTTTTATTTTTTAACTAAAATTATAAATAATATAGATCTGTTTGTGTATCTTACCCCTGGTTTTCTTCTTGTAAGTAATATCCCCTTTCCATCATATTTTGGATCAATTCATAAATGCGTGGGTGGGTGTTTGGGTGGGTGTTGTACAGGGTCATCAGTGTAATTGAGGATGAGGAGAACAGAGGCAGGACTCAGTCAAATTGTGCTGGCTTCTTCCCCTCATAGTGATGTAATTTGGACATGCACGTAGCACCTGTTGTCAACACCTTGAACCAAATGCATCTGTTCTGAAGCTTCTTTAAGGACAGACCAACAGGTGCTGCACAAATGTGCCACAGACATTTTTGCCTTCAAATCTGAACTGTTGCACAGAGCTGTTTTGTTTTGGTGTAGACTGTGATTCAAGGCACAGTTGCTGGAGAACAGCTGTTGCTGAAATCAGTGGCACTTACTTTGGGGTGAAGAGCATAAGTAGTATCAGACTGCACTGCTCCTCGTGGGTAGATGTAGCAAACTACAAGTTGTGTAGAAAGAGACCCAGTGAATATACTAGAATTTTAATTTGAGAATATCGTATCAGCTGCTGGTTATTCTGATTGCATGTGTGGTGTGCGGTCTTATTTATTCCAAGGTCAAATTCTTTGCTTTCTCACCTGCAGTCCAAACATTAGAGCCAGCCCAAACCACCTCAGATCATTCGGGCGAAGGGGTGGTCTTGGGGAGGGAGGAGGCATGGCGTCCACTACTTGGTTAGCCAGAAAGTTCGAAAGTCAACAGGCCAGAATTGCTTGCCTCTTGGCACATTGCTTCTCAATGGCACATCTTTTTTACCAATGCCTGTGATTTTTAAGTGTACCAATGACCAATGTCTCTCCTCACTCCAAATACACACGCACACACACATGCACTGACAACGGATTAAAATGAAGCCCTCCGAGAATGATGATGGAGCAGACTGGATATTTCACTCTCACAGGATTCCGAATAAGGAACATCGAAGCCAGAATGACTAACAGGACCATTTAGGCCACTGAGACCAACCCTTTGCCTAGTTCAGGAATTCAGAATACTGCAACCCAGGCAGATGCCTCCCAGCCTCCCCTTGAACGCACCTGGTCTAGTGGAACCCACCATTTCTCTGAGTCACCAGCCCCACTGGGAGACTGAGCTTCTGGTCAGTATTTTTTCCCCACCATTCAACTGGAATCTGCCATATGTATCTTAATTACATTATTTCATCTCCTGAATGATAAAAATAGAGATAAAATAGATCTTGGCCTTCTTCAGCATGAAGTCTTTTCAGGTATTTGAAGAGTACTATCAAACACGTCCAGGTTCCTCTGGAAGATTTAGTTTCTAGATCCCAAACGTCTTTATTGGTCTTCTTCAAATTTGTACCAATTTCTCTGAATCCTTTTCAACAGGACACTGTACTTGAGATGGTGTCTGACCAGAATAAAATGGAATTATTCCTTCTCATGATCTGGAAATTATAGTTGTATCGATAGAGCCTATAATTGCATTTGCCTTTTTTGCAGTAACATCATAGTGGTGGCTGATTCTCAGTTTGTAATAAGCTTCTGCTTCACCTGCTTTTTCAAAAGTGTTGTTACCAAGCTAGATATTTCCTCATCTTGTGCATTTCATTTTTGTTTCTTCAGTGAAGAACTTAGCATTTGTCTTTGTTAAATGTCATTCTGTTACTTTCAGCCCATTTTTTCAACCCACCATATTCATTTTAATTTTATTTCTGTCTTTTAGGATATTAGCTATCCTCCCAAATTCTATCAAATGCATATTCAACAAGTATTTCCTTGGGCTCTTCATCTAAATTGTTAATAAAATACTGAGAACCCAGGACAGAACATGTGGCACCCCATGGATATCTTTCTTCAGTCTGATTACAAATTATTGGTGAGTAATTTTTCAAGCTAGCATTGTAATTCCGATTAAGCAATTAAGCCAATTTAATTGTCATGCTTCCAGCCCTCACTTAACTAGCTTGCTATGAAGCATATCATGGAATACTTTGTCAAATGCTTTGCTATGAAATCAAGATTACAGGATTCCCCAAATCCATTAAAGTTACGTGATCAAAAAATAAAGGTTAGCTCAGCAAGATATGTTCTTGACAAATCCATGCTGACTTCTGGTAATTACTGAACTGTTTTCAAAGTCAATCTCATTATGATCTAGAATTTTCCAAGGAATCAATGTTAGGCTGACTGGTCTGTAGATAACTGGATTTTTATTTTTCCCCTTTTTGAAGAAAGGTCAATATTTGTTTTTCTTCAATTATTTGACACTTCACCAGCTTTCCTAGATTTCTCAAAGATAATACACAACAGTTAAGCCAGACTATCAGCTAGTTTCTTTACTATCATACTTACATTTATATTTGTTTTAATTCCTGGATGTGGAGTACAAGATGATCTCTTCCTCCATTTTATCCACACCATGTGACATAGGATAGATGGAGAGATGTTTAGCACCTGATTACCTAATGACATTTGAACCTGGGTCTCCTCAGTCTCCATTGAATATTCTAATGACTACCTTGTTACTTTCCATGAAACTTGGCTATTTGGTGACATTTGAGTTTTTTAGATGCAAGGATCACATTTTATCAGCATCACAATATTACAGCTTGGGCAATATGATACCCCAACAAGAGGATCCTACCTCTAGTGCAAATCTTTGGGTGACCTGCAATGGACAAGTGACACTTCTGTTCCTCCCTTCCTTCAAATGATAATCTAAATAAGCCCTAATTAAACAAGGGTCACTAGTGATTGCCATTTTCATACCATGTAAGAGGAAGTTACTTTTAATGACTAAATTGCACACCTAGTAATAATAAGTTAAGTAAATAGGAAATAACGATGAATTATTTATTGAATACAATATGTTTTTTCATGATGATGAATCATCCACAAAACATGAAAACTAGATAATCTCTGTGTATGTGTATGCAATTATGTGGTATTTGTGTGCTAATACTTGAAACAAAATTCTACAAGAACATCTCCGTAGCATATTATAAATCAATGGGAAGCTTCCTCCAGTTAAGTAAGCACTGGCTTTCTTGTTATTCCTTTCTGATTGACGCCATATGCTCATCCCAGAAGAAATTGTGAATAAGCACTAATGACCCACAACATGCACACACACATCTACAGGAGGGGTGTGTGGTCTGTATGCTGCCTTGGAGGAAAGGCAGGGTATAAAAGTAATAAGCTCATAAATATGCTGTTTGGGGCTATACCACTTTTATGATACAATATTGGCTTGAGGGAGCTCATGCTTTACCACCCCCTCCCCCGCCCAAGGTTCTGGCTAAATTGCATCCTGGGCCCCAGGTTGGGGGAATACAATGCAATGGCCTCCCTGCCTTTGGAAGGATCCTTGCCCCTCCAATTTGTGTAAGATGTTGAATTGCCTGGCCCTCCAGTAATTGCTGTTGACATATTTTGGACTTTTGCCTCATAGCTAGAGACAAATCTCTCATTCATGAAGAACTATACCTCATTAGGCAGGCTCTGAACTGCAAACCTGTTTAATTAACTTGTGGAAAGAAGTTTCACTCTGCTGGGAAATTTGCACACAAAGGCCTGGTGTCTGGCTCTCTCTCCTCCACTATTGTGTCTCAGAAACAGTTTCCAACCAAACAAAGCACTCTCCCACCCTCGTGCAGACATACTCTTGCACTAGGTACATGCGGAAAGCCAAGGGTGGTCCTCATTAAACGACCAGCCGGCCATAGGCTGCTTTCCCAGTGATTCATTCTCAGGCCTTTCTCCTCCTTACAAGCAAGGGTGTGTGAGTATTGCGAAGGGTCCTCTGAAGTTTGCTTACTGGAGAAGACACAAAAGGAAAATGTATAAACAGAGGACAAAAAACCCTCTTGGAACTATTATATAAACATTTGAAGTTGACAGGATGGGCTGTTTTGTCCCATTATGTTGACCGATACTTTGCTGCTTCCTCTTGCTAAGGGCCAGTACAAGGCCTAGGGTGGTAATGGGTGTCAGGAAGAGCCTGCCTTGGGCAAATGGAGAGGAAAGCACATTTTGGCTACCGTGGCTGTGAACTGGATCCTACCTTTCTTGACTACTGTGAACCTACATTTAACAACATGGGCTGACTTTGCTGGAATTAAGAGTTCCTGGAGCTATGCCGCATTGAGCTCTTGATCTACAACCACCACTGTCACTCTTGACCCTCAGATCAAGCCAACATCTCCCATGCCTGACTTGAAAAGGACGTGGTAGCCACACAGATATGAAGCATAAGCCAGACTGAGTTCATGTCCTCCAGAAGCAACATTCTGCACACAGAGCAGAAGCAACAGCAGTTCATAGGTGGAAGCGGTGCCAAATGTCATCATCACCATCATCAACATGCATGAACCAAAGGCAAGCGCTGTGAGGCACAGGACAGTAAGAACACCTTTTCATCTTCTCCAAAGGGTAATGGCCATTGGACTTTGCTGGTAGCAAGCAGGGAGCCACTGCTGGACCAAAGGTAGGCAAATGCAGTCTCCTTCAGGGCTTATTCAGAGAAACACTCCAAGGGCATTCTTCTCCTGGGAGGTCTGTGGCATCATGGCCAAAAAGGACCCTCCAACAGTTACTAGTTTGCCAAACACTTTGCAGATTAAGTGACTCACATCAATTCCATCTTAAATTCCAGGGGGACAGTGGAGTCTATGGCAGTCCCTGACACTCCTGCTGATACAAAAACTTCCCAGCTTATATTTGAAAAACATCAACAAGGGTGAGGCGTAGATATATGGAAGTTTGATACTATTAAACATCTGAAACCTTGTCCATTGTTGGCTCATTAAAGTAGTCAACACAAAGTAGAAATGATAAATGCTTCCAGGAAGAAGACAAGATCCTGTCCATTCTCAAAAAAGCAGTAGTGAGACCAGAACTAATGCGTGTGCATGGGAGGTGCTATACTGACTCATTCCAGTAAGATGCTTAGCCCCAGATATCTTTGGATGGGATTGAGGATCTTGAAACTTTCCAATCTGTCTTTATTTGAATAGTTCTTATCTTATATGAAGCTGTACAGATGAGCTGGACAGACAGAACTGTGCTTATTAAGACATCTCCATGTCTGTTCAAATATTTCTCTGAGTAAGAGCAGAGAAGCTAATTTCCCCACGTTCACAAGCTAAATCATTTCTGTGTTCAGGCACAGTTAGAATGTAAAGGTCCCTTGGCGAAGAAAACAAGAAGGATCCCTCATACCAAGCACACTGCAAGAGCACGTATAGAGTGCAGTAATAACAACATAGGTAATTATTATTAAGACCAAGTGCAGAGCCAACCAAATCAAAACAGTTGTTTTTTCCATGTTTAAATGAACACTGAGATCAAGACAGGGTACAATAATAATAAATAACACATCAAGTCAACAAGCATATCTTTAAAATTTAAAGCCACAGCTGCTTACCCTCCTGTTCTTTTCCTCATGGCACTACAATTGGACTGAAGTGGAGGAATGCAGGGCCACAGTCTAAATTTCCAATTCCTCCTGTATCAAGAGTTTATCTTTTAGGCACTGGAGGACTGGTTAGCTCCTGGTGTCTCTGGGAGATCTTGGACTAATGGTCACCATTTTTGGTGGTTTCCCCGCTTTTCCTCATGCCTGAACCCGTCGGCAACAAAAGCAGATAGGACTTCTGAAGGAAAGATTGTGCTGGTTGTATGAGGTTGGGATTGGAAACTGTCGATATAAGGTGACTTGGAAATGTGAGTTTCCTAGCTGGACTTTGCTACAGGGTCTTTTTCCTACATCAAGATCACTCTGAAGGAGATTTTGGAGAAGCATGGCTCTCTGTTGGCTTGGCTTTTCTGAACAGTGGAGAAGCTGGATTCCATCAACTCAACCCCCCCGCCCCAACCCCTGGAGTTGCTCCTAGCACAAGAACTCAGATGTTGTTGGGTTTGGATCTTGAATGGAGGCCAGGTGGGCTATACCTTGGGTGGGCACCCAGTTTAATGAATAAGAGCTTGGTATGTATGTGTAATGTAGATTGTTGAAGAATGAATTCAGGTGGCTAAGTTAGCCCAGAGTTACCTGGTTGAATTGTGGCTTGGTTTTGTGCTAGAAGGGGGTGGGGTCATGGAGAATGGGATTATGGTGGTGATGGGCAATGGGAAGTATGATGGGAGGCTAAGAATGGGCTGTACTCATGGAAGGAGGGTTTGATACCTTTGATCAATTGATTCCCCCTTCCAGTTCTCTTCCTTCACCTCAACAGCCAGGGTTCCTGATGCTTGGGGCCCAGGGCTCAGCTGCTGCTTTTACATGCCAGGTCTGTCTGCAATAAAACCATCCTCATCCATGATCTACTGGATGAGAAAGCAGACCTGATGTATGTTACTGCAACCAGGTGTGTGTGTGTGTTCCCTCTCAGAAATCTGCCCATCAGGGTTTTGGATCTGGCACTAAGCCACAGTCCCAAGTTAGGGAGGGGTAACTATTGTCATCCATGAGACTGTTGGCATCATAAACAGATTGTGAGATCTTGTTTGTGTCTCTGGATTTTAAGGGCCATTTGGGTTGGCTACTTGTATACCAGATCCCATGCTCCACAGTGGCATCCCTGCCAGGGCTACCCAGCCTTGTTGCTAGGGTGGCAGTAGATTTCCCCAAACTGATGGTGTTCAAGGACTTCAACCTGCCTTTCCTTAGAGAGGGGTCTGGTGTGACCCAGGAGTTCATGGTCCCACAAACATGTATGGTCACACACTAGATCTGGTTTTGATCTCAGGATCAATCTGACATGATCTGAAAGTGAGAGGCATCGAACTTCACCCCTTGGCATGGAGAGATCATTTTGACTGCTGTGGAGTTTTGCAGTACAACCCACCCTCCCTAGAAGGTCCTATTAGATTGATACCTAATAATTCTCTTGAGTTTCCAGAGGGTGCATGGGAGTTTCCGGAGGATCTGGTGGACAGTTCAACTGAGACCTCACCCAGAATCAGGGGGCAGACAGGGTATTTGACTGGATGGCATTGGAGTGGGCTCTCCTCTCTCACAGATTTACTGCTGCTCTGATTTATTGGGAAGCCCAAGGAAGTAAGGCCACAGAGGATTGCCACTGGAGGTCTTCTGTCTTGAATCCAAGCAGACATTCAGGCCCACACAGTGGCAATACAAGCAGCAAAGGGGATATTTTGCTCCCAACCGCATCTGTTGAATGCTGCCCTGTGACTGTATTTAAAGTGACATGTTGTCTTTTGGGGAAGGCTATTCACTAAGGCCATCTGAAGGTCAGCTGTGAAGAATTTTCATGACATTTGGGCAACAAAATCACTCAGATTTGAGAGGAGTTGGACTCCAGCTGGACAGTGCCAATGGAGATGGCTGAGGCTTCATCTTCTGAAGTGATCTGGGATCATTTTGAGCCTGATTCCTGAGGAAGTGGATAGGGCTCTCTGGGTCCCTCCCCTCATGGGTTTGGGTCCCTCCCCTCATGGGTTTCCTGTGAGGCTTCCTGTGTGGTGACAGAAAGCTGGATTTGGGAGTAATCAATGATTCTCTGAACAAGGAGGAACAAGTAACCTCTGAAAGAGGTGGTGGTGCATCCCCCACTCAAGAAGACTTTGCTCAAGCCAACAGTCTTGAATAATTTTAGACGATAATTGTCTCCCACCTCCCCTTTTTAGGAAATGTGGAGAGAACGGTGGCCCTGCAACCCCAGAGAGTCCTAAAGGAAACATATTTTTTGGATTTTGGGCAGTCAGGTTTCAGGCCAGAGTACAGCATGGAACTGCATTGGCTGCACTTGTGGATAATCTATGGAGAGCCTGTGATTGGGGGAGTGCAACCAACCTGTTCCTCCTTGAACTTTCAGCAGCTTTTGATACCACTGACCATGATATTCTTTCAGAACATCTCTAAGGAATTGGACTTGCAGGCACTGTTACGCAGTGCTTCCTCTCTTTCCTGATGGAACAGCACCAGTTGCTGATGGTGAGGGAGAACAGATCTGCCTACTGTTATGCCTTAAGATTTAACACCTACATGAAACCACTGGGACAGATACACTGTTGGCACAGGGTGCTGATGACACTGGTTATCTGAGCCCAGGGCCATACAGGCAGCGCATTAGAGGTGCTGACCCAATGCCCAGGGTTGCGATGGGGAGGAACAGACTCAGATTGAATTCTTCCAATTCTTCTTTGGGTTTGCAGGCCTAATGACTCCATAGAAATACCAACTTTGGGTCTGAGTGGAGTTCAGTAAGTAAGTAAACAAATAAACAAATAAATAGCACACAGAAATTAGTCAATCCTCCTCCTCCTCCTGTTTGGGCTGTATAAGTCTGCTGGCCAGAGCACCCATGTTTCATGCGTGTGTTCTGCAGTCTCAGCACTAGTGACCCTGCAGGGTCAGTGACTGGAGCTCAGCAACATCCCCTTGGCTGTGTATACATGGGGGCCAGGGAGTGGGGTTGTAAAGGAACAGTCCAACGTTTTACTTTCATGTTTTTTCATCTGCAAATAAATTGTCTTTGAAACATCCAGTTTTCCAGCATGCTTATTCTCAGTCAAGAACACCAACAAAACCAATTAGACCCTCTTGTGATATGTTGCTTTGCAGATAATTTTAAAACTGGTTTTAGAGCATGACCTCTTGGTAGCCGCCATTGTCATAGGCATGGGGAAACACAGCATGCAAGCAGACAGACTTCAATAACTCTCATGACAGAACATGGGTTTTGTAATCAGAAGAAATTCTGCAACTTCCTTCCTTCAGGGCCATCTGGAGCTGCAATCCCACCACCTTCTTCACAATCTTACCAAATAAGGAAAGATTGGAGACCAGATGGAGATTATCCAACACTGTGGGCTTGTTATCCAACAATGATTTCTTGAGGAAGGGATGCATCGCTGCCTCCTTCAAGGCAAGTCAGACTACCCTCTGAGTTTACCACCATTGGAACCCAGTCACAAGTCACCTTCCATGCAGCCTTAAGTGACCAGCTGGTGCCCCTAAGGGCCCTGAGAACCCTGTCTACTTTCTTGAGTCTTAAAGGCTGAAACTCCTCCCAGACTACAGATCTAGGCATTGTCTCAGAGGTATCTAGGTATCTAGGCATCTAGCTCAGAAGACCAGACCAGCCAGAATCCAATTCACAATGGATCAGAGTGACTTTTATCTGTCAGGTGCCTAGAACATTCCTTACAGGACCTCTTCTTTCCCTAAAAGGGCCACCACCTGGCAGTCTGCCGATGCAATAAAAGTGGACAACTACTTTGACATTGTCATCGCCACAATGTAAGCCTTAATATAGCTTCATACATGTGTTCAGCTGGACTCACTTTCTGTACTGGTGCTCTAGGCATCTCTTCTGCTACATCATATCTTGGAGTTCCTTAGGTGGCTCTTAGGTTCAATGTATAGGGACAGGCCACCCAGGAGCAAGTTTGCTGTCATCCCTTCATTTCAGAAGGCAAGTAAGGCTTCAGTCAAAGTGTCACTAAACCCCAAGTCCCCTCTGAAAACCAAGTAGCTCCATCAGACATCCTGGGTGGAGTGATCAAATAAACCCAAATTTCCTGAGGGCAGAGCAGGAGCATAAATCTCCAAAGCAATCAGAAATGGATCTGACTACAACAATGGACAAATGTTACTGTTCCTCAAGTTCAGATGATTCTGTAACTCCTTGAAACAAAAAACATATCAATGTGTGTGACCCCCAAGTGCGTCAGTGACTCAGTGATCTGTGTTGGGTTCAGGGTTGCCAGGGTGGCCATAAACTCTGAAGCTGGTTCAGATCCCTCACCAGGAGAAAAGCAAGTTGTAGTCCTCCAGAGCTATTAGCCTGAAGAATTCCATCGGGAACCCAGCAACGCACCGAGCAGCTTGGGCAGGGGAGCTACTACACAATGGGGAGCCAGTCCTGGAAAATACTACTAAGTTACAGAGATTGATGAAATACTGATAGAACTGTTTAGAATCTTGCAGCATGATGCAGTTAAATTGCTATTTGTCATTTGTAAACAGGTACGGAAAACAGCAGAGGCAAGGGATTGGAAAAGATTCCTATTCCAGTACCGAAAAGGGTAATGCAGAAGAATGCTGAAACTACTAAACGATTGCACTTATCTCACCTGCTAAAAAAGTAATGCTTAACACATTTCAGTGCAGATTTAAAAATGCATGGAATGAGATCTGCCAGAGGTAAAGCTGGATTCAGAAGAGGTAGAAGTACCTGAGATCATGTTGCTAATGGATAATGGAAAAGGTATGGAAGTTCCAAATAAGATGTATTTTTTACTCTACTGCTATACAGAGACTCAGCCTGGGTAGGTCACAACAAATTCTGGATAGTCCTTAAAAACGTGGGTCTACCGAGCCATCTTATCCCAGAATTCATATAAAGACCAGGAAGAAACCCTATATAGCAATTAATTCAATCAAAATTGAGAAAAGAGTGTCTCAAAGTTGTACACTGTCACCTGATTTATATAACTTACATGCAGAAGGTATCATGAGAAATGCTGGACTAGAAGGAATAGAAAGAGAAATTAAAATTCCTGGGAGAAACATCAACGCCATCAGATGCCACTTTTATGGTTAGAAGTGGGGAAGAGCTAAGGACACCTTTACTGAAGCTGAAAGAAGATAGTGCAAAACTAGCTTGCTGCTCAATATTAAAACAACAAAAAACCAAGTTTATGTCAACAGGCAATGCCAACCCAGTGCAAGTACATGAAGAAGTGGAAATAGTAACAGACCTTAATCTCCCTAGGCTCAGAAATGTTCAAAGATGGTGACTTTAGTCATGAAATTGAAAGGCTATGAGAAATTTAGACAAAATATTAAAGTGCAGACACAAACTAACAACCACAAAAAAATGCAATGTCTAGGCTGGGCCTGCGCAACATGCAGCTTGCCAAGCAGCCTTCTATGGCCTGCCAGCATTTCCTGAAAAAACAGCGAATCCCCTGCTGCCCAACGCCACTGCCACCAGGAAGGACCTGCCCCTGCCCCTCCGTTCTCGCAGTCACTTCCACCCTGGCAGACTCCAGCACCTCACAGATCCTGCCTGCTCTATCATTGCCGCCAGCAGCTGGTTATTCTTGTTTTTAAGGTACTAATCTAGGAGTTGTGCAGGCCTGGTCTAAGCTATGGTTTCCCCAGTTGTTACACATGCCTGTGAAACGTGGATCATCAGAAGGGCTGAACAAAGAAAAAATAATCTCTTTCAGTTTTGAGAAAGTTGCAAGCATGAATTCGGTGGCACTGACTCTCATGATCACTGAGGATGGAGAGAGCTTTCGGGTGCAGTCTAGGTTTGATCAGAGAGTGGGCTATTTACAGTCCTAACTTTTCTGTGGGCTCTCTGGAGCTCATTGAAAGGACTGCTGTCCAGAGCCATCTTGCCCCTCCTCCAACCTACTGTCAGCCCTTTGGGGTAGACCAGATCAGGAAACAGACTCCACAAGAAGACTAGAACTATACTTTATTAAGATAGACTATAATAACAGAATATTTCAAGTCTGATTGTGCTTTACCTCCCCTCCCTCTTATATCCCAGTGAATCAGGGAAGAACCTGCTTGAGTTTGTTCCAAAAACTATCTTGTTTCATCTTCCTGATTCTCCATACCTACTGACCACAAGGAAGTAGTATGGGGAGACAGAGAATCAAGGATTTATTCTGCATCCCCTCTTGTTTATCACTCTGCCTGCTCTTTCTCTAAGCAATTACTAATCTGAGGTCACTTCCGTCTGGTTTTCTTCCCAGGCAGACATGCACGGAGCACATGCTCTTGGACTTTCCTCCTGCTAAGATGTAATTAGCTAAATACTAGGCTTTGCCTACCTGTATAATGGATTACGTGTAAATAAATATATTTTTCTGTCATAATAATAAGACCTGCTTCCCCAATCATTGCTCAGATCAGATTCTCGCTGTCAGAACTCTCACACACAGAATATTTGAACCTGTAATTCCTTAGACTTCCAGAAGAATTAATTCAATACTAGATGAAGTAAAAACAGTTTGCTGACTGAAATGCTAAACACTAAACACTGGAAGCACCAAGAATGAAACTAAAAACTATTTGACCCATAATGAGAAATCAGGTATCATTGGAGAAGACCTTGGTGCCTGGAACAAGCAAAGGACTTTGAGAGAGGAACAATGAAGCAATCAGTGCTCAACATTCATTCAAGGAACATTCAACAACAAAAGGCAGTAAAATGTTTGGTGGGATAGATAGCACCTGTGACCTCTTACCTGGGAAATCCTGAAAGCTTAGGTCTATTTGTTTCACATCCTCCCCATTTGTCCTTTACCCTGTCCTACAGGTAGTCTTCGGTTAATGACAGCAATTGGGACCGGGGTTGTGGTCGCTAAGTGACATGGTTATAAAGTGCAATATCATGTGACTGCGCCGCTTAGTGACAACAATTCCAGCACTTCTGGTTGCCATGATTAAGCAAATCCCCATGGGTTGTTAAGTGAGGACGTCATGTGGTCACCATTTGTGAGCCCTTCTGGCTTCCCCATTGACTTTGCTTGTCAGAAGCCAGCAAAGAAGGTTGCAAATGGCGACCATGTAACCGCGAGATGCTGCAACATTGTAACCACGAGCTGGGTGCCAAGCACCCAGATCACAATCATGTGACCACAGGGACCCTGAAACAGCTGGAACTCCAGGGACTGGTCATAAGTTCCACTTGTTCAGCACTGTCACAAGTTCAAATGGTTGCTGAACAAGTGGTCGTTAAAGGAGGTATTGTATGTTTGTGATCTTGGTATAAATTAAGCAGAAAGCAAGAAAAAAAGAACTCTTACGTTATTTTTCAGAGGACATTTTTCTTAACAAAAAATATTGAGGGGAGGATCTGTTCCCCAGTGTCTATACTAAACCTTCTGATTTGCAGGTAGCTAAAACAGTATGTGTATAACCCTTTGACTTCAGTGGGAACTATTCCCAAATAAAGATGTCCATTGGACGTTCAAGCTCATAGTTCACAAAGGGAGAGTCACTGTTCCCATAAAGCACCTCTTTCCTTGGGGGGAACAGTCTCCTTGAAACTTCTTCCTGCTCAGTCAGGTGATCTGGGCCCACCCACCTGCTCTGACTAGGAAAATCTAGCCCGTCAGCCTTCTTCCCCGTACAAGAGGTTCTCAGGAAGTGGAATCCACCCACTGAGCAAAGTACCTTTGCTCACAGATAGAGATGAAATTGCTTCCTCCTCACCTCCCCAGACTTCTGCCCACCTTTGCCTTTTCACAGCCAAAATTCCAGCTCTACTGGAATGGGTCTTGCTTGGCTATGTGTTTGGATTATGTATTGGAGGACTCAGCAGCAGCACAAAATGGCTCTCTTTGATGACCATCTAAGAGAAAGATTTTGGCAAGGACATTGAACAACATGCTAATTTATTTAAAACAGATACAGCCCTGAAAGTGACCCACTTAAAAATATTAAAGACACATGGTGTTTTTTCCCTGTTCATAAAGCAAGCAGGGCTTATGAATATGCAAATGCTAGGTTACAATTAGCATGATTAGCTCCTGCTCTACTACTAGTTTATATGTTTAGATGCTTAAACTAATGAGGTCATGTTAATAGGATTGTCAGCTCTCAGGACAACTGATGACAACATCTGAAATAAACCTTTTTCTCACAAGGAAGGGGAAAATGTGAAGTGAGCAAAGTTCTCCCTTCATTCAGCTAGAAAACAAATAAGTGTGGATTGTCATCTTAGTAGGGAATGTATATTTAAAGATCTGGAAAGTCCTTAACAAGTGATTGAGAGTTTCAAGAAAGATGGAGAACCAACATAGCGGTTCCTTTGCTGTTGCCCCACTGTCAAAAATGAGGAGAGGATCCCTTCCCTTTCCTGTCATCCGACTTCACCCAGAAAGCTGGACTGGAACCAATTAAACAGACACACAAGAATTGAGGGACTTCTAATAAAATAATTTTATTACTGAAAAACTAAGAAACTCATAATGGTTTCTTAGCTTTTCTATAATAAAACTCTCTTATCAATTTTCCAGAGACTGCTGTGTATCAACGTGAATCTTATTTATAGTGCAATTAATGTTTAAGTCCTTGTGCCTCTTTCTCCCACCTACCCCATGCAAAAGGCCAGACAGACCTCACTTTCGATGAGAGGAAAGGATTCCACCCATCTCTTGTTCTGGTAATGGACTTGCCTGATATCAAGGCCGTTTTCCACTGACCACATGAGCTCTCTCATACCTGCCTTCTCTGACTAAGGATCAGCAACCACCTAGCATTGCAATGGATCAGCTATGTCACTGAATCAAAAGAGCTGTGGCCACCCAATACTTTTAACCTGCTGAGTTTTCCCTATGTACATTCTTGGGAAAGCTTGAAGAAGTTCTAGTAATTCAGAATATGTCATTTATCAATGGTTCCTTCATTGACTCTCTTCAGTTCTAAAATTTTGGGGTAGAACTTATGCATGGTTTTGATTCTAGTTGTTAAAGCATATTAACACAGTCTGTGTTCATTTTATTTATTTATTTATTCAATTTATATGACTGCCCATCTCACACTGGGCGGTGAACAATCATAAAATCAAATAAAACCAAATTACAAACACAATACAATACCAAATAAATAAATATACACAGCAGCCAAGAAAATTATAATCCATAGATGTTAACATAACCAGGAAATGGGGCCCTTAACACACTCGGGGCCCCAAGCCTGGGCACATCACCAGGTCTTCAAGGCCTTATGAGAGGCCAGCTGTGCCTTTCTAATCTCTGGAGGGCAGTCACATTTATTACTATTTTGTATTCAATAAACATTCTTCAACATAAGAGATATTTTATGCTGAAATTATATAAATTATATAAAATAAATAAATAAATACATTTGGTGGGACTGCCTCCCCCTGTTATCATGTATCAGTGATGTATTAGAGGTTTAATCTTGTGCTATTATTATTTGGGCATTTGTTTGTTAGCGAATTAGGGTTCTTTTATATAATTTAGACAGCCACATAAACAAGCAAGCTAACTCTGATTTAGCATAATTGGAACAGATCCCAAATGCAGAGTAGGGTACAGCACTGGGGTGGACGTTAAGCCCCTATGCCTTCTGGCACTCACACTGCCTCTGATTCAAAATCCTCCATGGAATCCCATCTCTCATACAGCCGGGAGCTCAGCATGTTAGAGCAGTGCTCTACACCCAAGCGGGTGAAAAATATTAAATGCCTTTTGCCACTTGTTCATATAACATCTTGATGGAGAGAGAGGAGGTGCTGAATTCAGGAATTCAGTCAGAGTGAGTCTTGCTATTGGTTAAGCTTCAAGCTGGTGGCAAAATCAAGAGGGTACGAGAAAGCGAGGGAGGGACTCCCTGACATTGCAGACGTGCTTTGAGTTGCCCAGGCTCTCTCACCTGAGTAGGTTGCACACCTCAAGGCAGGGACCAGCACCATAGTCTCAGCACCATAGTCTCCCAGTTTCTAGTCCAGCACCAGCACTATACCAAATCCTCTATTTTTAATTCTCTTTCAATTAATTTCTCTATCCTACTTTCCATTCCTCTTGTTTTTGATGACCTCCTTTTGCATTTTCACAATATGTTACATTGCAACATTTATTTTGTTTAAAAGCAATAGTTTTTCAGTTGTATCTTGAATTATCACCCCACAAATCATTCACTAATTAGCTTATTTTCTTTTACTATATAAAATGGTAAATAATAGGTAAAGGTAATCTGGATCTTCTCTTATATAATTTTCTGCCCAATATTATGATGTTTTCATAGTAACTGAAATCTCGATTGGTTTTGTAACAAAACTGATGTGGGTTAAATTCCCTGGCAGGATATATAAATCATATAAATTTAAATACAATCTGAAATCTAAGTGTTACAGAGTTTAATGCTGTTTGTAATCCTGTCAATGATCCAACTTTACAAATGTTTCTAATTTTGCAGATAATCTAAATGCAACAGTGAATCCAATTCTCAATTCCTTTTCTGTTTTGGCCACAATGAGAAGGAAATGGGGGAGCATTATAAATTAATCCCATTTCACATATCAATGAATATCTTTTTAAAAAAAATCACATTATAGTTCAGTAAACATCTATTGTTTATGTTCAAAGCAATATATTAAATAACTGAATATTCACAAGACACTGTCACACAGAATTTAGTAATAAATGAGCATTTTCAGTTTTCTAGTTTTATTTTTTAATCTAAGAGATATCTTTCAGTTGTATGATTGTTTTCATGGCACTGGAGTGATTTCTGCCTCAGTCACAGCCTGTTCTGCAGAGATAGATGTAGATAGATAACCCTAACAAATTAAAACAGAAATAAAAACAGACCAACCGGGGGAAGGAACTATCTCATTCTTCAAAGGCAACTCAGACTGGGTGGATACACGTAACATCCTGGCCCAGGGTCTGCAGAAAGAGCCGGATTTCAGTGTTCTCTTGAAGGTGAACATGGCCAGGGCTGTATGGATCTTGGGAGGGGGTGATGCTGTTCTGAGGGTGGGGGCAGCAATAGACAAGGCGTGCCTCCTGGCCCCCATAAGATGACTTGGTTTAATGAATGGCACCTAGTGCCTCTTTCGTCTTGGTCCTGCCTTATTCATGCAAAAAGAGGAAAACGTAGGATATGCTGGATAGGAAATATTTGAAGGAGTAATGGAAGAGGAGGAGGAATTCCTTTCTTACTGTTTCATAAGTTTTGAATAGCAAAATTAAATTAATAATTTAAAGGAGAAAGCAACAGTTGTAATCAAGGAACAAGGGAAGTGGGTATGGAGGATGCAAGGGCAGAAAAACCATGAATGAGGCCATCTTATAGGCCCCATTAACGTGAACTTCTGAAAGTCAGTTAGGAAAAATATTGGTTGCATTCACACAAGACTTTGTGCTTAAAAGAACTGTATCAAGGACATTAATATAACAAAGAATTACATCAGGGAAATTTGAATCTAAACATGTTTCTTGGGGATTTACATTAGAAGAAGCTGAATACAAATGATCTGCATGTTAGAAAAACATCTGAGGCTTCCTCCATAGGTGGTCTATAATAAACTCCCACAAGGAATTTCATTTGTCTCCCCTTATGTTCAGTAGGATTTCCATATCCTGAAATTCCAAGCCAATATATGTTTTCTTTATCTACAGTGCAACACCCCTACCATTTCTCTTTGGGTCTATTCCTTTGTTTTTTGTTCATTTGTACCAAAAAATATCACCTTAATTGCCAAAATGTGAAGTCTCTCTTGGTTTCTCTGGGACTTTGGTCTCCTTCTGCCCTTCTGGCTGGTCCCTCCCTGTCTTGTGCTGACTGGGCATAGCCATGCAGTAAATAATTCTTCCTCCCAGCACATTGATTAAACATCCCAAGAACATTTAATACACTTTGCATAAATCATGTAAATGGAATGACATGTACTAGAGGTTTTCTCATCAGTGTAGCCAGGATAAATGGAAATGATCTAGAAATAAGTCATCAGTCTCATTGGTGGCAAAGGAGGTACCTCAGCAGCAAGGGCTAACCTGAAGAAGAAACAGATGCCCCTAGGATGGGGTGCCTAAGCCAGAACCCCTTGACAGCCCTATATCTCCTTTGGTGATATGGTGGAACATTTGAATAGTATTTGCAAAGTTGAAAAAGATCAGACCGGGAATGTTCAAGTACAGACCATCAAAGGAAACTGGTTTTCAGATTTTAAGGTGAAATCCTTCCCTATGTGAAGTTCTTAATGTTGCTCAAACTATAGAGTAAAACCTATTTGGGGAGTCTAATGAAATGGAGAGCTCCACCAGGCTTCCTCCCACTCATGCTAGTCAAGTCATGGGTCTTAGGGAGTCCTTTAAAAAAGATCAGTAAGTGGATGAGACCCTTTCTGTTCCCTCATGCCCCTCCAATTATTACTCAGTAATTATTTAAATGGGCACCATGTTTATCTAGCAACATAATTTGACCATTATATCTTGATGCACAGCAAATATTCTTCTAATGTCCAGGGGACTTGTCCAAGATCAATACCATTTAAATTGTACTATTTTATTATTTTTTAAAAAATGACATAGAGCTCATTGTAATGTCTTCAGTGTTGTTACAGGGCAGATATCGCCATCCACCTAGGGTTCCTCATCTCTGGGTGTGGGGCATACAGGAGGTAGAATCGATTATACATGTCCTTTTACATTGTAGGTTTTATACAATATTGTACCAAAACTTACTTTCTCCGGCTTCAGTCAGATGTCTTCTACATTGATTTTTTTGTTTGCTGATGAGGCTTTTCATACAACATATAATGTTGTAAAGTTTTGTTATTTAGCATAAAAATTCTGGCAGGACATCCATAGTTGAAAAGAATTTGGACTGCTATATATGCTTATTTATTTGCTTACTCTTTTTCTTTTCCTTGGTTTTATTTGCTGGCTAAAGATCATAAGAGAATTGAATTGAACTGAATTTTAAAATATTTAGGAATCACCATCCACTAAGAAATTCCATAGCAGCTAATAGATTAAAATAATTTTTAATTCCACAAGCTAATATAAAGAGAATTTAAAGCGTAACAAGCACACAGAAACCACCCATAGGACACGTAAAGAGGGTACAGGGTTAAGAATGCCTGAGTCACAGATGACCCATAGTTAAGAATGGAGCCTGTTGTAGCAAAATTTGAGTTAAATACCCAATGGTTCGAGTTCCTTACACAATACTACTTATGCAGTATTATACAATAATGCTGTTCCAGCTTACATAAAAATTCGACTTAAGGACAGACCTTGGGAATGGAACTCGTTCTTCAGCTGCGGACTCCCTGTATACATTTCCAAAGGCTACCTCTGGAGTGCAAGAGGGTATGGGAATGTAGCAGGGAAGCCTGAAGCAGTCTCTGCCCTGCTATCCAGCAGAAAAACTTTCCAGCCAGATTTCTCACAAGGCAAATGGGATGAAATGGGTTTACACATTTAGGGCAGTTTACACTATTGTTTGAGAGCTCATTCACTACTTCCATGTGTCCTACTGCTGAGGTTGCAAAACAATTTTCATGTTTTCTATTATATGGCACTGTAACCATTTAAACAAAACTGACATTGTAATATTGGCACAATAGCATCACACCATATCCTCTTTGTGAAATTGGGGTGGATGTTTCAGCATGAGGAGTGGGTTGGTCACAACATATAAAGGAAGGTTGGAATTTATTTATTTATTTATTTATTTATTTATTTATTTATTTATTAAATGTGTATGCCGCCCATCTCCCCCAACGAGTGACTCTGGGTGGCTCACAGTTAAAATCAAAAACCCATAAACAATTAAAAATACCCCATAAATAATTAAAATTAATTAATCTATTATAAATCAACAGTAAAAACAAACCCTATACATAAATAATAAAAACATTCAAGATGACGGGGGGGCAAAGTCAATTACCCCACAAGCCACCTCCACTGGTGCGAGCCCCCATCTGGCCCCCAGGCCTTCTGACATAGCCAGGATTTCACACCTTTCCTGAAGGCCATGAGAGTGGGGGCACACTACACCTTGGGAAGTAGGTTGTGTCAGATTCAGCCAGCACAGCATAGTGAACACCGCTGCTCAGTTTCACCGCCCCTAGTCAATTTCACCGCCCCAGGCGCAGGCAGCAGAAAAGGGGACCTCAGCCGCATTGCCGACAGGTGGCGGCGATTAACTCAGGCCAGGAGCGGATACTTTGTATCACCGCGGGCTTCCCTCAAGCACCCCAAGCAAACCGAACCGCTGCAGCTCGGAAGTGCAGCGATCAGCGTGCAATTAAGAACTCCCGGCTTAGCCTGCAGAAGAAAAGCCCAGTGAACGCAACAAACCCATAGACAAAGGACAGCAATCAAGGGGGACAAAGAACCGGGCTGAATCTGCCATTCAGGTGAGGGGGAGAATACCACGGGTAACCAAGGCAACGGGGGGAAGCGCGGGATGGGGAACCTATAAAACGTTATGTAATCTGTGCCAAGCCAACCCTGGCTTTGTTTGTATCTCCCTGCATTACACCCAAGTAAACTTCTTTTGCTGAACCCATGTTTTGTGAGAGTTTCATTCAGCGCTGAATGTGGTAATTCTTACATAAAGCCAGGGTTCACCCTTGAGCACTACCCGGTACTCACCGAGGAGCGCTCGCAATTTCGTTCGTAGAGCAGCTGAGGGGCTTCAATCTGTTCAACCTCAACAAGGATGGCCAGCGACAGAGAGGGCACGAGCTCGCAGTGTGGCGAGGAGCCCAAGCCTGAAGGTGCAAAAGCAGGACTGGCCCAGAGCCATGTAGGAGGGGCATCAGGAGACCAATGAGCGGCAGACACGCTCTGATTCTGGGGATGAGCAGCAAGTTCTCGGGGGACCCCGAGCAACTGCCCTGTTTCCTCACGCAGATGAGGAACTTCATGAGGCAGAGTGGCCACCTTTTCTCCCATGATGGAGAGTGGGTCACCTATGTGGCTGATCTACTGGAAGGACGAGCGGCCAGGTAGGTCGTCCGCCTGTACGATGCCATTGCGACAGAACTCGAGAATTTCCCGGATTTTATGCAGGCACTCCAGGACCAGTTTGAGAACACGCTGAGCGCCAGGGATGCCGGGGATGAGATCCGACGGCTGTGACAAGGAGAGAAATTGGTGACAGAATATGCCCTGGAGTTTCGGTGCCTTGCCAAAAAGCTCACTGACTGGCCGGAGTCCCTGAAAATGGACTGCTTTCAGAACAGACTCCACCTGGAGATCCTGGAGTGAGCACTCGGGCGGGATGACCCGACAACACTGAAGGATTTGATCTGGCTAGCCGGGGTGGCACAGACTACGTGGCAGCGGGTCAAGAGACATATGCGGCATCAGAAGCCAAACAAGGTTGAGGCGGGCAAGGCAACCACGGAGGAGAGACGAAGCAGCCGACAATGGAGCGCAGGGGACCAGGACGCCCGGAGGAAGGCGGGTCTCTATTACCAGTGTGGAGGACGGGGACACCATGCAGCGCAGTGCCCATCAGAGCAGGACAGGCCTCCACCCCGAGCAGAGGCCGGGGCCCCGAAGACCCCCAGACGGCGCACCCCAGACCGACCACATAAAGGAGTGGTGGCGGCCACAGCAAAGCGTGGCAGGACCGGCTGGTCCACCTCCAAGTTGGGATCATTGGAGGAAGATGCCAGGCCAGTGGGAAACAAGCGGCACCCGCACTGAACAACATCCCAGTGCAGGCAGAGGGGCGGAGACATGAAGACCTGATGATAAGCGAGGACTGCCCTCCCATGCGGGTAAAGGTCCATATCCTTGGAATAAGGTCGGGGGCTGAAGCAAACCTGCAGCTGCTACTGGACTCCGGGTGCACCCATTGCTTAATACACCCGGCGCTGGTATCAGGGCTGGGTCTCTGGGTGCGAAGGCTTAGGGAGCCCATAGCCTTCAGCCAACTGGACGGCTCGCTTGCGGGGGGGGGACCGGCTCAATATTACACTGAGCCGGTCAAAATGATGATCGGGAGCCATCACGAGGAACTGCAATTCGTGGTGGTCCCAGTCACTGACTACATGCTGGTGCTCGGACTGGCCTGGCTTAGGCGACAGAACCCTCACGTCAACTGGGCGTCAGAGATGCTGTGGTTCAGAGACACGAAGGAGCGGAGGAAGGAGAGCCGGAGACTGCAGCAGCCAGCGGCGAGGAAAGAAGCGAATCCAGACCGGCAGCCGGCGGCAGAGGCAGCAGTGCCGGTGGCACAGAGCCCTGAGGTGGCGGTGACCCAGGTGGCAGCAGCAGCAGCAGAGTCCATGCACGTGGAAGCGGGGAAGCAAGAAAGCGTCAGGAGCATCCCGCACCACTACCGCGACCTGGCAGTAGTGTTTGGAGAGGCGGAGTTGGATCAGCTCCCACCTCACCAACCGTGATGGAATGGACTTATGAAGGCCTTGCTCAGGGAGGTAAGCGTGTTCTTAGCCCCCAACAGGAGCATGGGAAGTTCAAGAAGATGAGGCTGGCACCTCCCTAAGGAATTCACGGTGTTGTGGCTGGCTGGCTTGGGAACTTGGGTTCAGTCTGGTGAGATTCTGTCTTGAGGTAGAAGCTAATAAACGCAACAGAACTGTATTTGCATTGTCTCTTGGAGTTCTTTGGGCTGCACCTGACACCAACCCAGTGACTGCACAATAGAGCTGGAGCCCGGGGCCAAGTTACCCGAACCCAAGATGTACTCCCTGTCGGGGAAGGAGATGGCCACCTTAAGGGAGTTCGTGGATAAAAACTTGGAGTGGGGATTCATCCAGCTGGTGAAATCCCCACTGGCAGCCCCAGTGCTGTTCCGTGAAAAGTAGGACGGCTCACTAAGAGTATGTGTGGACTACAGGGGGCTGAACGCCATAAGCACAGAGTACCCCCTTCGCCTGATGAAGGACCTATTATCCCATCTGTCCAAGGGGAAGGTGCTCACGAAGCTGGACTTGCGGGAGGCATACTTCAGGGTCCGGATATGCGAGGGTGAGTGGAAAACTGCCTTCAATTGCCCACTTGGCAGTTTCCAGTTTCGCGTGATACTGTTCGGGTTAAAAGGGGCCCCAGGGGTGTTCATGCAACTAATCAACAAAGTCCTGCATGATCTTCTCTACCAGGGCGTCCTGGTCTACCTGGACGACATCCTGATCTACTCCGAGACCCTGACCGAGGACGTGAAGTTAGCGCGGGCCGCAATCCAAAGACTGCTAAAGGCGCAATTGTATGCCAAGCTTTCCAAGTGTGAGTTCCACCGGGAGCAGCTGGACTATTTAAGATACCGGATATCCAGCTGGGGCGTGGAAATGGACCTGGCGAAAGTGGACGTATTGGGGTGGGAAGCGCCGCAGACCTGGAGGCAGCTCCAAAGCTTTTTAGGGTTTGCTAACTTCTACCGGCAGTTCATCCCGAACTTCGCCCACATCGCCCTCCTACTGATGGACTTGCTAAAGACTCGGGGCAGCAGGAAGCCCCCAAAACCCAGCATGCTCCTTGTGTGGACCCCGGAGTGCTAGGAGGCATTTGGGGACCTAAAGCAGAGATTCACTGTGGAGCCCATCCTGTGCCACCCCAACCCGGACAGGCGGTTCTTGATCCAGGTGGACGCCTCGGACGTAGCGACGGGAGCAGTCCTCCTACAGCCAGGACCGGAGGAAGCCCTCCACCCCTGCACGTACACATCAAGGAAATTCACCGAGACAGAGCACCAGTGGATGGTTTGGGAGAAGGAGGTGTTTGCTATAAAGTGGGCCCTGTCTACCTGGAGACATCTGCTGGTGGGGACAAGCCAGCCGTTCAAGGTATGGACAAACCACAAGAACCTGGAAGCCCTTAGGACCCCATGGAAACTTTCACCCAAGCAAGTGCGCTGGTCGCAATACTTTGCCCGGTTCAACTTTGAACTTAAGCATATACCGGGAAAGAAGAACTTCCTAGCAGATGGAATATCCCGCATGCCACAACACGCCAGCCAACGGGAAGAAATCATGGACTCGGTCATCCCCACGACCCAGCTGGCTGTGAAAGCCGTGACTTGCAGCCAAATTGGGGGGGGCGGGGGAAAGATGCAGAGCTGGCGCTCAAGCGGACTTTCATAGAAGCCAGTGAGAAAGACTCTTGGGTGGTGGCAAATAAAGACTCGCTAAAAGGCATGGGGGTTTGTGGTGGCACGAGGGAAAGCTGTATGTACCAGAGGGTGCCAGAGGGAGGTAATGGAGAGGGCCCATGACAATAAAAACACGGGCCATTATGGCTTCATAAAGAACCTCCACCTACTACAGAGGCAATTCTGGTGGCCGACCCTCCGGAAGGACGTGGAGGCATACACAGCAGGCTTCCTGACTTGCGCGATGGCCAAGGGGAGCAAGGGGAAGCCCTGGGGACTCCTCCAGCCCGTGGCGACCCCAGACACCCCCTGGCAGGACATTGCAATGGACTTCATTGTGGAGTTGCCCGAAAGCAAGGGGAAGACAGCCATTTGGGTGGTGATGGACTTGTTTTCTAAGCAAGCGCACTTCGTGGCATGCCGTCGGGTCCCCACGGCTGAGAGACTGGCGTGGATGTTCGTGCAACACGTGTACCAATTGCATGGCGTCCCCCGATGAATCGTGAGTGATCAGGGCAGGAACTTCATCGCAAACTTCTGGCGGGAGTTTCTGAAGCGGGTGGGGACCCAGCAAGCCCTGTCGTCGGGGGTGCATCCACAGACGGGCAGGCCCACGGAGTACCTTAATGGGGGACTGGAACAATACTTACAGTGCTATGTAGGCTACCAGCAGCGAACCCTAACCCTAAGTAGGAGCAGCGACAGCATCAAACCCTGAGGCACCCCACAAAGTAGGGGCCGTGGGTTGGACCTCTCGCTCCCTTTCAACACCGACCGGGTTTGGCCTTGGAGAAAGGAGCTGAACCAGCACAGCACTGTGCCACCCAGCCCCAACTCCTGCAGCCAACCCAAAAGGATACCATGATTGATGGTATCGAAAGCCGCTGAGAGGTCAAGAAGAACAAGGATGGACGCACTACCCCCATCCCATTCTCTCCAGAGATCATCCAAAAGTGCGACCAATGCTGTTTCTGTCCCATAACCAGGCCTGAAACATGACTGATAGGGGTCCAGATAATCCATTTCCTCCAGGATCCTCTGAAGCTGCTGCGCGACCACCTTTTCCACCACCTTTTCTAGAAAGGGAAGGTGGGAGACTGGACGAAAATTGTCCAGAAGGGTGGGATCTAGCAATGGTTTCTTGAGAGGGGGTGGACCAAAGCCTCCTTGAAAGGCTTCGGGAAATCCTTTGTCACTGTACTGTCCCCTTGATGATCAAAAAAGTTAGCCAAGTGGGAGGTGAAGAGGATAAACAAAAAAATCAGAAGTTGCATTCAATCTACACTTCTAGAAAAGGAGTTAACACCCTTTCAAGCAGATCTTTTAAAAGAACTTCAGAATGTATAGTTGGACAGAAAATTATAGGCTATCTAATCTGCTCAGTAAAGGAATCTACTAAACCATCCCCACCAGGTGGCCATTGATCTCCCATTTGAGAGGGGGAATCCACTACTAGTCTAGACATGTTCCATAGCTTAACATGCAATTCCTCCTAATGGAATCTTTTTTATGTTCTTCATAAACTTCTAGATATCTATAGTCTGTTGTTGTCTCTTCACTTTTGTCTTCTCTTTTGCAAGCTAAACACACCCAGCTCATTTTACTGTTCCTCCCGGGACTTGGTTTCCACACTGGTTATCATCCTCTGAACCTGCTCCAGCTTTTCCGCTTTCTTTTATGGGTGGTGCCCAGAAATGCACACTGTGGTCTAATTAGTGTGAAATACAATGGAACTATTACCTTGTGTTCAGTGCTTCTGTTAATACAGCCTAAAACTGCATTGGGTTTTTGAGCTTCTGCATCACATTACTTACTCATGTTTGGTTAGTGGTCATCTAGTACTCTTACTTCCTTCTCAGATCTGTTGCACCAAATCAGGTATCCCCAATCCTGTGCATTTGATTTTACTTACTTAGATACAGGACCTTAAGCTTGTCGCCAGGGAACATCATCCTGTTTAATTTGGCCAATGCTCAAGGCTACTGAAGTTATTTTGAATCATGATTTTGTCCTCTAATATATTAGCCATTCTCCTTAATTTGGTGCAAATTTCACAATTCCTTTCATTGTATATTCTAGGAAATCTAGGGCTGAGAATCATGCCCTAGAGAATTCTATTCAATACCTTCTTCCAAGTTAAAGCAGAAGTTTGCTTGCTTATTTATATATTTACATTTATCCATCTTGTCCACAAGGATATTATGATTGTCAAATGTTTTACTGAGATCAGGGTATACTAATTCAAAACTTTCCTTGGTTGTATCAAATTAATCACTCTATAATAAAAAAAGAGATTATGTCTGACATGACTTGTTCTTGACAAACCTGTGAAGGTTCCTCATATTATGTGTACTGTAAACTGTCTTGATTTTCCTGCCTGAATGAAAAGATGGGATATAAACCATTATCACCACCCCCACCCCCACTGATGATGATGATGATGCAAACAGTTTCCAGTGAATGAGAGAATTATGTGTGCAAATAAGAACTAACAACAGGCAGTGGAATGCAATCCTTGAAATCCTTTAAAAGAATTTCCATGTAAGGGGAGAAAGATATTTGGCCAGTTTGAGACTGTGAGAAGGAAACCAGAAGAAATAAAAGACTTCTTGGTGGTGATGCCTTAAGGCATTTGTGACTTGCAATGCTTGTAGCATCTTATCCCTAGCAGGGGAAACAACAACCTCAGTGTACAGTATATTTCAGCAGGTGCAACAGTACTTGAAGGAAAAAAATCAGAAGGTGGGGGTAACAAGGCCCCTTCTCATTATATAAAAGAGGATGAAGATAGATTAAACTAAAAGAGATAGTACAGTAGGAGCTTTCAGGAGCTTACAGAGAAAATGAGAAAACACAAGGAAGAGAATAAAACAAAGGAACTAGTGGATGAGAGTGAAAAACTGAAAAAGAGAAGTAGAAGAAATTCCAAATTCCAGGGACTTAAAAAAAATATATATATATAGCTTTCTGGCCCTTGCAGAAATAAGCACATTTTGAACAAGGAGACAGGTCAATAGATTTCTGAAGGGCAGAGGAGACAACAAAGGGAATGACAGAAGTAAGTTGCTACTATAAGCAAGAGAAACAAACCTGTGCCAACCAAGTCATCTACTTGTGATTTGTAGGGTCTACAAGGAGCACATGTTAGGAATGTGACAGAATAACTTCCAAGATTTATCAAGACCACTAGTAATTACCCTTTCCTGCTGAACTAGTGTGGGAAAATAATATCACCAAGAACTTTATAACTATATTATTAAGATGATCTAGGGAGAAAATGCAAGAAGCTAGGGAGAAAATGCAAGAAGGTGGTGTTCTCATCTCTCCTTCTGCTCTATGACAAGACACATTTGGTTTCTGAGACCGTTGTCTAAGTTCTGGGACCATGGTCTAAATTATTGGGATGAACAATCTCACAAGGGCTAGCAAGAATGTGTTTGGCCCAAGCAAGGCGATCTTGGTCAGGGAAAACTTAATTGAGGAAGTATCAGCAGCCTTAGGGTGAAATTATTATTTATTGATGTATTTACTCTATTTCCCACATTTTCATTTAGGAGCTCAAAGTGCCCCCCTTGAGCCCCCCTCCACTTTTTCCCAGAACAACCACCTGTGAAATAGGTTGGGCTGAGCAAGTGGTTGGCCCAGAGTCATCTAGTGGCCTTCTATGGCTGAGGTGGACTTGAACCTAGGCTTCTCTGCTCTTGATCCAACACCTTAACTGATGCTCTACATTGGCTCTCAAGGTTATGCCAGAATTCTTCATTTTAAGGGTAATTTATTCATACATTTTTTTATTTAAAGAAGTGGACTTTATCAAATTCAGAGTAATGTTAAATAGAATTCTATGGAAAGAGAAGCTAACTGGAAAAGAAGCTGAAGATGAGACACAATTGGGCACAGTTCAAACTGGAGTGTGGTGAGAATGACAAACAGCAGAAGATCCTGTTGTGGCTCCCTTCATGGAAATCTAAAAAATACCTCGGAGACAGAAAGAAGACAGATGACTTAGGAAGACCTGGCATCCAAACACAAGCTCAGAATGAGCTTAGGCTGGCAAAGAAGGCTAAAAACAGCAAAAGGACTTCTTCAGGTATATTCACAATAAGAGGAAAAGGGTCACTCTACCAGCTGCTCAGCAAAGCTGGCAAAATGCTAACAGGAATAAAGCAGTGCTATTCAGCTCCCTCCCCCCCCCCCCCAAGAAATGTATTTCACCAGGACATTATAAACAGCAGAATAAACAGGAATGTTTGAAGCTTGAGAAGTATGATCAGAGAAGGTTTCTGTGAGTTCAAATGAACTTCCGTGAGTGCAGGACTTGTCAAATTGCATTGCAAAGTACTAAGGATTCTATGGCAGATTATAAAACAATCAGTGTGTACCCCACTTGAAAAACAAAGCAGAGGTTACTAAGTCAGCATGGATTTGACAAGAACAAGTCCTGGAGATTAATCTCAGTTTTTGATCAAGCACTTCCTTAGTAAATTGTGAGAATGCTGTAAACCTAATAAATATATCTTGATTTCAGCTACACATTTAACAGAATGCTCCCAATGCTTCTTAGCCAGTTTGTTAAATGTAGGCTGGAAAACATAATACATTGTGGAAATATAGATGGATTGAAAACAACACTGAAAGGGTGGTGCATTTATCCCAATGAGCGTCCCCACCTCACAGGTGAGAGGAGAACGATCCCACAGGACAGCTTCTTTGATGGCCACCTCCACTCCATGGAATACCTTATCCCTGGGATATAGCGAGCCTCCCCCCCCCCCTTGCTTTTCACCTAACAATTAAAGCTGTTCTATTCCAGCAGGTCTTGAGCACTGTTGGTGGACCCAGACTGCCTTGGTAGTTGTATTTCTGTGGATTTTGGTTATGTTGATTATTTTCAATGTTCTGGAACTTTTGAAATAGGGCAGTATAGCAGTCACTCATGCCCTGGTCACCATCGCAATTGGATTATTTCAATGTGCTGTGCATGGGGCTGCCCTTGAAGACCATCTGGAAGCTGCAGCTGGTTCAAAATACAGTGGTGTAAGCAGTAATGGGTGACTCTCAGTGTGCCCATGTGTCACCACTGCTATGCGAGTTGCATCGGCTGCCACTTGGCTTTAAGTGCAATTATTATTGCTGATTATTACCTATAAAGCCCTGTGTGGCAGAAAGCCTGGATATCCAAGAGACCACTTGTCTGTTTTTGCCCACCCAGTGAATATCAGCATAGCAGGTGTGCTCCAGGTCCCCTCCATTAAGCATTGCCACTTTGTGGGACCTAGGAAGCATGCCTTCTCTATCATTACCGCTGCCCTCTGGAACAGCATCCTCTCAGAGATAAGGATGGTGCCTTCTCCCCTGGGGTTCTGGAAAACTTTGAAGACCTGCCTGGTCCCAGGCCTGGGGTTAATGTTTATTATTTGTTCAATGACCTGTTTTGTTTTGTTGATCTTGCTGTCTATTAGATTATTTTAGTCTGGGCTGTCTGTTTAATTTAATGTTTTTAGCTGTTTTCCTGCTTTCTCTAGTTTTGTATGCCGCCCAGAGTCCACTGGAGTTGGGCGGCCAATAAATGCAAATAAATAATTAAATAAATAACATAAGGAAATAAATTACTTGGATTAGAAGTAATGCTCATCAGATTGGGTGGGATCCCAAATAAACCAGCAGACAAAAATAAAAGTCAAAACAATCATATGTTAGATAAATTGCAATTAGCAATAATCATGCCTTGGATTAACCTAATTGGCTACAATGTTAGATAAGTGATCTGAAAATAACATGATGAAATTTAACAGGGACATCTACAAAGTTAGCCGCTGAGGGGGAAAAAATCAAACACAGAGACACAAATGTCTGTGTGCAGGATGCCTGTCTTGGCAGTAGACCTTGCAATTGGGAGGAGACCCTAAATGCCAGCTCAGCTTCTGATGACCACACCCTTGGCACTGTTAAGCAGTGGGGCGTGACTCTTCCTCCAGGGTAACTTTTGACCCCCCAGTCTAGCTGGCCATCCTGACAGTCCTGGGATGATGGGTTCCCCATCCTATTACTAGCCACAATCAGCCTTCATTAGCTGCTGTCTTCCACCAAAGCTGGCTGTGTGCTGCCCTCTGCTGAGGTCTTATAAGGTGAATCTGAATCAGGACTGTGATGTGGCTGCAAAAAAGGCAAATGCAATTTTAGATTTCATCAAGAGAAGTAAAGTTTCCAAATCACGGGACAGAATCATTTAACTTTATTCACCTCTCCTCAAGTTCAGTGTCCAATTCTAGGTACTGAATGCATGAATACAAAACAAGAAGAATGCATGAATACAAAACAGGTCCAGAGAAATCAATGGGAATGATCAGGCATAAGCACTAAGTCTTAGAAAGAGAAATTTAAGGAATTGGGAATGTTTACCTTTCGGAAGAAAAGACTGTGGTGTGCGTGTGTGTGTGTGTGTGTGGATGTATAGCACTCTTGAAATATCTGAAAAAAACGTAACTAAGACCATGATCATAACACAGTGGAAGACAGGAAAGTGCGGGCCTGATATTTGTTTTCAATTGCCTTATATACTGTATACTGCCAGAATTGCGTATCTCTAGGTGAGTCACAAGCCTACATCATGAAACAGTAAAACCATAACATCACATTAATACTAATTAAAAGCAATACAGAATTAAGATAGCATACCGCCAAGCAAATGGCAAAATGTGCAGATTTAATCTCCAAAGGCTATTCAGAACAACCATGTTTTATCAGTTCTCTGGAAAATGGCTAAAGTAGAGGTTGGTTGGCTGTCAGGAGGGGATGAGCTTATTTTAGAAGGTTGGGCAGCAGTAGAGAAGCCCTGCTTCCAGGCCCCTTCCCTGTTCACCTCAAGGACTAAAGTATCCAGAACCCCCCCTCCCAAGCAGAACAAACAGGCCTGTGAGAGTCAGCTTGGAGGGGAAGGCCCTTAGATCACCTGGATTAATTCCCTGCTTCATAGATTTTAATCTATGAGCATCTTGAATCATATTCAGAGACTGTTGAGGTAAGTGCAGCACGCACAATATAGGTGTTATACTGCTGAACTGGCTAATTGTAATCAGCATGTGGGCTGCTGTTTTCTGCACCAATTGCAGTTCTGGCTAGTATTCAAGGGCAGCCCCAGGTAGAATACCCTGTAACAATCCAATCCAATTATGCTAGGAGTGAATATTGCCAGATCCTCCCATTATAAGAAAGGGTTGCACATGATGCAGCAACTACAGATGGGCAAAGGCAATCCTGGCTACAGCTTCACCTGTTGATTCAAGTGGATCCTAAACTGTGAAGCTGCTGCTTCAGGGACAAGCCAACCTCTCTAGAACCACATTTAGAGCCATCATGGTTGCTGGATAAATAGTTACTCCATCTTGCCAGGATTCAACCTCAACTTGTTTTATCCATGCAGATTCTTATAGTCCCTGATAAGGAAGTCCCTTATAGTCCCTGATAAGGAAGTCCAAAGCATCTTCTGTTTGATTCTAGGTGGAGATTCTAGGTGGATATTGATGACACCTCACCCGGAAGCAACCAATGACCTCCCACAGCAGCATCTAAGTTTCTAAGGAAGGCAGATTCTAGCTGAATGACAGAAAAGGGCTTCCTAATGACAATGCCAGTTCAACATTCAGAATGGTAGTGGGCTCTCCTTCACTAGATGTGTTCAAACACAGAATAGAATGACTATTTATCAGGAATGCTTTAATTTGGATTCCTCCATAAGTGAGGAGTTGCACTTCATGGCCTAAACTCTAGCAGTGATGGTGGTGGTGGTGGTGGTGGTGATAGAATGATAGAATGGAAGTTATGGAAATGACCTTGGAGATCATGTCTGCCCAATGCAGGAATCCCCTGTTACAGACAGACAGTCTCTGTTTAAACATCTCTAGCAAAGGAGAGAAATTCTTCCTGATGTTCAACCAAAACTTATTTCTTTGTAACTTAAATCCATTGTTTCTTGTCCTGTCTTCTGGGACAACTGGATAACTCTGCCTCATCCTCTGCATGACAGCTTTTCATATACAAGCTGAAGACAGCTATCCATGTCCCCTGCAGCCTGCTGTATGGTAGCAAAGTCCAACTCTCATACTGCCACCTTCTGTACTATAACCTCTATCAAATCCTTTGCTGAAGTCCAGAGATACTATATCCACCATATTCCCATGGCCAGCTAATCTGGTCACTCTCAGAAAAGGAAATGGTTTTGCACAACTTGTCTGTGATCAATCCATTCTGACTCCTGCCAAGCAGCACTGTCCTTTCTAAATGCTTACAAACCAAGCGCTTAATTATCTGCTCCCCATTTTTGTTGGTATCAGTATCAAGCTGACTAGCCTGCCTATTTCAAGTTCATCAGCATGTCTAAACTAGTCAGTCTGGCTGGATATTGCAACATCTCTCCTTTTCAGAGAGAAGCTTTGTCTTAGAGGAAATGCTATAGTTCAAAAGTGCCTCTTTTCTTGTCCCTGTCATTTGGAGCCTGCAAATCTCACTTGGGATTCTTTACCAAGGAACCTTGGAAGGTGAAGTGCCTAAGTAAGGAGGTGCCTGGAGTGATACTAGCAAAAGACAAGGAGTTGGGATGACTGAACAGAGATAGGATCCCAAGTTCAGGCTTACATCATGGTGGAAACAGCAGTGAAGCATTCATATTTCCCCACACGTTGTGTCAGTGGAGTGCCATCCACCAGTGTTATTTAGGGTGACCTCTGCTCTGAGACTCAGAAGTTTCCTTGCTGCCCTTTGTGAGCAGTTTGCTAAGTGTTTTGTGAACAAAATTTCTCACCCTGAACTGGGTGCTTCAAGAGATGGCAGAGGTAACAGCTTACTAGATCACTTTGGATTCTTTTAAGCCTCCGATCCCTAAGAAAGTCACCATAGGCCTTTGTAGAATGTCATCAGCTACTTGTAGATTAGATCTTTACCCCTCTTGGGTGACACATGCAACCAGAGAGGGCATGATAGTATGGGTACATGTGAATATGTCTTTGGAGAAAGGGTGATTTCATCTGCCTTGAAGGAGCAGAATGCACCCATCCTCAAAAAGCCATCTCTTCATCCAGCTGTCTTAGCTGGAGCTGTCAGTCTCCAAGCAGCCCTTCTTTGATAAGGAGGCTAAGAAAGTGGTTGAGCTCCAGCTATACAGAATCTAGGATAAGACAGATCATAGGGATCCATTTCAGGCTGAGTTCAGACCTGGGAATGAAACTGAGACCAATTGACCGGTGATAGGTCTTGGAAGGAAATGGTATACTTCTTATCACAATGTTAGTTTTCTCAGTAGTGCTCTATACCATCAGCCATGGTATCCTTTTAGACTATCTGCAAGGGTTGGGGATTGGAGGCACTGTTCTGTAGTGGTTCTGTTCCTTCCTTAGTAGGCAGTTCCAACTGGTGTTATTGGGGAAGGTGAGGTCATGCTGTTAGATATACTGTTTAAGACCTACATGAGGGAGGTCATCTATTGATTAATGGTCCAGTATCACCAATATTCTGACAATAATCAGCTTTACATCACTACGCAAGGCCAAGGAGGAGGCACATTGGGACTCCTGACTGGGTATCTGGAAGCCATGAGGACTAGATGGGGCAGAACAGATTGAGACTGAATGCCAGCAAGATGGAGTTACTCCTTGGTACAGAAACCCTGAGGTTCCTATGGAGGTTGCATCTATTGCTGGAGTTAAACTTCCCCTGAAACAGCTGGTGCACAATCTGGGGATGTTCCTGGATTTGTGGTGAAAACTGGCCAGGGAGACTTCAGGCAGCTTCAACAGGTCTGCCAGTTGTGCCCATTCCCCAGGAGGTGCTGAATCTGTGTCCTTGTCATCTCTCAGTTAGACCACTATAATTTGCTGTAAGTTGGACTACCCTTGATAATTACCCAAAAGCTGCTATTGGTACAGAAGGCAGCTTTCTGCTGCCTGACCAACATTAGCTGGTTCTGCAGAGTAGTATCTATTTTGTGGGAGCTACACTGGTTTTCAGTAGGCTTCCAGGCCCAATTTGAGGTACTAAACATTATGGCTTGGACCCTTTTTACTTCTGGAACTGTCTCCTTCAGATGGAATCTACCTCCCTTACACATACTGTGGGTGCCCACCTCTATGAGGTCAGGGGGACTGGAACTCAGCAAATGGCAGTTGTGGCCCCTGACTTTTGAACAGCTGGCCCCTTAGATTAGGTTAGCCTTCAGCCTCTTTCTTTTTAGGAAGCTGGAAAGAGCAACCCTCTTCTCCAGGGGGAATGGGATTTTAAATTGGGCAGCAAAGAGTGCTGTTTTTAAGGGATGGTACTGAACTGCTTTTATGGGTTATATAAGATCCTACAAATAGGGTTGTATAAATAGGCAGCGTACAAATAAATAATATTCTGTTTCCTTTGTTTTTGTTCCTAATTTATTCTTCTATTTAACTCGGTATTATTTGTTTCTTCAATTAAAAAGTAAAACAAACTAACCAGCTAGTGAATGTCAGTTTAGTATCAATTTTTGGGTGAAACTGAATTGTCTTGATCAGTAAAGCTGACCAAACATGGAAAAAAGAGTGAACATCAGGGTTTCAGACAGAGACAAGGACATACAGTAGAGGAAAAGAAAAAGGCAGGTGGTCAGCCTTCACAATGGAAGCTGGGATTCCTGCTGATCTAAGCAGAAAGTCAGCTTTGCTGATCACCCCCCACCGTTTCATTAAGTCAGTCATTAGATTGGCTTAGCTCTGCTATGTAAAGAGGGATATTATATCTAGGCTACAAAACACTGGGCAGCCACCAGATGGCAGCAGAGATATTGAAAACTCTGCCCCATTGCTACCAACTAGCAGTTATCCAGAGGTTTGCAGCTTAGACCAGATAGCCCTATGCAAACACAGCCATTGGGTTCGAAAATGACCCCCGGATATGCTTCCTTCTTAGCTTTATAGAAGTTGAAGACTGCAAAATTGAGATTTTTAGCAGTTCAGTAAGGTCCTACCAGTCATGTTTCATCCATCTACATACAGTTATAAATTATTTTGGTTCCCTGCTGAGACGTCTCCCTCTAGTTATCCTAGCTGAGAGAAATCTTCACCCAGTAGGTTTATTTCAGAACAAACTCCCCTTTATCTCTGCCTTTTGCATAAGGGGGCTCTTGCACTGACCTTGTCTGACTATGAGTTGACTTTGTGCATCCTGACAGGATTTCACCAGCCTTGATGTGAGTTGCTCAGAACTACTGTACTTGCATAAAACTCTGAACCATGAACTAGCCAACCGCAGTTCCTGGCTCTTGTACAAATGCAGCCACTGTGATCAGTTTATGGTTCAGTGAATCACGTGAATCCAAAATTTGGGTCGAACCATGGTTAACCATAGGTAAGCCCATTAAAACAAATGTATGAACCCAAGAGCCACACACTCACATTGCACTGCAAATCTCTTGCACTGAAGCCAGACACAGAAGACTCAGCAGCCATTAAGTAAAACGGGGAGGCAGCAATTGTTCGTCAGCAACTGCAAGGTGGAAAGCAGGGCGCCTGACCTGAAGAAGTACCACTGAAACCCTCTTCAGTGTCCTCCCCAAAGTTGCTGCCCAGTTGTTCCATGTGACATGAGAAAGTTACAAAATATATTAATTTAATATGTTTAATGAAATGTTTATCAAGCTGAGATTTTGTCTGGTCTGCCTGACATTTTAAGTGCAGCCTCTGCGTGGATTTGATAGGAATGCCCCACTGTGGACGACACTTTCCCAGTCTATCCTGTTGTGCATTACACTGAAAGTCAGTTGGGCACATTTCTTTCAAGGAGTGGAATTTATCACGTATTCATCACCAGTTGACCTCCTACCCACCCGCCTTCCGAAGGTGCAGGGCTTTTAACTTGGCGTTCTAGAAAGTGCCCTCCTCTTTCTCCTCTTCCTCTGTTGGTGTTGGTGTATTCTGACTCGGGGGTTGTGCTGGCTCTCTGTAGTGTCTTTGTTTTTTACATTTAACACGAAGCTGAAGGGCCTCCAGGCACAGCTGAAGAATAAGTAAGTTGAGGGTGCATTATTCATAAGCAAAGCAGAGTCATTTGGGGGCCATGAGGCCCAGTCCCTCCCAGGCAGGCAGGCAGTGCAAGGGAGATGCTCAAGTGATTTGCATATCCCAGTTAAGCTCAGAGCTGCCACAGCAGAGGCGCTCCACCCGTGGTGGATCTGGGATAATCAACACCATCCTGGCAGTTGTTTTAACACATGCTATAAATATTCCAGCATGTGTCTACCTAGCATGAAAAGGTTTCAGAACAGGAATGTTTCTGAATGGCAAGATAAGTATCAGCACTGATGTTTTTCCTACATAACCTTATGAAAGCTATGCCCTTTGTATACACCACCCTTCGCTATGTCTGTTCTCCCACTTTTTGGGGTTTTATTTTATAGTTTATATGTTTATTTTATTTTTGATTGTTTTTATATTGTTATGGAGTTTTTAACAGTTGTAGTGTTGTACACCATTCAGAGTCACGTGTTTGTGAGGTGGGTAAATACAGGTAGTCCTTGCTTAATGACCACAATTGGGACCCAAATTTAGGTTGCTAAGCAATGCAGTTGTTAAGCAAATCATCATGTGACAAGTCACAATTTTATTACCTTTTTTGCAGCGGTTGTTAAGTGAATCACATGGTTTTCCGTTGATTTTGCTTGCTGGAAGCCAGCTGGGAAGGTCACAAATGGTGATCACATGACCTCAGGATGCTGCAACCTTGTAAGTGCGAGCTGGTTACCAAGTACCGGGATTGTGATCACGTGACCGTGGGTGCGCTGCAACGGTCGTAACTTCAGGCACCAGTCATTAAATCACTTTTTTTAGTGCCGTCATAATTTTGAATGGTTGCTAAATGAATGGTCATTAAGCAAGGACTATTGTATGCTAAATCAAATAAATAACTAAATAAATAAAGAATATAGCTACACTGGGAAAAGAAGAATTGGTCATCTGCTTTGGGTCAGATTTCCTTACAAGTCTTCTCTGTCTCAGAGGACTCCTCAAAGCATGATTCACTATTCCAGAATTGTCAGGAATACACATTAATTCTTGGTGAACTGAGCAGAACCAAGCTACGACCCCATGTCTACTCAGGAGAAGCAGGTGAAGCAGGTGGTTCTGAAAAGATGCTGATGCTCCTCTTTCGTTCCCACGTTATTTAAACACAAGATACAGTACTTCATCACATTTTAAAGGAAATTTGCAAATATGCCTGCACAATTTCCATTGACACTTGCCAAACCCCTGCTCTACTACTGTTTGGGGGGGGGGGGGGACTCATAGAATTACTCTAATATTAAGGGAAATTACAGTAAAGAAGTTCTGCTGCAAAATAAAGCCTTGCATTCCAAGTGGGCATTCCAGGTCTTTTCTTTTTCTTCAGAGGTTGAATAAAACGTTGAATGAAAAGCCTCCAGTGTTATAAGTTGCCAACAGATGTGTTAGCCCTTCAAGGTAAGCCAGGTCAGGAAACAGACCGAAACTTTACTTTATTGATACTGGCTGTAGGAACAGAATCTTGAAATCCTATGTTTTCCCTTCCCTCCCTCTTATATCCCAGGCAGTTGAAGTGGAGCTGGCTTGAGTTTCTTTCTATTTTATTTCCTGGCCTTAACACACATTTTTATAACTGTCACTGTGTAATTTCCCTAAGGTCATCTCTGTTGCTCTCCACAAGATGCCATCAGTGCATTTTAAGCATTCACCCTGAATGAGATTTTGACTTTTGAAGGAGTTTCTCCCATTGAAATTCACCACCAAATGCAGGTTGTTTACGGTGATACCTGTGTTGACGTAAGTTGTATGCATTGTTGAGCCAAAAAATGTAGGGATGGTGAACTGGGAAGAGCTGATTTGCATGATCAAGAATGAAATAGACGAATTGTGACAGCAACCAACAAATCTCACATGAGAAAGGTTGATGAACTGATTAAGGACAATTGGTGGATCACTCTAAGGGAAACTGCTATCAAGCTTGGCATTTCACAATATGTGAATTCCATTATTGATGTTCTTCAATATTGAAAGTTTGTGCAAGATAGGTTCCTTGCATACTGACAGCAGAGATAAAAACTTCAAGAGTTGAAATTTGACAGCATTGGTGTCATGCTATGAGAAAGAAGGTAAGGAATTCCTTCACAGCATCATGACAGTTGGTAAAACATGGTCTCATTATTACCCAGAAATGAAGCATCAGACCATGGAATATCACTGTAAACCTTTTAACTGCAAAAAATTTAAAAAATCAAACCCAGGCTTGTCAAAATGCCAATTGTGGCCAATAACCCTAGAAGGCTATGGGCCCTACTGTATCTCACTGTTTCTCTTAATTAGATCACTTTTGTGTAATGCTTTCTATAAGCTATGCTCACTGCTGGCATTTGGTCTCCAAAGCTCGATGCAGTTATACATTCAGCTTTTGATTCATTGTGTTTATCCTTGTAGCCTTTATGATTATCTAATCTCTCTTACAACAAACTATTTATTGCATTCATATCCTGTCTTTTTCATGGTGCCTCAGAGCAACATACACAGGGTGTCTTCCATAATTTTATCCCAGTAACTATGACATGGGTTGGGCTGAGAGAAAGAGATTATCGCAAAGTCACCCAGTGAGCTCTGGTTACATGAATTTAAGTCTCCCCAGTTTAAATCCAACACCTTAACCACTACACTACAATGATTCTACTGATTTCCTAGGCCTATACCATCCCATTTGAATGAGAATGAGAATCATTTTCACGTTCACCCTCCATCAATTATTCTTCCCCAGCTAGATAAACCTTAGTTCCTATCAATGTTCACTCCAGGAACATTTTAGAAGTTGTTTTACCATAAGCACCAACCATTTTCACCTATCCCTCCTGCAGAGGTATGGATTGTCCTAAATCTCTTCTCCTGACACTATGGTTTGTAAGCTGCTGAATTCTGCCCAGGTGCATGTAATAAATATCATTTTGAAGGATGATATTTGGTGGTCCTGGCTTTCACATTTGCCCAACAATCTAAATTTTGCTCATAGAAGACTGCATATTTCCTCATGCCATGGCACCTATGATTATTGGTTCCTCCCCAACATTATCTATCATGTATTCTAGATGATGAATGATATCCACAACTTCACACCAGATAGATGAGTCAACATGCAGTCAGCATATCCATCAAAGATCCATTCATGGATCCATTCTTCCATGCCCCTTAATTTTCAGTCACCAACTACTAGAAGCTCACTTCTGGGAAATATATTTTCTTTTTCAAGAAGACATCTGTTCATCTTACCATTAATTAGTATCTTTTAATAGATCCTTTCTCTTCAGAGTAGTGCCTTTCTTCCAAAAGACCCCACTTTTTCATGACTGTAGAGGAGCCATAATGTTTGAAGTGGGGTGCCATTATTTCAGCAAGCATTATCCACAGTCTTTCCCTCAGCTGCCTAGTCAGCAACCTGAGTTTCAAAGAGACAATTGTGTTCCTTGAAACCTAGGAGTGGTTGGTGGCAAGGTTGCTGACTAGGCAGCTGAGGGAAAGACTGTGGATAATGCTTGTTGAAATAATGGCACCCCACTTCAAACATTATGGCTCCTCTACAGTCATGAAAAAGTGGGATCTTTTGGGGTCCCACACTGTGTGAGCAGAAATATAATGTATGTATGACAGGAAAGATAGATGACAGACAGACACCTTAACTGGATAGTTACTGCCAGCTGTCTTCCTCTTGGTTGTTGCTTCTGTTGGCTTACCTATTGATAAGCTAGATTAAATGGACAGCTAAGTTGCTTACCTAACACAACAGGAAAAAATATGATCTGAAAAGTATGAGAAGAGAGGTTGAAGGTGCTGTGGGCTCCTCTTCCCTGGATGCAGTCAAGCAGATGCTCAACGGCACTCTGGCGAGGAGACTTTATCTTGGATTCCTGTGGTCAGCAGATGTGCTCAAGAGCCTAAAATGGCTATGCCAAGTTTAGATAGCGCTGACTCCATTCCAACTGCCCGTGTGCTGAAACTCTGTCAGTAGGTCATGTTAAAAATACAGTTCATCAGACATTTTGCTGTTGCATCAGCCATCTTGCCTGCTAGCTTTTGAAGAAAGGGAAGGCTAGAGGCAGGGAAGCATTTGCATATTAGGCACAACTCCCATGTAGCCCACTGAAAACAAATTGTTAACAGGCAAAGCCCTAACTTAGGCACAAAACACAGACAACAAACTCAGGCAGAAATCCTTGAGGCATTAATCTGACTCAAGACAAGAGTTCAAAAGGTGAAACACGTTTTTGGCAATCCCATTCTATATTGTGGCAAATGCCCTGAAGTTGTTTTTCACAGTTCTCTCCACATGCAGATATAATGGGAGTGCTTTTACAGCAAACCCTTTTAATCATACATATGTCACAGGTTCACACATGAAACATACACCAAACAGGAAGATGTCACCACAGACAGAATGTAACATCATCCTCAACCCATTCCCTCCCCAGCTGCACTAGGAAGTGGGTAAGACTAAGCATATATTGGGGTGGGGTTACATTAAAACTTAAGGCTTATAATTTCTAAATTGGTATGTAGTATCAAAGCTTGCTAATTGCTGTATCATGCATTATTTTCTTGTTTTACTTTCCTGGAGTACTTATGATTTTTTTTATTTATTAAGTCTTCATTAAAAAAGAAGTAAAACTCTTTCTGCTCTCTAATAAACTTTGTCTCACAACGAAGTTTCCTCTGCATGGACATTAACTATCCCCCCTCCCCCCCCCCCCCCAGAAGCAAGTAGCAACCAAAGCCCATCAGGTCCCACAGGAATCTTCTGCCCTGAAGCATCTTGCCCACTGGTGACAGATCCATGGAAGAGGATCTGGTCCTCAGTAATCCCTTCAAGTGGGGATGAGAAGAGGTGTATTGTTAAACTTAACCTGACCACTCCACTCTGAAGGTCTGCCCTCCTTCCTCCTCCATAGTGGACACGGAAGGTCCAAGGTTCTCTCTAGACCCATAGGTTCCTCATTGATTCTCCGTGGGCATTCAGCCCTGAACTGCGGTGGCTTCTTAACAGGCCCAGCCTTGAACTGAACAGGCCTGTGTCTGTTGGCACAAGATGAGAACAGCAGCAGAGGGACTCCATTGACCTACACGTGAAATGCACACATGAAAGCAACTGAAGGAAATCTCCCTTTGGCAAACCTTTATTTTAAGAACAGCAGTTCACACCTGGAAGGAATTCCTATTCCATTTTTATAAATGGTTGTTGAACTGTCTATTCCTTAATCATAACTCGGACTCACTGGCTCTGATATACTTGAATGAGCCTCAGAACATTGCCCAGGAGAATGGTGGCAGCTGTGTTTTACCTGGTTTACACACCAAGATTAAGTGGGAATAAGATGAGTCGATTAATAGGTTTTCTGAGCCTTTAGGACATGGAACATCAAGAGGTGGGGACAGAGATGAATAAGGGGCCGCTTTCAATGCCAAGGGCCACCACTCCAGGTGTGCCCAGTTGCTGAGTGAGTGGGAGTCATCCCGCCCTGGCCAGTGCCAAAGAGAGTGCCAGTAAATTTGGGGGGAGCATTTGAGTTGCCCCCCGAGGCTGCAGCTGCAAGGGTCACGATCAGGAGCTAGGGGGGCCTTGCTTCAGCAGACCAGCCCTTTGGAAGAGCCTTGGAGGGAAGGAGATCAGCACCCGCGCCAGCAATTCCTTTGCCTTGAGCTTGACTCCAGACGACTTCCACGCCGTTCTCGCGGCAGCGGCACAAACGGGGCTCGCCTGCCCCATCTTCTGCCCCCCAGCAGGCCACCGCCCTGGGGCTTCCTGCCAGTCTCCCGTCCCAGGACTAAGCAGGCCTGGCCGGCCCTGCCTCTCTTCCACGCACCCGGCGGCAGCACCTGCTGTACTAAGGACGGGCCGGAAGGCAACGTCCCCGGTCGGCTCTGCGCGGCTACCTCGCGCAGGGAGCGGAGCGGAGCCGGAGCCGGAGCAGGAGAGGCAGAGCTTGGCCCGCTGACCAGGGCGGCGAGCTCGGCTTCGGGCGGGCGCGCTGAGGACGCGGCCGGCGCCGCGGGCTACCTGCCAGGCGGAGGCGGAGAGACGCCCGGGCCGCGAGCTCAGCAGTCTCCTCGGAGAGCGCGCAGCGGGGCTGGAGGCGGCTGGGCGGGCTGGCGCGAGGTCGCCTCCTCTCAGCACAATTTGGCGCTGGCTCCGGCGGGCGTCGCTTGCAGGAAGAAGACGCGGACCTGCTGCTTGCTCGGCAAAAGGCCGGCGGGCGAGCTGCTCCCCGCGGAAGCCCGGCGGCGGCGGCGGCGGCGGCGGCACCGAGGGCGGGGTGGACCGGGGCAGAAGGAAACGCCAGCGCTGCGGAATCCGTGCCCGGCTGCCAGCGCCTCCAGCAGGCCCAGGAGAATCCCGGCGGGAGCCCCAACCGGCTTTTCGGGGAGCAGCGCGCCAATGGGCAGAGATGCGTAGAACTACAACTCCCAGAATTCCCGCCCCCAACAGGAGCCACGTTAGGACACGCTGAGGCGGGTGGAAGTTCGGCCGGGAAAGCCCCGCTCCTCTCCTTGCCCGGGCGCGGGGCCAGGACCAAGGCGTGTGAGGCGAGCGCCTCCCGCAGCCAGGAGGTGGGCATCCTCCGCCCCCCGCTAGAATCCCGGAGGGGCGCCCCAAGTGCCAGGGATCCTCCCCGAGCCAGGAGCGGAATAGCTTCCCCTCGCATCCTCCCCGGGGGGGCGGCGGAGTGGAGGGGGTCGCGCCCGATTCGCCTCCGCGCGGGCCCACAAGGAGTGGGGCGTGGCCTGTGTGGGGGACGGGGCACGTGCCCCAAACCCGGCAGGAGGATTCCGCTGGATGACGCTGCGGGGTGGAGTGACCCATCGCGGCCCCAAGTAAAGGGACCGGCCCTTCCAGAGCACCGCGAGGGGGACCGCAAGCTGCGCTGTCGAACCACCTCCGCGGAAAGAGGAACCGTCTCGGGAGAGACCTGAGGTTCCTCGGCGGATCAAGCAGCAGCGTCGGGATGCTGTCCTGGGTCCACGCGCAGGCGGAGGCCTTCGTGTCCTCTGAGTCCATCCCCGCGCCAGCCACTTTGTTTCTTCAGGCGGGGGTCTGCCTAGGGTCTCTCCGCCCTTTCGCCCTCAAGAAAAGCTCTCAGAGGAGGGCAGTCCAAACTCCCCCCAGCTTTGGTTGCTCGCAGAGCCAGGCTTCCTATGGAGGGCGTGCAGAATCTCCAGGCACCTGAAGAGAGGCTCATTGATACAGCAGCAATTGCATTATCCCAAAATTTGGCATGAAGAAACAAACTAATAATAAATATACCCTCTCCCAAGTTTTATCCAACTGTTAAAGTCAAACTGTTTCCATCCTTGTCAGTTAGAAAACAGAAGAGAGATGATACTATGCAAAAAGAAGAAAAAAACCATTTATAAATAAAATTCAAATAACTATTGGATACACACAATCTTGTCTTTGGGGGCAGTCCACCTGAGGATAAAATCAAAACTTTGTGTCACAATTTGGAAATAAGTATCCTGACGGAGAAACTAAGGCTGTGCAAACCTTCCACAAAGTTCTTTGTTTCAGTGAAATCAGGTGAAACGCCCCTTGTTCGCAGAGTAATCTGGCCCCAGCGGTGAGAAGAGACCACCTTGCTTCACAGCCCCTCCTGGATTCCCTCCAGCCTCCCACAAAACCCTTTTCCAGCCTTGCACGTAATGCTGTTGGCCAGAGAATGGGGGTGGGAGGCTCCTCACATTCTTCTCAGGTGAAGCAAAAACTGGGGGCACTTCATGGCAATGCAGAATACCTCAAGCCTCTTCAGTGGAGGGGAGCCGTTCACTTTGGCCTGAAGCTCTCTGGGGTGGGAAGGCCATGTTGCCTTGCCTATAAGATACCAGGTTCTCGTCCAAGTACAACCATATTTGGCTTGCAACCATATGAAAAGCAAAGCCCACTGAACTCTGTGGGGTATAGTTGCTTCCTTGTAAATATGCATAGAACAAGGTTCTGAACATCTCTTTTGAAGTAAGGTGTGATGGGATACTGAAAAATAAAATCCTTCTGTGTTATTCTGCATGCCTCTTGGCCTTCCAGAGTTCCCATGGCATTAAGTATTCTTTTGGTACTTTGGGAAATACTGTGATGCAACTGAAATTAATATTACTTTGTGACTGTAATCTTATGAAGAATTCGGGAAAGTGCTGTGCACACATGAAACCTTTACAAACATTAATTAAAAGCTTTACAACATCTACATGGTTGGATATTACTAGCCTCTTCTCACAGAGGTAGAGCAAAAGCTATCAGGAGATTTAGGACTGCTAACACAGGAAAAATTCAAGACAGTCAGCCGAATTTCCTGCCTGATGAGGCAGATGCTTTTAGCCTCCTTGGTAATGCAATGCAGGCAGGGAAAAGAGGATAACTCCTGAGTATGTATCTCAAAGCCAAGAAGAGGCAAAGGTGCCCAGCATTTCCAAGAAGAGTTAGCTAATAACATTAAAGTGTTATCAATGCCAAATCTTATCATTTATTTTGTGGATTGTTATAATTTAAGAGGAAGTTGAGCAACTGGAAAGTTGCAGAGAAGAACAAGCAAAGATGGGGAAGGGCTTGCAGGCTAAACCTATAAAGAATGCTTCGAGGCTCTGGGTGTGTTTGGGCTAAAGAAGAGAAGGCCAAGGGGAGGCTTGATAGCAGACTTCCAATAGAAAAAGGGCTGACCCAGGGAAGAGGATGTGGGACCATCTTCCATAGCGCTCAAAGACAGGGCAAGAACCAGTGGGTGGAATAGAGAGGGATCCAAACCTAACGTGCTATAAGGAGGAATTTCCTGACTGGAAGGGCTGGGAAGCAGTGGAACAGCCTACCTCCTGCAGACCTGAGGGCTCCATCCCTGGAGGTTTTCAAGCCAAGGTTGAAGGTTGGTCTGGAGGGTTGGATCCCTTCCAGCCCTGTAATTCTATGGTGTAGTCCTGCCTTATTAAAATATGCCCAGGCAGCTAACTGCAAATATTCCCGATGACACAACTGAGTAGCATATTGCAGCAATGTTAAGTTAAAAGCAGCAGTAGATAAACGTAATATTGAAGAGATCCAGATCTCAAAAATGTATCTGCCATCCCTCCCTGTCTACTGTGAGGCAAACTAAAGGACTTTCATAGATCCCAGAGGAGAAAGCAATATCACAGCCCAATTTGTGGCCTGATAATATTTTACTTGTTTATTTGTTCATATTTGATTGAGATTCGCTTTTCTGCTTACATAAGCTCTCAAGGCAGCTAATAGAATTGGTGACACTGGTAACAAGGATGACAACGACAAGGCAAGGTCAGCATTCAGGCATTGTGCTGGGCATGAAGCCAGCCCTCAGCTGCTTGCCCAAATATTACGCTCAACACAGTGTCTTCGGGCAGAGGTGGCGGGGTCAGAGAAGCAGCCGCAGGCAGTTGCTTCAGCTGCATGCATTTCAGCAAGTGGCTTTGGAAAGGGTTTCCAAAGAGTATTCACAGCAGTAGCAGTCTGGGGGACCTAACCCTGACTGAAACTATGGCTGGGTACTGTATGAGTACAGTATGAGGCTTAAGCCTCCCTCCCCATCAGCCACTTGCTTTGCACAGTGCCTTCTCCCCATGAAGGGGTTTAACATGGGGGTGGCATATTACATCAATGGAGGGTTTTTTAAAAAAAAAATCCCTGATCAGACTTTGTGAAATAAGCAGCTGGCATAGGCTAATCTCGTTGAGTATTAGATTCAGAACTCTTCACAGTATCATAAACAAAGATCAGCAGAGTTTCTTACCAGGTGGAACAGCACAGGTGAATCCTTTCTTGGAAGTAAGGAAGCCTTTTTTGCAGAGGGAGGAAGGGAGAAGCAAAAGCCACGTTCTGTGGAAATCATTGCTTTTTCAGTGAAAAGGGTTTGCACAAACCATGCAAATATCATAGGAAATCACACTGCTGCATTAGCAATATCAAAAGGGGGTAGCTATCTTCTTCGTTATGAAAATTGGTGCTAGGACACAGGGAGCTCTTCTCAGGCTGGATATCAATAATAAAACAAACAAAGGGGCATCTTCTTAGTTGATGGGATGCAGCAGCAGCATTTTGGCTTGCCAGGTAGTCTCTAGTTGAGAGATCGTAACTTGCATAAAATAGTGTGAGCGTGCTTTGGCTAAAGCTGGGCTGTGGTTGCCCCTGTGGGATCCTGGCCAAAATAAGCCAAAATGCGCACTGTCCTGCACTGCCTGCATTGACCAAAGCCATAATGGGTGGTGGAGTTCAATATCTATGGGCCCATTTGGTGATGAACACAGCATATGTAAGAGTAAGGCTTTAAGAAGTGCAAATGGTAAAGAGCAGGAATTAAGGAATACAATCCAGGAAAGAAAAATCAAACTATTGTGCGCCTGTGAAACCAAGAGAAAGACAAAGATGTACTAGATCTGAGAGGATTGGAGTTGAGGAATACATGTGGGGAAGTGGAGTTTGGAGCTGAAAGTTGGTTGCTGAAAGCTCAGCTTTGAGCAGGTAGTGACACAAAAATGTGTGGCATTATGCACATATATAAGGAATGCATGTATTATACAGTAGTATGGTTGGAGACATGAATATACTTTTATGTCAGGTGATGCCATGTTGTTGGCTGAGAACCCAAGTGACGTTAGAGTGTAAGATGCAACAAGGACTTTGGATCTGAACATTAATGTAATTGTGTTTGACAGAGAAAATGGAATGAATGATTGCAAGTTATACACAAAGGGTATAACAAAAGGTAAAACTATACTATCCACTCCTGTTCTACTCACGTTTGCTTGTCTTAGAAATTCTGATTTCCCATCTTTAATAAACATTCTGTCAACTCGTACACAAATTCATCTAGCAATTTTTCACCTTTTATGTATAACTATGTATGTCTTGTGGGAAAGGGTTCAAAACAGCTGTGTTATAAGAGCATTTTTCTGCCACTTGGTTCTGATCAGCGAGGGGGGAACTGCCAATAGGTGCCTGGGAACAAAGGGCACCTCCTCCCAGTTTATATTCCAGCGGGAGGAGAGGACTTTGAGAGGTGTAGGTAGAAGAAGAGGTCTGAGGCTGCTTGGAGTCCTAGCCTAGGAAAATCTGCATCTCTTAGGGAGATGGCTTAGGAATATATTTTGTACCGAAGGAGCTTCATTGTAGGATCAAGTGAGCCTGTTCCTAAACCATTTTAAGGTATTTTATATGTCAGCTTTGTTTAAATGTGAACTGAGTGACAGTGCTGACCTCTCTCTTCCCCACATTCCAGTTTATGTCACATTACCTCAGACATAAAGAAATAAAGAGAAAAATAAATGATGCCATTAATATTAGACCTCACCTGTCTTTGTCTTGCTGGCTCCCCGGCCAAGACTTTGGATTCTTCCCCCAATGAAGCAACCAGTGCCACTCTCTTAAAAGTGCCTCTGCCATACAGAGTTGTGGGACTCTGTGGTGCCCCCCCCCCCCCATTTCCTTCAGAGGAAGACAAACCTTCTGACCCCAGCAAGTAGTCTGGAGAAACAGAATGACGCTACAGGCCAGACCAGGGCATCTCTTTTGGTCCAGTGACCAGACAAACTTTCTGAGGAACCTATGCTGGCAGGAAGTAAGCTGCTGCCTAAAGCTGTTGAGGCAAAGCTGTAATCATTTTAACCCCGGTGCTCTTAAACACAAACAACAGTGCTCATTCATACCAGTAAGGTCCTCAGCATCCTCTGCTCTAGAGTCTATTTTAAGCTCTGATAAAAGTAGTGGGATTTCAAGTGTGAAGCTGAAAAAGAAAGGGTTAGGCCAGAACGGTCAGCCATCCTTCTCTATTTTATTGTAATGGCCTTGGGAGATGGGGGAAGAGCCACAGCCAGGAGAATGGTCAGATAAGAGGCAGCTGAGCCCACAGCTAGAATGTGGGAGTGGCAAATGTCTCAGAAGAGACCCTCCCTAGTTTCTTGGATTGTAAAGGTGACGGGGTAGAAATGTACTTTCAGACTTGCAAGATTCTGTTAATGTAATCTTACAATAAAGTAGAATTAGCTCATCTGGGCCTGCTTCCTATCTTAACTACCTTGCAAGGCTGACATTTATTTATTTATTACTAGCTTCTGAGAATATGAGACATTCCCTGAAATTCTTTCCATATCGTAATTAAAAGAGGCTGCAGTCGCCACCGCCGCCTCCTCCTCCTCCTCTTTGTTCTAGTAATCCAAACAGGAGGTGACTAAAGCATGAGTGACTTAGGAATGGGTACAATTGGCGCACAAGATGAATTTGTGCAAAGCCTGCTGTGGCCATGGCTGCCATATGCTCTTCCAGCAGGAGCTACAAGTCCAGGAGGACCCCCAAATTGTACACCAGATCTGTCTGGGGGAGTGTTACCCCATCCAGAATCAGAAATGCTAACTCTCCTGATCCCGGGGGGGGTGGGGGTGAAAGACCCACAACCACTCCATCTTGCTATGGTTGAGTTCCAGCTGGTTTCTCCCCATCCAGTTCTTATAGCCCTTACAGCCTCCAGGCACTGAGCTAGCACCTGAACAGCATCACTTGCCTGTCATGGGGTAGAGTTGTATCATCATCATACAGATGATACCAAACCCCATGCCACTGGATGACCTCTCTCAGCAGCTTTACATAGATGTTAAATAGGAAGGGAGAGAGACTGGAGCCTTGAGACACTCCACATAATGGGCCTAGAGCTGGACCTCTCCCCCGCAGAAGCACTGACTGGAACCAGCCATGGAGAAAGGAGGAGAACCACTGCAAAACAGTGTCTCCCACTCCTAATTCCTGGAGCTAGTCCATGTTATCGAAAGCCGCTGAGAGTTCCAAAAGAGCCAGGATGTACACACCACCCCCATCCTGAGCCCTCCAAAGGTCATTCACAAGTACGGCCAATGCTGTCTGACCAGCTTGTAGTCTTCCCAGATAACTGAACTAGAACATGCCTCAGTCACTTCCACTGGATCTGCCCAGCCAGAGTCCAACTCCATACGAAGTTGAGGGACTTCATCCGACAGATGCCTAGAATGGTCCTCACAGCAACCCTGCAAGGGTTTGCCTGGCCCCCTCTTACCCAGGAGGGCCCTGGTCACCTGAAACAGGGCCTCTGGCTGGCCATCTGCAGATGCAGTTAGAATGGAGAAATAAGCAGCTTCATTGCTCTTCCCGCCACAAGGTAAGTCCTAATGAAGCTTTTACCTGTGCCTTGTCAGCTTCATCCCTCGTCTTCCTCCAGGGGTGCTCTAGGCACCTCTTGTCTTGTTTCATTTCCTGGAGCCCTGCTGTACACCAAGGGGCCCTACAGGATCCGCGATCCCAGAGAATCCACATAGGCGCAATCTGATCCAAGGCCCTCGTTGTATGCTCATTCCAGGTGTGACTAAGGCCTCAGCCAAATTGTGCACCAGAGCCTCAGGAATAACCCCATGCTCCCTCTTTTTCCCCATCAGCCTGGGGAAAACTGATCAAATAGGCCCAACCTTGGCCAAGCATCTCAAAATTAAGTTCCAAAAGTAGCCAAATTTTGACATTGTGATTTCAGATTGTATTTCAGGGGGGTTGGGATGGTTTTAAAAGTGGAAATGGGGTTGGTATGGCTCCAGGAATCCTTTAGCTCCTTTCTCCACACTTGAAGCCTGCATCAAAAAAACAAAACAAAACAAAAAAACAATTTTTTTCAGCTACAACTTTTCATGACATCCTAACATGCATTTGAGCTGATCTCAAGAGAGAAACTTTGGCACAATTTGTTGTCAATGACAGTCAACCACCATCTACTTTTCCTGATGTCAAAACTATACAGGTAGTCCTTGCTTAATGACTGCCCTGTTTAGCGACCGTTCAAAGTTATGACAGCACTGAAAAAGTAACTTTATGATCAGTCCTCACACTTACAATTGTCACAGTGTCCCTGTGGTCACATTATTGAAATTTGGGTGCTTTACAACTGGCAGGCATTTATGACCATAGCAGTATCCCACGGTCACAAGATCGCCATATGCATGCTTCACAACCGGCTTCCGACAAGTATAGTCAATGGAGAAGCCAGCAGTAAAATCGCAAGTTGCAATCACATAATTACTTAATGACCACAGCGGGAGTGACATTGTAAGTCCACCATGGTCACATGTTGTTTCGCTTAACAACCGCATCACTTAGCAACAGAGTTCCCAGTCCCAGTTGTGATCATTAAGCAAGGACTACCTGTATGGAATTCCTACATATGGGTCCACTATAATACCCAAGGGCGCTTTACTAAAGAAATACCCACTTTCAGAAGTATTAGGCAGGGTTACATTCTGACTCCACTATTGATTGATTGATTGATTGATTGATTGATTGATTGATTTAAATTTATTGTTTCATGTATACATTGACACACTCACCTACACCATCTAGATTACCATCCATAAAAACTTACCAACAAGCCTCTTAGCTTACTGATATATGCAGACAATACAGTCATTCTCTCTCAAATTTTGGTAGATCTGAGAAGAGCATTACACTCTTGTTTCCTCTTGTCACAAGCAGCTGCTAGAGATCAACTATGACAAAACTAAGACGCTGGTGTTTACAAAAAGACCAAGGATGCAAAATTGGGCATTTCATGAGCACAACTTGGAACAAGTAACCTGTTTCAAACACCTGGGAGTAATATTACAAGCATCAGGGAGAAGATCCGCCAATAGAAACTAAATGCCTCCCAATCAGTATCAGCCATCCAGACCTTTCACTCCTTCCAGGATGCCAGTTTGTCTTGGCTGCAATAAAACTCTTCTCAACAAAGGCTCAAACTCTTTTATGGGGTGCAACTCAGCATATACAGGTAGTCCTCATTTAGCAATCACGATTAGGACTGTCAACTTGGTCGCTAAGCAAAGCAGTTGCTAAGTGTGACTGTGCTTATGACCTTTTCATCTTTCCTTGTGAAGGTTGTAAATGTGAGGATTGGTTACTTCTTCATCACTGTTGTAACTGCAAACAGTCACTAAATGAGGCAGTTTCTAAACAAGGACTACTTGTATGCCAACTTCTCAAAGATGGAGTCTGCCCAATCCAAGTTCCTAAGAAATATCCTTCAAATGCCTCAGTGTGTGCCCAACACTGCTATTTCTATACAAGCAGGACTTGAAGCCAATGTGTGGCTCACTATCTTTGAATTTTGGCTAAAACTCATAATTTTTCCTGAGGCTTAGTCCCACATGTATTAGATGACCCATTCATTTTTTAAAATATAATTTTATTTAAATAATTTAAAAAGGAAGATTAAAAACTAATACAAACTAATATAAAGTAAGAAAAAGAAAAGAAAAAAGAAAAATCAAAGAGAAAGCTAAAAGTGCAAGAAAGGAAAAAAGGAAAAGAAAAATAGAAAAGAAAGAAAAAAGACACAAAGCAGTAGCTTCTTTATAGCAGTTATAAAAACAATTATAAATTTACCTCTTACTCTCTGTTACAACATAACTCTCTTCTTTCTCTAATCCATCCTGTCTAATCATCAAAACCATAAATCACAAGTTCATTTTTTTCTGCTTTATGCAAAAAGTCCATAAGGGGTTTCCTGTCAGTAATAAATATAGATATTGTCTTTGCTCTGATCAAAGAAGTCAATTTAGCCATCTCAGCAAGTTAGATGACCCATTCATGACAAGATGGAAAAAAGGGATGGAGAGAAGCTTCCCGCCCCCCCCCCCCGTTGATGAAACTCTCATGACACATGGGTTCAGCAAAGAAGTTTACTCAAGCGTAATGTAAGTAAGTACAGACAAAGCCAGGGTTGGCTTGGCATAGCTTACATGGTATTTTATAGCTTCCCCATTCCCGCACTTTTACCGGTTGTTTAGTTGCAGATTACCCAAAGTAATCCCCCCTCGCCCAAATGGCAGATTCAGTCCAGTGTTTTTGTCTTTCTGATTGCAGTCTATGGGTTGTGCTGTTGTTGCCTTTGTTGGGTTTGCCTGCTTGTGCGCAAAGCCGGGAGTTCTCGATCGCGTTGATTGCTTCGCTTCCGAGCCGCTGCACTTTCCTTTGTTTGCAGCGCCTGAGGGAAGCCGCACTGATACAAAGTATCCGCTTACGGTTTTGAGTAAAGCACCATCACCTGCCAGTAATCAGCTCGCAGTTTCACTTCCCCTTTTTCTCTGCTAGTGCCTGGGCGGTGAAATTAACTAGGTGAAGCTGAGCGGCGCTTTCGCCATGCTGTACCGTGCCAGCTGAATCTGACATACTGCCCCCCTGAAGAGAAACCCCCCCTTTACCTTGGTTTCCCGGGTTGCTTCTTGTAAAAGTCCTTGACCAGTTTGGGTGCCCTAATGTGGGACTTGTTTACCCACTCACTGTACGCTCATGACTTGCCGGGGGGCGCCGTGCAATCGATACACATGCTGCACAAACATCCGCGCCAGCCTCTCCGCTGTGGGGACTTGCCGACAAGCTACAAAGTCTGCTTGTTTTGAAAACAAGTCCGTCACTACCCAAATAGCCGTCTTCCCCTTGCTCTCAGGTAACTCCACAATAAGGTCCATGGTGACTTCTTGCCAAGGGTCAGCTGGCATCACTACTGGCTGGAGGAGACCCCGGGGCTTCCTCTTGCTCCCTTTGGCTGTTGCACAAATCAGGCAGCTCACTGTGTATGCTTCCACGTCCTTTCGAAGGCTCGGCCACCAAAACTGCCTCCATATTAGATGGAGGGTTTTCACAAACCCGTAATGGCCCACATTCTTATTATCATGGGCTATTTCCATCACTTCCCTTCGGCAACCCCCAAGTACATACAGCTTGCCCTCATGCCACCACGATCTCCCATGCCCCATTAAAGAGTCTTTGTTCACCACCAACCAAGAGTCTCACTCACCGGCTTCTAGGAAAGTCTGTTGGAGTCCCGTCTCTATGTTGTTTGCCTGCTTCCTCATTTGGCTGCGAGTCACGGCTTTTGCAGGTAGCTGGGTCGCAGGGATGACCGAGTCCATGACCTCCTCCCACTGGCTGGCATGTTGGGGCATGTGGGACAGTCCATCCACTAAAAAGTTCTTTTTCTCTGGGATGTGTTTGAGGTCGAAATTAAACCGTCCGAAGTATTGGGACCAACACACCTGCTTGGGTGAAAGTTTCCAAGGGGTCCTAAATGCCTCGAGGTTCTTGTGGTCTGTCCACACCTCGAACAGCTGGCTCGCTCCTTCCAGTAGGTGTCTCCAGGTGGACAGGGCCCATTTTATAGCGAATGCCTCCTTCTCCCACACTATCCACCGCCTCTCTGTCTTGGTGAACTGCCGTGAGGCGTAGGCACATGGGTGGAGGGCTTCCTCAGGTCCAGGCTGTAGAAGGACTGCTCCCGTCGCCACATCGGAGGCGTCCACCCGAATTATGAACCGCCGGTCTAGGTCAGGGTGGCGCAGGATGGGCTCTGCAGTGAACCTTCATTTTAGGTCCCTGAATGCCTCTTGACACTCCAGGGTCCATGCGAGGGGCATGCTGGGTTTGGGGGTTTTGCCGCTACCCTGAGTCTTAAGTAAGTCCGTTAGTGGCAGGGCGACTTGAGCGAAGTTCGGAATGAACTGCAGGTAGAAGTTAGTGAACCCCAAGAAGCTTTGGAGCTTCCTCCAGGTCCATGGCACTTCCCACCCCAGTACATCCTTTACTTTTGCTGGGTCCATCTCAACATCCCTGCTGGATATTCTATACCCAAGGTAGTCCAGTTGCTCTCGATGGAATTCGCACTTTGAGAGCTTGGTGTACAACTGTGCTTTTAACAGTCTTCGGAGCACAGTGCGCACTAGTCTCACGTGCTCGGTCAGGGTCTCGGAATATATTAGGATGTTGTCCAGGTAGACAAGGACACCCCAGTAGAGAAGATCATGCAGCACCTTGTTTATTAATTGCATGAACACCCCCAGGGCTCCTTTTAACCTGAACGGCATCACGTGGAACTGGAAACTGCTGAGCGGGCAATTGAAAGCAGTTTTCCATTCATCCCCCGCGCGTATCTGGACCCTGAAGTATGCCTCTCGCAAGTCCAGTTTTGTGAATATCTTCCCCTTGGACAGATGGGACAATAGGTCCTTCATCAGGGGAAGGGGGTACTTGTATTCTGTACTTATAGCGTTCAGCCCCCGGTAGTCCACGCACAGTCTTAGCAAGCCGTCTTTCTTTTCCCAGAACAACACCAGGGCCGCCAGAGGGGACTTCGCAGGTTGGATGAATCCCCACTTCAAGTTCTTGTCCACGAACTCCCGTAGGCCACCCATCTCCTTCCCTGACAGGGAGTACATCTTAGGCTTGGGCAACTTGGCCCCAGGCTCTAGCTCTATGGCCCAGTCACTGGGTCTGTGGGGCGGAAGTTGATCCGACTCTGCCTCGCCGAATGCCGCCATCAGGTTGTGGTAATGGTGGGGGATTCTCCTGACGTTCGCCAGCTCCACTGCTCCCCCCTGTGAGGAGCTGGCTGCCGCCGCTGCCATCTGAGCCGCCACTTCGCTGGGGCCCCTCAGCCCCGGTACCGCCGCTGCCTCAGGGATCCCCGACATCGCCACTGCTGCCGTTCTAGCTCCCGCCACGGTCCACTCGCTTCCCCGCGTGGCCAGCTCCTTCTCCGCTGACTGCTGCTCCGAAGTTACTCCCTTCCTCGTCATCACCCGTTGTTGCCTCTGGCTCTCTCTTGTCTGCTCCTCCTCGTCTCGGAATTGCACCGCCTCTGACGCCCAGTCGACGAGGGGGTTCCGCTGCCTCAGCCAAGCCAGTCCAAGCACCAGTGTGTAGTCGGCAATCGGGACCACCACAAACTGTAGCTCCTCGGGATGAGTCCCGATCGTCATTTTGACCAGCTCAGTGTAGTACTGAGCTGGTCCCCCCCCCGCAAGTGAGCCATCCAGCTGGCTGAAAGCTATGGGCTCTCAGAGCCGCCACACCCGGATGCCCAGTCCTGATACCAGCGCCAGGTGTATCAAGCAATGGGTGCACCCAGAGTCCAGTAACGCCTGCAGATTAGCCTCAGCCACTGACCTCGCTCCCCGGATGTGGACCCTCACCCACATGGGAGGGCAGTCCTCACTCACCATTGGGTCTTTGCATCTCGGCCCCTCTGCCCACACTGGGACATCGTTCAGTGCGGGCATCGCTCGTTTCCCACTGGCGCAGCCTGTTCCCCCGACGACGCCATCTCGGAGGTGGACCAGCTGGTCCTACTATGTTCTGCTGCAGCTGCCACCACTCCTTTCCATGGTTGGTCAGGGGCACACCACCCAGGGGGTTTCGGGGTCCCGGCGTCTATGCAGGGTGGAGCCCCGTCCTGCTGAGATGGACATTGTGCCGCCCGATGGCCTCGTCCTCCGCACCAGTAACAGAGGCCCGCTTTCTTCTGAGCCTCTTGCCCTCCTGCGTTCTGCCGTCGGCTGCTCCGCTTCTCCTCTGCGACCGCCTCGCCTGGCTCAACTTTGCTTGGCTTCTGATGCCTCATCCTCTGCTTAATCCACTGCCACGCAGCCTCTGCCATCCCGGCCAACCAGATCCACCTCTTCAGCATTGTTGGGTTGTCCCGGCCGAGCACCCACTCTAGGATCTCTGGGTTGAGTCCATTTTGGAAATAGTCTATTTTCAGGGACTCTGGTCAATCAGTGAGCTTTTCTGCCAGGCACCAGAACTCGAGGGCATACTCGGCCACTGAATTCTCCCTTTGCCTCAGGCATCGGATGTCGTCTCTGGCCTGCCTGGCACTCAGTGTGTCCTCAAATCTATCCTGGAGTGCCTGCATGAACTCCGGGAAACTCTCTAGCTCTGCTGCATTTGCATTGTATAGGTGGATGACCCAACTGGCTGCTGGCCCTTCCAGCAAGTCGGCCACATAGGTGACTCGCTCCCCGTCGTTGGAGAAAAGGTGGCTGCTCCCCTTCATTAAGTTCCTCACTTGTGTGAGGAAGCAGGGTAGTTGCTCAGGGTCCCCCAAGAACTTGCCATTCAGGCCCCTGAGTTGTAGTGCATCCGCTGCCCATTGGTCTCCTGATGCCCCAACCCTGAGACGTGTCCTCGGAGCCAACTGGGACACAGGACCAGCGTTGGCGTCGCTCAACTCCTCCTCTGCCTGTGGTTCTGCTGCTGGGGTCTCGTTCCCACGAAGTACGGCCTGCAGCATCGTCTGGATGGCCACCAATTGCTGCTGGAAATTGGCTTCCATCAGATCATGCGTTCCTCCAACTCCTGGGTTTTGGATCCCAAGCCATGGCTCATTGTGACTCCCCATCCTGTCGACCTGCTGGGCCCCATGCCAACGCCAAACAACCACCTGGTGTCCTCCGGCAGCCTCTTGGCTGTACCCCCATGCCCCTCGCTCTGGGCCGGTCCTGCCATCGCGCCTTCGGGCTTGGGCTCCTCGTTGCACCACTGACTCGCGCCTTCTCCGTCGCTGGCCATCTTGGTCAAAGTCAACAGGCTTGTAATCCTTGGTTGTCCTACAGATGAAATTGCGAGCGCTCCTCGGTGACACTGGATAGTGCTCAAAGTGAACCCTGCCTTTATGTAAGATTTACCCCGTTCGGCTCCAAAGAAATTCTCGTGACACGTGGGTTCAGCAAAGAAGTTTACTTAAGCATAATGTAGGTAGGTACAGACAAAACCAGGGCTGGCTTGGCATAGCTTACGTGGTATTTTATAGCTTCCCCATTCCCGCACTTTACCCCGTTGCTTAGTTACAGATTACCCGCAGTAATCCCCCCTCACCCAAATGGCAGATTCAGTCCGGTGCTTTTGTCTTTCTGATTGCCGTCTATGGGTTGTGCTGTTGTTACCTTTGTTGGGCTTCCCTGTTTGCGCACAAAGCCAGGAGTTCTCAATTGCTCACTGATTGCTTCGCTTCCGAGCCGCTGCACTTTCCTTTGTTTGCAGCGCCGGAGGGGAGCGGGCGCTGATACAAAGTATCCACTTGTGGTTTGAGTTAAGTGCCGCCACCTGCCAGTAATCAGCCCACGGTTTCACTTCCCCTTTTTCTCTGCTAGCACCTGGGCGGTGAAATTGACTAGGCGAAGCTGAGCGGTGCCTTCGCCGTGCCGTGCCGTGCCGTGCCGTGCCGGCTGAATCTGACATCGGCCAGGAAGAACATCAGACAATGGTGTTTGATATGGAACAATAAATAGTCTATTTAGGTAAACAAGTCACCAGATATCTGTCACTTATCTTACTCAAACTGCTATACCTAAATTTCAAAGAGCTCCAACACTTGCAAGTTGCAATGCTTTGCAAAATGCACTTTTGGAAGGGAGATTCCAGAAAATCCCATAGAACAAGTGTCTTTGCCACTGCAACAGCCTATGTACTTCTTCTGTTGTCAGTCTCACCACAAATTGGGACATAATCGTTATTGCCTCGAGTCTCAGATTGCTCTGATTCTTTTTACTCTTAGCTGATCAGAATAACGTATTGTTTTATAATGTTACCAAATTCTGTTTAATAGAATTTAACAGCATAAAGATCCACCAGGAACTTGCTAGGAACAGTTTGATTTGATTATATATATATATATATTTAATTTATCTTTATTTGCCTTATTTTACTGTTAACCTGGTTTTATCTAATTTATTTTATTAACCTTATTCTGCTATGTTACTCTAGTCTGGTCAGTGACTGAAATAGGGTCCTTTGACATTCTGACATCCCCAAGGAGGTCTTGCCCCTCTCTAGAAAGATGGGAGCTGCGGTCCCTCAAATGCTGCCCACCTCTACAGGATTCTTCCTGTGGGGGGGGGGGGAATCAGGGTATGACATTCCTGGGGAGTAGTCCAGTATTGTGATCCATAATCTCACTCTGTTTTTGTTGTTTAAAGCAAAACAATGTGCATGGGGCAAAAAAAGTTGATAACAGTGACATTTAGTAAGAACAAGAGATATTTAAAATGTTTGTATGTAGCATTTAAGGCATTTCACATAGCATTTTAAAAGACTGCTTTCCTCTCCCTTTCTTGCATGGGCAGGATTAGGGTAGTTAATCTTTTTTCATGGATGATGCAGTAGTCTTTTGCAAATATCCTGGAATCTTTTGTGAACTCCCTAAACAGCAGACTATGTCTGGGCTGCAAGCTAGATCATGTACCATCTCTTGGGCAACAATCTCTGCCAAGCAGATCATCCTTGGCCTGTCTAGCTGACAACCTCCCCTTTCAGAAGGTGGAGAAAGAGATACAGGAAGAAGCCATCCTTGCCTTGATGTTAATGAACAGAAGAGCTGCGGTGACAGGGATGGTCGTGCAGGGGCTGTGGCCAGGAAAGCTGGATCCTGTGGTGCTCAGGCTGGAGAGAGCCATTGTGTAAACATATCTCAACCATCCCCCAAGGCATCCAGTGACCCATTCAGTATCCATACATTCAGAAAGGAGGGAGCCAATAGCTGAAAATGCCTGGAATCTGTATTTCAAGCTGGGGTGCGAAATCTGATGGCTAGGCATAACACTGTTACCGTTTAATGTTGGAGTCCTTCTCCATTAGTTGGGAAACTAACGCTGAGTGTATGCTCAAATATTTTAATCAGACCATACTCATACTCATAATTATATGTTATAATAATTTTATAATATATTTATTATAAAATATAATAAATATTTTAATCGGGCTAAATAAGATTACTCAATAGAAACAAATAGAAAAGGCAGTGGAAGGTCCTAAAAAAAGGAGGAAAACAATTGAAATCATTCCAATGAGGAAAAAAGTGGGAGACAGAAAAGATGCCAATGCTGCTGCACAAAAAGTATAATGAAGTTCTGGAAATTTTAAAAAAGAACTCTTTCAGGAGATGGAAAGAGGGACAAGTCTCAGAGCAAGGTGATATAATAGAAATCTGAATTTTCACAGATACCAAGAAACTTGAGAAATGTCAGAATGAACTGACTTTAGAAAAGCATTCTGAGGAGAAAAAAAAGGGAGGGGGTTCTTCAGCTCAGTTAAAACAAAAGGAAAAAATGGTATACCAGTTGTTTCATGAAGATTATCAAAGGCTAAGAGATAAGAAAACAAAGCTGGAACATTTTAACTCCCATTTTAGCTTCCATAAGAGGGCATGTGTCCCAATCAGGATTGAAACGTGAGGTTCATAGAAACATGGCGAGGGAATACCACTTTAGTTTAAAATTCTGTGACCAAGTAAATTTCATCCTAGTGTGCTGAAGGAACTTGCTAATTGTCTGTCCAAACTCATAAGTACTGACTTCAAAAATCTGGAGAGCAGAAGAAGAACAAGATAACCAAAGGAGTGCACCAGTTGCCCCTATACTCAGAAAGGAGTGAAAATATGATCTTGTGAACCATCAGTCAATCTTATGTCAATATCTGAGGAAATCCTACAGCAGGTCATATCAAGCTATAAGCACCTTGAAAATAATGCAGTAATTACTAGAAGTCAGCATGGTTTTGTCAAGAACAAGTTTTGCTAGATTAATTTAGCTAAGTTCTTATAATCAATTTCTTTCATAAGTTATGGGAATGCTGCAGATGTAGTATATCATGATTTTAGTAAAATGTTTGATCACACTCCTCATGAGTGAAAGGGTTATTTTGTAATGCTAAAATTGATGACAATTTTCTCTGGGAAATAGTGAGAAATAACAACAACCCAACATGTTTAAAACTGCTTAAATATTAAAATATTTGAAATTTATTCATTTAATCAATTTGTATAGCCGCCCATCTTGACAAGTGACTCTGGGTGGCGTACAAAATTAAAATAAAATTAAAAACAATTACATCCAACAATACAAAAATTAAAATACATAGCAGCCAACGAAGGTACAACAGTCACTCATCAGCCAGGAGATGCTCCCTTTCACACACTTGGGGCCCCAGGCCCGGGCAAAGAACCAGGTCTTTAGTGCCTTATGAAAGGCCAGCAGGGTCGGGCCCATCCTAATCTCCAGCGAGACAATATTTCATAGGGTGGGCGCTACTGCAGAAAAGGTATGCCTCGTAGGCCCTGCCAGCTGGCATTCTTTAGCCAGGGACTCAGAGCATGCCCATCCTGCCGGGCCAGATCGTGTGGGTAGAAACAACTGGGGAGAGACGGCCCCTCAAGTAACCTGGCCCCAAGCCATGAAGGGCTTGAAAGGTGACAACCACCTGGATTGGACTGCATCTGGAAGCGCACCGGCAGCCAGTGTACTGGTGCTGCCACTTTCTGCTCCTGTTGAAGCTTCCTAATGCTCTTCACGGGCATCCCCACATAGAGCACATTGCAGTTGTCCAAATGGAAGGCCATGCGTGATAGTGAGCAGGGCCTCCCAGTCCAAGAATGGGCGCAACTGGCACACAACCCAAAAGGTTAAATAATGCTTTTGAAGTTTTAACATTGGCATTCAAATTGCATTGTGAACATAGTACATAGCAAAACATTCCTTGTAAGCTCATAAGGTTGGTTTATTTGGTCCAACCTTGATTATCTTCTTGATCAGTAGTCCAAAGAGGAAAAAGATAAGTTGGCAACAGAATGAAAAGCTGTCAGGGAAGAGAAGTAATCCTTTTCCAAGATGGTATGCGAGAGGAACAGATGGAGGAGGACTAGAAAGAGAATAAGTTAGAAACTAGCAGAACAAGAGAACAGAGAAAAGGAATGGAAAGAGAAAAGAATCACAGAAGAAAGAGAAAGGAGATGATGGAGGAGAGAAAAAGGAGATGATTGCAATTGGGGGTGGAGACATATGAAAGAATGGACTGATAATGGCAGAGGAACATTGTGAAGGTTAGAGGACGTAGACTGAGAAAGAAGAACTTAGATAACTCAGTCTTTCACTATTCTTCTTCCCAAAGCAGCAAAGGAAATGTAGGAGATAGAAGGAGAAAGGCTGGGCATATGGAAAGGCTGGGACAGAGCTGGATGAGAATAATTGGATGGTGGTGATATGGATGGACCAAGGAGAAGTAAGAAGGAGGAAGTGGTCAGAAAATCATTATTACAGAATGGTCTGTTGAGTCAGTGGATGGTGGGGACATCCCAAGTGGATGGCTGAGATGCCAGGGTTTTTTAATGGTTTTTTTAAATAGATTTTTTTTAGTTGTATTGTTGTGAGCTGACCAGAGTTGTGCTCTAAGATGGGTGACCATACAAGTCTGAGATCGATAGATAGATGATAGATGAGAGAGAGAGTAGATAGATAGATAGATAGATAGATAGATAGATAGATAGATAGATAGATCCACTGATCTGATGGAGCCAGAGTTCTTCATAAAATGTCAAATTTCATATTTTGCTCAGCATCATATTTACATCTTTAAGAGCTATGTTTTCTTGCAAGTTTTATTAATATAGACAATTGTTTGACATAAAAAGGAGCCATACAGGAACATGGTGAAATTATATGAATCAAAGACCTCTGTAATTTCTTACAACACCAGCACAAAACATCAGATATCCACCCTTTTTAAACATTCTCAGACAAGTCCAGTAAAGACAAAATAAGATTTTCTAACAAATTAACCTATTTTTAAATCACAAAAAGTGTATCTACTTTGTGAGCTATGTTGGGCTATAAGAAAAAGACACCAGTGAGTTTCCATGGCTGAGAATGCACTTGTACTTGGGCCTCCCTGATCCTAGTACCTTAGTTTAATCACTCTACCACACCTGAATTGAAAAAAATGACATCTATTTAAGCCTTTATTTCAACAAAAAGTTTTTTTAAAAATTATAGTGCCCCAAATTGATATTTTTCTGCCTATTTTCATCAAGGTGATTTTTGGGGACTTTTGAAAGCCCTAGTCTGGTGAGTGGGTACTTACTGTATGGATTTCATATCACTACAGATTGCTTTTTCATTTCAACAGTATAACTTGGAAATAGGTGTTATCACTGAACTGCTAGTATAAGTCATCCATTTGGGGTGATCAACTGCTTATTGTAGTGACAACTTTATTTTGTTTGTTCTATCCTTCATGAAAATAATAACTGTAAAAATTGATCAAAATCCCACAGATCTTAACACCCACCACAAAAGTGCTAATAAACATGGAGTCTTAGGGGAAGATGCTACAACTCAGGGGTAAGGGTGAGGCTAGTTCACATCATCTGATGATCTGATATTTATTCAGGTAACAGGTATTCAGGTATTCAGGACCCTGGATTCAGTCCTCATTTACCTGACCATTGTCTTGGTAGTGGGTCCTCCTTCTTTCCCTCAAGGCCATTCCCTCCTCCCTCTACAACTCTTCAATATCTTTATTAATGACTTGGGTGAAGAGGTGGAGGAAATGGTAATCAGATTTGCAGAGAGCACTTGTATGAACACTTCTGAGGAATAGTACAGAAAACAGGAAAAAAAATGAAACTATCTTGACAGGTTATGAAATGGGCTGAAAGTAGTGGAATAAAATTTAACAAAGACAAGTGAAAAGTCCCTCACTTAGGAAACAAAAATCAGATGGAAAGGTATAGAAGGGGTGACACTTGGCTTTGTTAAAAGTTCTCATGGAAAAGATTTTAGAATACTGTAGTAGCTGGCCACGAGACATTTTAGTTTTTCACCATGGGTGCCCAGCCTCAGTTCAAATTCCTCAGTGCGGTATTGCACAGCCCCTCCTCCTGCCACGGACCCATCTAACTGATTGAACACCACAGGAGTTCTTAATTTCTGCACTCGTAGCCCCAGTCCGTTCACGAGCATTGGGCTGATTAAACAACGGGAGCACCCCGAGTCTATTAAAGCAGTCAAAAGGGCAGTGCATGGTGTTCATAGGGCTCTTATTTTTACCCCCACAGTTAGTAGACTCACCCCATCCTCCTCCTCATCTGTTTCCAGCTCCTCATCCTCATGCCGCTGCTCATCCACCTGCCCCCCGACTGTCAGGTTCGGTCAGCACGAAGCTTCAGGGAAGCACGGGGTTGCAGGGAAGCTCGCAACCAGACCACGCAGAATCCACCGGCGGTAGCTAGCGGGGAAAAGAGGAACCGAAAGCGCCGCTAATTAACGAGCCACCTGCGGCCAGCTAAACAGGAAAACCACAGCGGAAGCTTTCAACTATGAACTGATAACGGCGCGAGCATGCAAGGAACGGGGCCGCAGGGCAGCGAAACAAGATCGCAACGCAGCACAGAACCCGCGGGTCTGCACGTAGCAGGGAGGGACCAACCCAGCCGGAGGGGGACTGGCAATCAAGGACAATGGACTCTGACCGACCCTGCCATCATGAATGATCAGGGGGGACATTGGGGGGCCTAATAGCCCACAGCCGCAATGCGATCACGAGGCGGGAAAAAGCGCGGGAAGGGGGGAATATAACAAGTGATGCAATTGTACCAAGCCAGTCCTGGCTTTGCTTGTGACTACTACGTTACGCATGAGTAAACCTTCTTTGTGAACCACACGTGTCACGAGAGTTTCTCTGTCGAACGGGGCAAATCTCACATAAAGCCAGGACTCACCGTCAGCGCTACCCGGTACCACCGAGGAGCGTTTTCTTTCTCAATACAGGCATGACCAGCGACGAGGAATCCGTGGGTCAGCTGGAGCGCGAGGGATCCAGGCTCGCGGAAGGGCGGTCGGAGCCGCCCGGGAGCGACGGGGCAGCGGCCAGGGCCGGGCGCACTCCATCCGAGCGGTGGTCGATGGGCGTGAACCAAGGACCAGACGATTCAGGCGTTACGATGACCCGGGGTTCGGGGTTCCGGAACCGTGAGTGGAGCGAGAAATTCGCCCGACTAGAGGAGAGAGTTGAGCGACGCCTAGACGCCGTGGAGGCGATGCTCCAGACCCTACTACAGAGAGTGGGGCCACCGGCGGTGAACGAGGAGGCGAGCGACAGGGGGCGGTCCGACACCCCCGCCGGCACCACCCACGGCGCCCCGGTCGGAGGACCAACGGGCGGCAGACGCCCTGAGACTTCGAGGTATCACTGGGAAGTTCTCAGGGGACCCCAAACAGCTGCCGCACTTTCTGACGCACGTCAGGGGGTTCATGCAGAGGGGTGGTCACCTATTCGCTAGAGACGAGGACAGGGTATCCTACGTGGCCGAGCTGCTAGATGGCCAAGCAGCCAGCTGGGTGATCGGGCTGTACGATGCCAACGCGGCGGAACTACGGAGTTTCCCGGACTTCATGCAGGCGCTCCGGGACAGATTCGAGGACACATTGAGCGCCAAGCGGGCAGAGGACGACATCCTACAGTTCAGACAGCGGGGCAAATCGGTATCGGAATATGCCCTGGAGTTCCGGAGGTTGGCCGAGAAGCTCGCGGACTGGCCGGAGTCCCTGAAGGTGAAGTATTTTAAGAGGGGACTCAACCCAGAGATCCTGGAACGGGCACTGGGGCGGGACGACCCGTCCACAGTGAAGGATTGGATCTGGCTGGCCGGAACGGCGGAATCGGCGTGGCAGCAGATCCAACAGAGCACAAGACGACGGGACCAGACGAGGGACCGGCCGAGGGAGAGGACCCCCGAGGAGAGACGGAGCGGTCGGCGGCAGTCCACCGGGAGGCGAGAGGCGACCAGAGCCCCGAATCTGTGCTTCCGATGCGGAGGCAGAGGCCACCGAGCGGCGCAGTGCCCGACGGAGCGGGAAGGCGCCCCACCACGGCCCGAAGTCAAAACCCCGCGTGCGAACGGGAAAAGGACCGGTGACCGACCGCGGAAGGGGGCAGTGGCGGCGGTGACCGAGAAAGGACGCGGGGGGTGGTCGACCCCGGAGACAGCATCCTCCGGAGAGGACTCGGAGCCGGCGGGGAACAAGGCGCGCTCGCACTGAACGGCGTCCCAGTGCGAGCAGGGGAGTCGAGGCGCGCGGACTCAATAGGAGACGAGGACTGCCCACCGTTCCGGGTGAGGATACACGTCCGGGGGGTGAGATCCGGAGGGGAGGCGCAGCTACGGGCGCTACTGGACTCGGGCTGCACCCACTGCTTGATGCACCCAGCGGTGGTCTCGGGGCTCGGGCTACAGCTGAGGCGCCTCCGGGAGCCCATTTCATTCAGCCAGTTAGATGGCACGCTGGCAGGGGGGGGGCGAGCTCAGTATTACACCGAGCCGGTCCAGATGACGATCGGGAGTCACCGGGAAGAACTGAGGTTCATGGTGGTCCCGGTGGCCGACTACGCGGTGGTACTCGGCTTGGCGTGGCTGCGGCGGCGGAACCCACGAGTCGACTGGACGGCGGAGGCAGTGCGGTTCGGGGTCGACAGACCGGTGAGGGGCGAGAGCAGAGGGGACCGAGCCGTGGAGACGGAGGCAGCCGCAACCACCGGCGGGCAAGCGGAGGGTCCGGGACACCGGGAGACGGGGCGAGAGCAGATGGGGCCCGAGACCCGGGCGGCAACAGCAGCAGCAGCAGTGCCGGGACCCCGGAGACCCGCCATGATCCCGAGGCGAGGGGAGGCAGCGGCGACTGGCGAGGCAACCGCAAAGCGAGGGGCCGGACCCGGGGAACCCCCGACGGGCGGTGGAATCCCGAGGCAGTATCGAGACCTGGCGGCAGCGTTCGGGGAGAAGGAGTCCGACCAGCTCCCACCACACCGGCCCAGTGATTGCGCCATCGAGCTAGAGCCAGGAGCGACCCTGCCTAAGCCGAAAATGTACTCCCTGTCGAGGAGGGAGATGGGGGCCCTGCGCGAGTTCATAGACAAGAACCTAGCGCGGGGATTCATCCAACCCGCGAAGTCACCATTAGCGGCCCCGGTGTTATTCCGGGAGAAGAAGGACGGCTCGCTCCGTATGTGCGTAGACTACCGGGGGCTGAACGCAATCAGCACGGAGTACAAATACCCCCTCCCCCTGATGAAGGACTTGATGTCGCATCTGTCGAAGGGGAGGGTGTTCACAAAACTGGACTTGCGCGAAGCCTATTTCAGAGTTAGGATCCGCGCAAAAGATGAGTGGAAGACGGCGTTCAACACCCCGCTCGGAAGCTACCAGTTTTCCGTGATGCCGTTTGGATTAAAAGGGGCCCCGGGGTATTTATGCAGCTAATAAATGAGGTGCTGCACGACCTACTCTACCGGGGCGTCCTGGTCTACCTGGACGACATCCTCATCTACACCGAGACCCTGGCGGAGCACGTGAGCCTGGTGCGCACGGTGCTCCAGAGACTGCTGAAGGCACAGCTGTACGCAAAGCTCTCGAAATGCGAGTTCCATCGAGAGCAACTAGACTACCTCGGCTACCGAATATCCAGCCGGGGAATTGAGATGGACCCGGCGAAAGTAAGGGATGTCCTGGGCTGGGAAGCGCCGCGAACCCGGAGGCAACTCCAAAGCTTCCTAGGGTTTGCGAACTTCTATCGTCAGTTCATCCCGAACTTCGCCCAAATCGCCCTTCCCCTAACCGACCTGCTAAAAACCAAGGGCACTGGGAAACCCCCCAAGCCCAGCATGGCACTCGCGTGGACTGCAGAATGCCACGGGGCGTTTGAGGAACTAAAACGGCGGTTCACCGCGGAGCCGATCCTGCGCCATCCCGACCCAGACCGGCGGTTTATAATCCAAGTGGATGCATCAGACGTGGCAACGGGAGCAGTCCTGCTCCAACCCAGCCCGGAGGGGCCATCCACCCGTGCGCCTACGCCTCCCGCAAATTCACCGAGACGGAGAGGAGGTGGATGGTGTGGGAGAAAGAGGCGTACGCGGTCAAGTGGGCGCTGGCCACGTGGAGGCATCTACTGGAGGGGGCAACTGAACCGTTCGAGGTGTGGACGGACCATAAGAACCTCGAGGCCCTGAAGACCCCGCGTAAGCTATCCCCCAAACAGGCACGGTGGTCCCAATACTTCGGGAGGTTCAGGTTCACACTGAAACACATCCCCGGGAAGCGCAACTTCTTAGCGGATGGACTGTCTCGCATGCCCCAACACGCCAGCCTACGGGAGGAGATCGTGGACTCCGTCATCCCCGCCAGCAGGCTGGCTGCAAAGGCGGTGACCCGAAGCCAGACCAAGGGGAGCGACGGGACGCGGCGTCTGAAGTAAGGCAAGGGTTCGCGGAGGCGGCGGAGCGGGACGCTTGGCTCAAGCAGAACCGAGAGGCGCTAACCGGCCAAGAGGGGTTGTGGTGGCACGAAGGAAAGCTGTACGTGCCCGAGGGTTGCCGACGGGAGGTCATGGAGAGAGCCCACGACAGCCGGAGCGCGGGGCATTACGGCTTCGTAAAGACACTCCACTTAATCCGGCGGCAGTTTTGGTGGCCCACGCTCCGGAAGGACGTGGAGGCGTACTCGGGGGGGTTGCCCGGTGTGCGCAACAGCGAAAGGAGCCAAAGGCAAACCTAGAGGCCTACTCCAGTCGGTAGCGGAACCCGACGGCCCTTGGCAAGAGGTCGCCATGGACTTCATAGTGGAGCTCCCGGAGAGTAAGGGGAAGACCGCCATTTGGGTGGTCACGGACTTATTCTCCAAACAAGCGCACTTTGTAGCGTGCCGGCGAGTCCCCACGGCCGAGGGGCTGGCGAGACTGTTCGTGCAACATGTCTACCGACTCCACGGCGCACCTCGACGTATCGTCAGCGATCGGGCGGCAACTTCATCGCGCGGTTCTGGCGGGAGTTCCTGAAGCGGGTGGGGACGAAACAAGCCCTATCCTCCGCGGCGCACCCGCAGACGGACGGAGCCACGGAACGCCTGAACGGGGGGCTCGAACAGTACCTGCGCTGCTACGTGGGGCACCAACAGGACGATTGGGCGGAGCTACTACCATTCGCGGAGGTGGCATACAACAACGCCGTCCACAAGAGCACCGGGTTCTCTCCGTTCAAAGTAGCCACCGGGAGAGATTTCGTCCCCATGCCGGAGCTGCCTCAGCCGGAATCCCAGATCAACTCCCTGGACGCCTGGTTCGCCCAAATCGACGAGACCCGGCGAGCGGCGCACGCGGCATTGCAAAAAGCCAAAGCCGACTACAAGAAGCACGCGGACCGCAAGAGGCTCCCCGAGGAAAAGTGGAAAGTGGGGGACCAGGTGTATCTGTCAACCGAAAACCTAAAGACGCACCAGGCATCGAAAAAACTCAGCCCGAGGTTTGTGGGGCCGTTCCCCATTTCGGAGGTCATCAATCCGGTGACCGTCAGGCTGACGCTCCCGAAAAGCCTCGGGAAGATCCACCCGGTGTTCCATTGCAGCCTGCTAAAGTTACACCAGCCGGGGAACGCCTGGCACAAGGCGGAGGGAGTACCACCACCCATCATGGTCGGGGGGGAGCAGCATTTCGAAATCAACCGGATACTGGACGCCCGGAGGCACAAGGGGCAGACCCAGCTCCTAGTGCAATGGAAACATTTCCCCAAGTCCCACAGCGAATGGGTGAGTAAAACCCACATAAGGGCGCCGGACCTAGTGCGGGACTTTTACAGTAAATACCCCGGGAAGCCGAAATAGGACCGAGGGGGGGGAGTTGTTGTCAGGGGGGCGGCATGTCAGGTTCGGTCAGCATGAAGCTTCAGGGAAGCACGGGGTTGCAGGGAAGCTCGCAACCAGACCACACGGAATCCACCGGCGGTAGCTAGCGGGGAAAAGAGGAACCGAAAGCGCCGCTAATTAACGAGCCACCTGCGGCCAGCTAAACAGGAAAACCACAGCGGAAGCTTTCAACTATGAACTGATAACGGCGCGAGCATGCAAGGAACGGGGCCGCAGGGCAGCGAAACAAGATCGCAACGCAGCACAGAACCCGCGGGTCTGCACGTAGCAGGGAGGGACCAACCCAGCCGGAGGGGGACTGGCAATCAAGGACAATGGACTCTGACCGACCCTGCCATCATGAACGATCAGGGGGGACATTGGGGGGCCTAATAGCCCACAGCCGCAATGCGATCACGAGGCGGGAAAAAGCGCGGGAAGGGGGGAATATAACAAGTGATGCAATTGTACCAAGCCAGTCCTGGCTTTGCTTGTGACTACTACGTTACGCATGAGTAAACCTTCTTTGTGAACCACACGTGTCACGAGAGTTTCTCTGTCGAACGGGGCAAATCTCACACCGACGTGCTTTAGGGCAGGTGGTTGGCATTTCCTGCCGGCTGAGCTTCTTCCTCCGATGAGCCTTCGTCAAAGATCACCGGGTCTTGGAACCCCTCATCCACTCCAGCAGCCGCAGTTCCCTTTTTCCTTGCTCCCAGACCCTTCATCAACTTCCTAGATGGTTTAGCCTGGCCAGCCAGATGCACAATATCAGGATTAGGGCAGCTTGCTGCAAAATGTCCCATCCCCCCACACTCGAAACAGGTACGGTCTTTTGGACACTTTTCAGGGATGCCCACTCTCTGCTTACCAGCCGGTTTTTAATGGGGGGCTAGCAGGGTGCTCGGGGATTCCTTGAACTCCAGGTCCACCAGCATCCAGTCAGCCTTCACTTCCACCACCAAAGCGATCCATCCCTCGAGGGTTGGTGGGTTTCCCCACGAGTAGACCAGCTGCCAGAAGTCCTGTCTCAATCCCTTCTGGAAACAGGACACCTTGAACTGCTCAGGCCAGTCGCAGAGTTTCCCTGCCAGACTATGGAACTCCAGGGCATAATCAGCGACTGTGTGGTCTCCTTGCTTGAGACTATGTAGGACGGTTCTGGCTTTCATTATTGCACTCGGATCTTCAAATCTCCTTCGCAGCACTCTCATGAATCTCAGGAGTTAGTGAAGTTCAGGCACTTGAGCTTCGTGCATCTCTATTAGCCATTCTGCCGCTCTTCCCACTAATGCCTGGGCTACGTAGGCTACCCGCTGTGTGTCGTTTGGAAAAAAATGACCACAATTCTCCATGCAAATTGTCACGTGGGCTAGGAAACTGGCCAGGTCCTTTGGGTCCCCCCCGTAGCTCATCACCAGGCCCCATTCCTTCAGCGCCTCCGCTCAATTCACGGCCAGCTGGGTGGGTTGGTGCTGAGCTGGCTGCACTGCAGGTGCCGGCAGTGCTTGTGGGGCAGGCGGCACTGGTTGGGATGGCGGTCCTGCTGGGATGCGTAGAGCCCCTTTTCTGGCATCCTCCATCATCTGCTCCTCTCCAGGCACACAGGCTGTCACTAGGTCCAGGTATCGAGCTCCCATCAACCTCCAAACCATCTCTCCTATCCACCTCAATTCTCCTCTGATGGTAGTAATGTCCGCCTTTACCATGTTCATGGACCCTCCAGAGTGCTCACCCACGTGGATTCCACTCGGCCCGCTGCTAGGGACCAACACTCCTCAGGTTCTATGCTGAGAAAAGATGCTTCCCCATATTCCTCAGGCATCCTCCATGCCTGCGCTTTTCGCTGCTCCCTGTCTGACCTCAAAGTTAAGCGAGCCATGGGTCTGGGGAGCCTCTCTAAGTCTTCCTCCATGCTGCCGACTGCTCCACATTCCACGATCTCCTCCTCCATCCCAGACAGCACTTGCTAGCACAGGATTCAGGCTTTCCATGATAGGTGAACCCCTCAGTGGAAACTCCAAAGTTTTGAGGGAGTTTCAGCAAAAGGTAAGCTGCTGTAGTTCTCAGCCCAATAAAAAGAAACCTTCTCTGGAGTCTTAGCAGTTCCAAAAGAAAATCAGTTTATTGAGGATTAACATACAGTCCATAATAGAGTTTACTGAAACTGAAAAGCCCATGCACAGCAATGTTTTCTTAACCCCCTCTTCCTTGCCCCCCTTACCCCCCTCGGTCCTTCTGGTGCCTTCTCCTTCTTGATGCTGGTACGACCTTGGCATTCTTGAGAACTAGATAACGAGCCATCTGCTCTAACAGTTATTCATCTAACTTCCCCCCCCCCCCACACACACACTACTACTATGTCAGAACTGAGCAAGCTAGCTAAAATGCTGGTTGATTGATTGCGAGGTTCTGACACATCTGTCCAAGCTGTATAAGAACATTATTCAGATGAGCACAAACACACTGCAGCAACCCAGAACAGCAGAAAAAGGAAACAGACCACCTATACATCTTCCAACAAAATGGATACCCATGCAACTTTATCAAAAAGTGCCTGACCACTCAACCCACTACAGCACAACAATACTAGCTATGAAAAGGATAATACTTTGATACATTGAAAGCATCTCAGAAGCAACCATCAGACATACAGCATCATTGTAGCGCACAAACCAACTAAAGCCCTCCAAAACATCTTAAGTAAACCAAAAGACCCAGTGGCACAACAAGAAAAAACAGGAGTCATTTGAATAGACAGACAGAAGACTTGGAGAATGCATCCATGAACCAGCATCCATGAACTAGCAGTCAGAAGATATGATGAAAGCTCCTTAATCTCACCTCACGTGAACAGACGTAATCACAGTTTCAACTGGGAAACTGAGCATCCTAGACCAAGCTAAATCCAAAAAACGCTAGGGAATTCCTGAAAGCTTGGCACTTAGACACATCAACCATCAATACACACATTTACACACCATTCGAAAAAGACAATTAGAAAGCTAAGAAGGAAACAAAAAGACCAGAACACATCCTCTCCAGCAGCCAACACCCAGATAAGCAGGGATTAACCCCAGGCAAACAATCAAGCAGAAAATAATACTCTAATCAAGGCACTACCAAGGAGAAAACCACATCCCCACCAACACTGGCAGGGCAAGCTACTGTATATAAACAGGGAGCAAACCCCACACTCACTAGCACTGATGGTGTTACCTAGTTGGATAATGAAACATTTGGAAGCAAACAACCAAGCTCAGAGAGCACCAAGGACTCCATAAGGAAAAAAAAAATGTACAGGATGGGGAGAAACTGCCTCAACAGCAGCACAAAGACCTGAGTGTACTAGTGGATCACAAGCTCAATGTGCCCCAACAGTGTAATGCAGCTGCAAAGGCCAACAACATTTTGAGGAGAATCAAGAGGAGCATAGAGTCCAGATCACGGGAAGTAATTTTCCTGCTCTATCTTGCCTTGGTCAGGCCTTGCTGGGAGTATTGCATTCAGTTCTCCACACCCCATGTCAGAACCTGCATCACCCAACTGTTGTTGTTTTCCATTGTATTGCATTCATTGGGAGTTGGATTGATTTGGTTCTGCCACTTGTACCTTGGGGGGGGTGGCTGTTAATGGTTGTAATGGGAGTCGGGAAGCAGCTTAACCATATATGGGCAATTTAGACTGGCTTGATCGCTGGCAAGGCAGCTAGGGCCCAAAGAGCCTGGAAGAAGCTCAGGGAGGAAGGAGAGAGGTCAACAACAGGTGAAGAGGAGTCACGATGCCAGGCAATAAGGGGAGGGTGGATAAATAGAGGGAGGTTTACCCAAGGCGTTAGTTTTAGCAATGTTCTGTTTACAAGCTACATGTACCTCTTAATAAAGAAGTATTTATCTGACCCAAGCCTGGTTGTGTGAGAATGCTTCAGAACTGAGAGTTGGACATCGTGGACTTGACATTTTGCTAAAACTCCCTGATACTGGATTTCACCCGAGAGGAAACTCTACGAGGGATTTCCAGCAACTTAGCATGGCCTCTGAGGAGCTGCATAAAAGTTCACCAGAGGCGCCAGCAGAAGAGGAGGAACGGCTAATTCCCCTCACTGAAGCTCTAGCGGGCGCCAGACCGAAGGCCACAACGAGACGAATGGCCCACCGCTGGGACCCACCAAGAGACCTGAGCATCTGGGAAGACGCTGGAGGGTTCACCCCTGAGGTGCCAGCCCACCCTCGATGGTTGAGGGCCATGGGGACCGCGACCACATTGACAACGCCATGGGAAGAGGGACAACGGGTGAGGAAGCTGGAAGGCGAGGTGGGTGCATTGAGGAAGGAATTGGATAAGCTGAGGATTCTGGCGCAACCTTCCGTGCAACCGCCCAACCCCCTACAGGGGCTGGCGCCGATCGACCAGCCCTCCCCAAGGGCTCCGCTGGAACCACCGACCCTTCCTCCTCATCAGGCCCCGGCCCAGACCCCCACAGGACGAGGCGGGGGAGCGGACCAGGAGCAAGCCGCCAACGACCTCAACAGGCGGAAGGGGACCTGTTGTGAAGATGGGGGCTGGTAGAGAAGTACGACGGAGACCCTGCCCAACTGCCCGCCTTCCTGAACCAGGTGAGAATCTGCATGGGCACGTGTGGGCGCCTGTTTGCCAGTGATGCCTGGAGGGTGCTGTATGTGTCCCGCTTCCTGGTGGGCGTGGCAGCTGAGTGGGTGAACGACTTGAATGAAGCGGAGGCCCCAGAACTGGGGGACTTCGACCGCTTCATCACCGCCCTACGGGACCGGTTCGAGGACCAATGTGCCCGCTCGCACGCAGCGGAGGCAATCCGGGAGCTGAAACAAGGGGCGCGCCCCGTGTCAGACTATGCGCTGGAGTTCAAGTGCTTGGTGGCGAAGCTGCCCGACTGGCCAGAAGTGTTCCTCGTGCGGCTGTTCCAGGAGGGGCTGGACCAAAGGCTTTTTGAGAGGGCCGTGGTGCGGGGGTGCCCGGAGACCTTGGCGGGATGGATCACCCACGTCTCCGTGTTGGAGGCGCAACTGGCCAGAGTCAAACCGCATGGCGCGGAGGCGAGATGGCGGCCCCCTAGCGCCGCAAGCCAAACGGGGCGAAATCGGCAAGGAAGGAGTTAACCCCCTCGGCAAGGCCGCAGGCTGCGGGGAAAGTCTGCTTCATGTACAGCGAGAAGGGGCACTTCGTGCGGCATGCCCCCAGAATCCCAGGCTACAACCTGTGGAGAAAGGGAACAAAGCCGAAAAACCTGCAAAGCCGATGAAAGCCCCATGGAAAAGCACAGCGGCGAGAGGCAAAGAAGAGAGGCTGAAGATTGCCTACCTCTCAGACAGCGAGGAAGGCGGGGAGAGCTCCGGAGAGAGGGAGGAAAGCCCGAGGCGCGGCCAGCCGATCCTGAGCAAATCGATCGAGGACATCCGGGTGAGTCCCATGACGTATGAGGTAGTGATCTGTGCTCCGCGATTGACTCGTCGGGCCCGGCTCACCGCATTGCTCGATTCGGGTTGCTCCCGGAGTTTGATCGGCCCCGCGCTCGTCAACGGATTAAATTTGAAAGTGCACCGGCTGAAAACGCCCATAATCTTCAGGCAAGTGCATGGAACAGCGGTGGGGGGAGGTGCGGTCCGCTACTACACAGAGGCTTTTGAGTTAAAAGTCGGAACGCACCGGGAGGCTTTAAGGTGCCTGGTCGCGCTGCTGGCTAGTTACCCCCTCATTCTGGGAATGTCCTGGCTGGAACGGTGGGACCCCCACATCAGCTGGCGGGAAAAGACTCTGGCCTTTCCGGATGGCGGGCGTGGGACTGCGCAGGCGGAGCCCAACCCACGAGGGGAGCTGGGGGCAGCAGCCCTGAAGGAGCAGTGCCAAGGGAGGAAGCCCCACGCGGGACGAGGGGAGGAAATCCCCTGGCAATATAGGGACTGGGCGAAAGTATTTAGCGAAAAGGAATCTGACCAACTACCACCACATCGCCCCACAGACTGCGAAATTGAGTTGGTGCCAGGAGCAAAGTACCCAACCCCAAAGATGTACTCCATGACCCAAAAGGAAATGGGGGCTTTGAGGGAATTCATTGACAAAAACTTGAGCAGAGGCTTCATAGTGCCTGCCAAATCCCCCTGGCAGCAACAGTACTTTTCAGAGAAAAGAAAGATGGGACTTTATGCTTATGCACGGACTATAGGGGGTTAAATGCAATATGCACAGAGAACAAATACCCTCTCCCATTAATAAAAGATTTGTTAGCCCATTTGGCAAAAGGAAAATTTTTTACCAAACTAGATTTGAGAGAGGCATATTTCAGGGTGCGTATAAAAGCTGGGCACGAATGGCGCACCGCATTCCGCTGGGCACTGGGACACTACATGTATCGAGTCCTCCCATTCAGATTAAAAGGCGCACCCGGGGTATTCATGCAACTGATTAATGAGGTCTTGCACGAGTTCCTCTACTGAGGAGTGTTGGTGTACTTGGATGACATTTTAATCTACACTGAAACAACGGAGGAACACGTGAAATTGGTCAGGAAAGTGCTGGAGAAACTGCTAAATGCGCAGTTGTATGCAAAATTATCCAAGTGTGAGTTCCATAAGGATTGCATTGAGTATCTGGGCTACAGAATATCTAATAAAGGAGTGGAAATGGATCCCAATAAGGTGCGGGATGTCCTAACCTGGGAGGCCCCAAAAACCAGGAGACAACTGCAAAGTTTCCTTGGCTTTGCCAACTTTTACAGACAATTTATTCCTAATTTTGCACAAGTAGCCCTCCCATTGACTGATCTTTTAAAAACGAAGGATAAACCCTGGGCAGCTGCAAAAGCCCCCAGGGCCTCTTTAAAATGGACAGCAGAATATCAGGAGGCTTTTGAAACCCTCAAGAAATTATTCACTGTTGAACCCATCCTAAAACACCCAGCAAGGCCTTTTGTTATTCAGGCAGATGCCTCAGACGTAGCCATTGGAGCAGTCCTCTTACAGAGGGATGAGGAAGGTGTGTTAAAACCATGTGCTTACTTATCTCGCAAGTTCACTGAACCTGAGCGGAGGTGGCTAGTATGGGAAAAGGAAGCTTTCGCAGTGAAATGGGCTTTAACAAATTGGCGGCATTTGCTGGAGGGAGCGGAAGAAACTTTTGAGGTTTGGACGGATCATAAAAACTTGGAGGCTTTGACATCGCCCAGAAAGTTGTCTCCTAAACAAATAAGATGGGCGCAATTCTTCAGCAGATTTAATTTCACTTTAAAATACATCCCAGGAGGGAGGAATTTCTTAGCAGATGCGCTCTCCAGGCTGCCCCAGCACAATAGCCAAAGGGAGAAGGTGGTGTCAGCTGTAATCCCAAACCGGCAGGGGCCAGAACTGGCAGCTGCAGTCACTAGATCACAAAGTAATGCCACCAAAACCCTCCTCAAATCAGAGTTCTTAATGGACTTAAATTGATTCCTGGAACAGGATGAGTGGTTCCAGGAGATAAGGAGGAACTAACCCAGAGGGAGGGGGCATGGTGGAATGCAGATAGACTGTACGTGCCCCAGGAGGCTTGCAAAATGGTACTACAAAGGTGCCATGATGATAAAAAAGCAGGACACTTTGGCTTTGTCAAAACTTTACATCTACTCCGCAGGCAATTTTGGTGGCCTTCGCTCAGGAGAGATGTGGCAGAATATGTAACTACCTGTCCTGTATGCACTATGGCCAAAAGGCAAGGGGGGAAACCCCGTGGGTTATTACAAACTGTGGCCTGCCCTGAAAAACCATGGAAAGAAATAAGCATGGATTTTATTGTAGGCCTGCCAGAGAGCAGGAAAATGACTCTGATTTGGACTGTTACTGATCTCTTCTCTAAACAAACTTACTTCATCCCATGCAAAGCCATTCCTTCAGCACCTGAACTGGCTGCCTTGTTTATACAACACATATACAGATTACACGGTTGTCCTGAAAGAGTGATCAGCGACCGGGGGGTCCAGTTCTCATCTAAATTCTGGAAGGCATTTTTAACCCTTTTGGGGTCTAAGCAAGCAATGAGCTCTTCCTTTCATCCTCAGATGGACGGAGCAACAGAGAGGAGGCATGCAGGGTTGGAACAATATTTGCAATGCTTCATAAACCATCAACAGGACAATTGGGTGGACTTATTACCTTATGCTGAAGTGCCTTACAATAATGCTGTATACGGTAATACTGGGCTGTCCCCTTTCCAGATTGTATCAGGGCAAGAATTTGTACCTATACCTGAACTTCCCCATGCTCAAACAGGGGTTAAAACAGTAGATGAATGGGGTGACAGGATAAGGGGATTGTGGCCTATCGCAGAAAAAGCGATTGCAAAAGCTAGAGAAAGTTATAAAACACAAGCAGATAAGAAGAGAGCACCACATGAACCGTGGAAAGTGGGGGACAAAGTGTGGTTATCTACCAAGAATCTGAAATCTTCCAGGCCTTGTAGAAAGCTTGATAATAAATACATAGGACCTTTCACGGTGGATAGAGTAATTAACCCTGTGTCTGTACGCTTGAAACTCCCCAAAACCCTCAGGAAGATTAATCCTGTCTTCCACAGTGAACTCTTGAAACCCTACAAGGAATCTGATAAATGGAGGCCAGTAGTGGCCCCTCCGGAACCTATTATGATCGAGGGGGAACAATACTTTGAGATCAGGGAAATATTGGACTCTAGAAACTTCAAAGGAGACATTCATTATTTAGTACATTGGAAACATTTCCCTAAATCTCTGGCTGAATGGGTCTCCAAAAGACATGTTAGAGCTCCTGACTTAATTTTGGACTTTTATAAGAATTATCCTAACAAACCCAGGTGAACGTGTTGAACTCTATAGGATGTATGTTTTCATAATTCCAGTTCCTCTTTTCTTATTTCTAGGGCGCCTGGCCAGCGTGGTGAAGAGGAGTTTTTTGGGGGGGCAGTATGTCAGAACCTGCATCACCCAACTGTTGTTGTTTTCCATTGTATTGCATTCGTTGGGAGTTGGATTGATTTGGTTCTGCCACTTGTAAATAAGGAGGGGGGGTGGCTGTTAATGGTTGTAAGGGGAGTTGGGAAGCAGCTTAACCATATATGGGCAATTTAGACTGGCTTGATTGCCGGCCAGGCAGCTGGGGCCCAAAGAACCAGGAAGAAGCTTGGGGAGGAAGGAGAGAGGTCAACAACAGGTGAAGAGGAGTCACGACGCCAGGCAATAAGGGGAGGGTGGATAAATAGAGGGAGGTTTACCCAAGGCGTTAGTTTTAGCAATGTTCTGTTTACAAGCTACATGTACCTCTTAATAAAGAAGTATTTATCTGACCCAAGCCTGGTTGCGTGAGAATGCTTCAGAACTGAGAGTTGGACATCGTGGACTTGACACCCCAGTTTAAAAAAGACATTGATAAACTGGAGCAAGTCCAGAGAAGGGCCACCAAGATGGTGAAAGTCCTGGAAACCAGGTCCTACGAGGAATGGTGAAAAGATCTAGGTATATTTAGCTTACAGAAGAGAAGGTTGAGAGGGGACATGACAGCTGTCTTCAAATATCTGAAGGGCTGTCGCATTATAGAGGGTCCAGACTTATTCTCACTTGCTCCAGAGGGTAAGACTAGAATTTATGGGATGAAACTTCAAGGATGTAGATAATCTGTATTAGATATGAGGAAGAGTTTCTTTTATATAATCATTAGAGATAATTATACAGATAAGAACTAATAGAAACTACAAAAAATTAAAAACAGAAAGAAAAAATAGAAAGTGCAGGAGAAAAGAAAAAAGAGAAAAAATATTAAAAAGTAACTTCCCCCTCATCACACCAAGAATATTTTTTTTAACAACTCATCACCTTCAAACAAGATTCAACAAAGAATCTCTTCATCCCATATCTGATCTACTGATTTATAAACAAGTCTTAAAACCTCGTCATTCTATCCTAATCAGCAAAAATTCATTAAGGGATACCAGAAATAACAAAGTATCTATTTTAAGCTTCATCCCAGAACCCACTTTATAATCCTTTCTTTTCTTTCTATATCTTATCCTTTACCTATTAAAAAAAAATCCCCAAAATCTCATCATTCATTCATAGTCAAACAAAATCCATTAAAGGTTACCAGGAAAAACCACATAATTATTTTAACTTTAGTCAAATAGACTTAAAATACAAAATAAACTCTTCTTCCCATATCTCATCTCTTATCTGAAAACAGAACCTTAAAACCTCGTCATTCCTAGTCAGTAAAAATCCATTAATGATTGTCAGAGATAACAACACATCTATTTTACTCTTGTTCAAATAAACCAATTCCTTCCCCTTATTCCCTTCAATTCTAGTTTTTAGTACCCTCAAATAATGTCCTAGAACTTGATTTCTTTTTTTCTTTGTCTCTTCTTAGAAAAACCTTGAAAACTTTAACAGATCGCTTTCTTAGAGCTTGATTTCTTTTCATTTTTGCTTTGCCTCTTGTCACAGAATCCTTCAAAGTTTTAACAGGTCTCTCTTGTACATCCAGTATAGGAAAATTATCTATATCACTCTTCGGGTTTATTATTTGTATGTCCCCTTTAATTATTGAAGCCTCAACCAGTTTTATTTGTATATCCTGTCAGGTTCGGTCAGCACGAGGCTTCAGGGAAGCACGGGGTTGCAGGGAAGCTCGCAACCAGACCACGCGGAATCCACCGGCGGTAGCTAGCGGGGAAAAGAGGAACCGAAAGCGCCGCTAATTAACGAGCCACCTGCGGCCAGCTAAACAGGAAAACCGCAGCGGAAGCTTTTAACTATGAACTGATAACGGCGCGATCAAGCAAGGAACGGGGCCGCAGGGCAGCGAAACAAGATCGCAACGCAGCACAGAACCCGCGGGTCTGCACGTAGCAGGGAGGGACCAACCCAGCCGGAGGGGGACTGGCAATCAAGGACAATGGACTCTGACCGACCCTGCCATCATGAACGATCAGGGGGGACATTGGGGGGCCTAATAGCCCACAGCCGCAATGCGATCACGAGGCGGGAAAAAGCGCGGGAAGGGGGGAATATAACAAGTGATGCAATTGTACCAAGCCAGTCCTGGCTTTGCTTGTGACTACTACGTTACGCATGAGTAAACCTTCTTTGTGAACCACACGTGTCACGAGAGTTTCTCTGTCGAACGGGGCAAATCTCACATAAAGCCAGGACTCACCGACAGCGCTACCCGGTACCACCGAGGAGCGTTTTCTTTCTCAATACAGGCATGACCAGCGACGAGGAATCCATGGGTCAGCTGGAGCGCGAGGGATCCAGGCTCGCGGAAGGGCGGTCGGAGCCGCCCGGGAGCGACGGGGCAGCGGCCAGGGCCGGGCGCACTCCATCCGAGCGGTGGTCGATGGGCGTGAACCAAGGACCAGACGATTCAGGCGTTACGATGACCCGGGGTTCGGGGTTCCGGAACCGTGAGTGGAGCGAGAAATTCGCCCGACTAGAGGAGAGAGTCGAGCGACGCCTAGACACCGTGGAGGCGATGCTCCAGACCCTACTACAGAGAGTGGGGCCACCGGCGGTGAACGAGGAGGCGAGCGACAGGGGGGGCGGTCCGACACCCCCGCCGGCACCACCCACGGCGCCCCGGTCGGAGGACCAACGGGCGGCAGACGCCCTGAGACTTCGAGGTATCATTGGGAAGTTCTCAGGGGACCCCGAACAGCTGCCGCACTTTCTGACGCACGTCAGGGGGTTCATGCAGAGGGGTGGTCACCTATTCGCTAGAGACGAGGACAGGGTATCCTACGTGGCCGAGCTGCTAGATGGCCAAGCAGCCAGCTGGGTGATCGGGCTGTACGATGCCAACGCGGCGGAACTACGGAGTTTCCCGGACTTCATGCAGGCGCTCCGGGACAGATTCGAGGACACATTGAGCGCCAAGCGGGCGGAGGACGACATCCTACAGTTCAGACAGCGGGGCAAATCGGTATCGGAATATGCCCTGGAGTTCCGGAGGTTGGCCGAGAAGCTCGCGGACTGGCCGGAGTCCCTGAAGGTGAAGTATTTTAAGAGGGGACTCAACCCAGAGATCCTGGAACGGGCACTGGGGCGGGACGACCCGTCCACAGTGAAGGATTGGATCTGGCTGGCCGGAACGGCGGAATCGGCATGGCGGCAGATCCAACAGAGCACAAGACGACGGGACCAGACGAGGGACCGGCCGAGGGAGAGGACCCCCGAGGAGAGACGGAGCGGTCGACGGCAGTCCACCGGGAGGCGAGAGGCGACCAGAGCCCCGAATCTGTGCTTCCGATGCGGAGGCAGAGGCCACCGAGCGGCGCAGTGCCCGACGGAGCGGGAAGGCGCCCCACCACGGCCCGAAGTCAAAACCCCGCGTGCGAACGGGAAAAGGACCGGTGACCGACCGCGGAAGGGGGCAGTGGCGGCGGTGACCGAGAAAGGACGCGGGGGATGGTCGACCCCGGAGACAGCATCCTCCGGAGAGGACTCGGAGCCGGCGGGAAACGAGGCGCGCTCGCACTGAACGGCGTCCCAGTGCGAGCAGGGGAGTCGAGGCGCGCAGACCCAATAGGAGACGAGGACTGCCCACCGTTCCGGGTGAGGATACACGTCCGGGGGGTGAGATCCGGAGGGGAGGCGCAGCTACGGGCGCTACTGGACTCGGGCTGCACCCACTGCTTGATGCACCCAGCGGTGGTCTCGGGGCTCGGGCTACAGCTGAGGCGCCTCCGGGAGCCCATTTCATTCAGCCAGTTAGATGGCACGCTGGCAGGGGGGGGGCCAGCTCAGTATTACACCGAGCCGGTCCAGATGACGATCGGGAGTCACCGGGAAGAACTGAGGTTCGTGGTGGTCCCGGTGGCCGACTACGCGGTGGTACTCGGCTTGGCGTGGCTGCGGCGGCGGAACCCACGAGTCGACTGGACGGCGGAGGCAGTGCGGTTCGGGGTCGACAGACCGGCGAGGGGCGAGAGCAGAGGGGACCGAGCCGTGGAGACGGAGGCAGCCGCAACCACCGGCGGACAAGTGGAGGGTCCGGGACACCGGGAGACGGGGCGAGAGCAGATGGGGCCCGAGACCCGGGCGGCAACAGCAGCAGCAGCAGCGCCGGGACCCCGGAGACCCGCCACGATCCCGAGGCGAGGGGAGGCAGCGGCGACTGGCGAGGCGACCGCAAAGCGAGGGGCCGGACCCGGGGAACCCCCGACGGGCGGCGGAATCCCGAGGCAGTATCGAGACCTGGCGGCAGCGTTCGGGGAGAAGGAGTCCGACCAGCTCCCACCACACCGGCCCAGTGATTGCGCCATCGAGCTAGAGCCAGGAGCAACCCTGCCTAAGCCGAAAATGTACTCCCTGTCGAGGAGGGAGATGGGGGCCCTGCGCGAGTTCATAGACAAGAACCTAGCGCGGGGATTCATCCAACCCGCGAAGTCACCATTAGCGGCCCCGGTGTTATTCCGGGAGAAGAAGGACGGCTCGCTCCGTATGTGCGTAGACTACCGGGGGCTGAACGCAATCAGCACGGAGTACAAATACCCCTCCCCCTGATGAAGGACTTGATGTCGCATCTGTCGAAGGGGAGGGTGTTCACAAAACTGGACTTGCGCGAAGCCTACTTCAGAGTTAGGATCCGCGCAAAAGATGAGTGGAAGACGGCGTTCAACACCCCGCTCGGAAGCTACCAGTTTTCCGTGATGCCGTTTGGATTAAAAGGGGCCCCGGGGGTATTTATGCAGCTAATAAATGAGGTGCTGCACGACCTACTCTACCGGGGCGTCCTGGTCTACCTGGACGACATCCTCATCTACACCGAGACCCTGGCGGAGCACGTGAGCCTGGTGCGCACGGTGCTCCAGAGACTGCTGAAGGCACAGCTGTACGCAAAGCTCTCGAAATGCGAGTTCCATCGAGAGCAACTAGACTACCTCGGCTACCGAATATCCAGCCGGGGAATTGAGATGGACCCGGCGAAAGTAAGGGATGTCCTGGGCTGGGAAGCGCCGCGAACCCGGAGGCAACTCCAAAGCTTCCTAGGGTTTGCGAACTTCTATCGTCAGTTCATCCCGAACTTCGCCCAAATCGCCCTTCCCCTAACCGACCTGCTAAAAACCAAGGGCACTGGGAAACCCCCAAGCCCAGCATGGCACTCGCGTGGACTGCAGAATGCCAGGGGGCGTTTGAGGAACTAAAACAGCGGTTCACCGCGGAGCCGATCCTGCGCCATCCCGACCCAGACCGGCGGTTTATAATCCAAGTGGATGCATCAGACGTGGCAACGGGAGCAGTCCTGCTCCAACCCAGCCCGGAGGGGCCATCCACCCGTGCGCCTACGCCTCCCGCAAATTCACCGAGACGGAGAGGAGGTGGATGGTGTGGGAGAAAGAGGCGTACGCGGTCAAGTGGGCGCTGGCCACGTGGAGGCATCTACTGGAGGGGGCAACTGAACCGTTCGAGGTGTGGACGGACCATAAGAACCTCGAGGCCCTGAAGACCCCGCGTAAGCTATCCCCCAAACAGGCACGGTGGTCCCAATACTTCGGGAGGTTCAGGTTCACACTGAAACACATCCCCGGGAAGCGCAACTTCTTAGCGGATGGACTGTCTCGCATGCCCCAACACGCCAGCCTACGGGAGGAGATCGTGGACTCCGTCATCCCCGCCAGCAGGCTGGCTGCAAAGGCGGTGACCCGAAGCCAGACCAAGGGGGAGCGACGGGACGCGGCGTCTGAAGTAAGGCAAGGGTTCGCGGAGGCGGCGGAGCGGGACGATTGGCTCAAGCAGAACCGAGAGGCGCTAACCGGCCAAGAGGGGTTGTGGTGGCACGAAGGAAAGCTGTACGTGCCCGAGGGTTGCCGACGGGAGGTCATGGAGAGAGCCCACGACAGCCGGAGCGCGGGGCATTACGGCTTCGTAAAGACACTCCACTTAATCCGGCGGCAGTTTTGGTGGCCCACGCTCCGGAAGGACGTGGAGGCGTACTCGCGGGGTTGCCCGGTGTGCGCAACAGCGAAAGGAGCCAAAGGCAAACCTAGAGGCCTACTCCAGCCGGTAGCGGAACCCGACGGCCCTTGGCAAGAGGTCGCCATGGACTTCATAGTGGAGCTCCCGGAGAGTAAGGGGAAGACCGCCATTTGGGTGGTCACGGACTTATTCTCCAAACAAGCGCACTTTGTAGCGTGCCGGCGAGTCCCCACGGCCGAGGGGCTGGCGAGACTGTTCGTGCAACATGTCTACCGACTCCACGGCGCACCTCGACGTATCGTCAGCGATCGGGGCGGCAACTTCATCGCGCGGTTCTGGCGGGAGTTCCTGAAGCGGGTGGGGACGAAACAAGCCCTATCCTCCGCGGCGCACCCGCAGACGGACGGAGCCACGGAACGCCTGAACGGGGGGCTCGAACAGTACCTGCGCTGCTACGTGGGGCACCAACAGGACGATTGGGCGTAGCTACTACCATTCGCGGAGGTGGCATACAACAACGCCGTCCACAAGAGCACCGGGTTCTCTCCGTTCAAAGTAGCCACCGGGAGAGATTTCGTCCCCATGCCGGAGCTGCCTCAGCCGGAATCCCAGATCAACTCCCTGGACGCCTGGTTCGCCCAAATCGACGAGACCCGGCGAGCGGCGCACGCGGCATTGCAAAGAGCCAAAGCCGACTACAAGAAGCACGCGGACCGCAAGAGGCTCCCCGAGGAAAAGTGGAAAGTGGGGGACCAGGTGTATCTGTCAACCGAAAACCTAAAGACGCACCAGGCATCGAAAAAACTCAGCCCGAGGTTTGTGGGGCCGTTCCCCATTTCGGAGGTCATCAATCCGGTGACCGTCAGGCTGACGCTCCCGAAAAGCCTCGGGAAGATCCACCCGGTGTTCCATTGCAGCCTGCTAAAGTTGCACCAGCCGGGGAACGCCTGGCACAAGGCGGAGGGAGTACCACCACCCATCATGGTCGGGGGGGAACAGCATTTCGAAATCAACCGGATACTGGACGCCCGGAGGCACAAGGGGCAGACCCAGCTCCTAGTGCAATGGAAACATTTCCCCAAGTCCCACAGCGAATGGGTGAGTAAAACCCACATAAGGGCGCCGGACCTAGTGCGGGACTTTTACAGTAAATACCCCGGGAAGCCGAAATAGGACCGAGGGGGGGGAGTTGTTGTCAGGGGGGCGGCATGTCAGGTTCGGTCAGCACGAGGCTTCAGGGAAGCACGGGGTTGCAGGGAAGCTCGCAACCAGACCACGCAGAATCCACCGGCGGTAGCTAGCGGGGAAAAGAGGAACCGAAAGCGCCGCTAATTAACGAGCCACCTGCGGCCAGCTAAACAGGAAAACCGCAGCGGAAGCTTTTAACTATGAACTGATAACGGCGCGAGCAAGCAAGGAACGGGGCCGCAGGGCAGCGAAACAAGATCGCAACGCAGCACAGAACCCGCGGGTCTGCACGTAGCAGGGAGGGACCAACCCAGCCGGAGGGGGACTGGCAATCAAGGACAATGGACTCTGACCGACCCTGCCATCATGAACGATCAGGGGGGACATTGGGGGGCCTAATAGCCCACAGCCGCAACGCGATCACGAGGCGGGAAAAAGCGCGGGAAGGGGGGAATATAACAAGTGATGCAATTGTACCAAGCCAGTCCTGGCTTTGCTTGTGACTACTACGTTACGCATGAGTAAACCTTCTTTGTGAACCACACGTGTCACGAGAGTTTCTCTGTCGAACGGGGCAAATCTCACATATCCAGTATTTGATCTCCTTCCATATCATTCTTGTAACTTTTCACTTCCAAATCCACATTTAAATCAGTTTCAGTCTTATCCAATAGAACTTGTTCCTCCTCCACAACATCATTTACAATCTGTTTATCAATGATCGCAGATACTTTTAAAATTAATTTCTGAGTCCATTGTTCCCAAATATCCTTAATTGCATCCGGTGTTAAAATATTTTGCTCCATTGTTGGCAAGTAATTTAGGTGTTTCTCCTTTAAACGCAATCTTTAGTTCCTTCTGGTTCCAGTATCCAAACTTCAAAGTTTCATCTTATCATGGTTCTATTTTTAGAGTTAAAAAACATCAGCAGTTTCCCACAGGAAGGATTCATATAATTAATGTTGAAGTCTTATTTCACATCTATCTGGATCCTTAGTCCATTTGTTGTTGTTGTTCAGTCATTAAGTCATGTCCAACTCTTTGTGACCCCATGAACCATATCACACCAGGCCTTCACTGCCTCCCTGAGTTTGCTCAGTTTCATGCTCATTGCTTCAGTGATGCTATCTAACCATCTCATCCTCTGCCGTCCTCTTCTCCTTTTGCCTTCAATCTTTCCCAGCATCAGGGAAAGAGTCCTCTCTTCGCATTACGTGACCAAAGTATCTGAGCTTGAGCTTCATTATCAATCCTTCCAATGAGCAATCAGGGTTGATTTCCTTTAAGATTGACTGGTTTGACCTCCTAGCAGTCCAGGGGACTCTTAAGAGTCTTCTCCAGCACCACAGTTCAAAGGCATCAATTCTTCGGTGCTCAGCCTTCTTTATGGTCCAGCTCTCACAGCCATACATTACTACTGGAAAAACCATAGCTTTGACTATGTGGATCTTTGTCGGCAAGGTGACGTCTCTGCTTTTTAATATGCTACCTAGGTTTGCCATAGCTTTCCTCCCAAGGAGCAAGCGTCTTTTAATTTCATGGCTGCAGTCTCCGTCTGTGGTGATCTTGGAGCCCAAATAAATGAAATCTGTTACTGGTTCCATTTCTACTCCTTCTATTTGCCATGATCTTAGTTTTTTTAATGTTGAGTTTCAAGCCAGCTTTCGCACTCTCCTCTTTCACCCTCATCAAGAGGCTCTTTAGTTCTTCTTCACTTTCTGCCATTAGGGTCTGCATATCTGAGGTTGTTGATGATTCTCCCTGCAATCTTAATTCTGGCTTGTGATTCTTCTAGCCTGGCATTTCTCATGATGTACTCTGCATATAGGTTAAATAAGCAGGGTGACAGTATACAGCCTTGTCGTACTCCTTTCCCTATTTTGAACCAATCAGTTGTTCCATGACCGGTTCTAACTGTTGCTTCTTGGCCCGCACACAGATTTCTCAGGAGACAGGTAAGGTGGTCTGGCACCCCCATCTCTTTAAGAATTTGCCACAGTTTGTTGTGTTCCACACAATCGAAGACTTTTGCATACTCAATGAAGCAGAAATAGATGTTTTTCTGGAACTCTCGTGCTTTCTCTGTGATCCAGTGAATGTTTAAAACTATCCAAAATCAACACTCTAATCACCCTTTTGGTCTTTAATTTCATATTTATCAATCTTTTCGCTACAGATTGAAGGAGACTCACCCACTGAATACTATAAAGCTTGCCGTTCTGAGGGTTCTTAATAGTTAAAAAACAGTAAAAAAATTTAATTCCAAACATGATTAAGAGATGAGGATTGCTCAAACTTAAAGTCCTTAGTAGCTACATTATGCTTGTGAGCCTGATGAAATCCCTTGGCTCCCAGCTGCATGACACCTAAGTGACCACAGAAACATCAGTTCCTGCCATGTACTCATGAGTAGCAGCTGTCTGAAGTATGTATGGGTGATCTCACGATTGTTCCTTCCTCCCAAGAGATTTTGGCAGCTTGGATCCAGCATCCAGCCACCAATTCAGCCGTAATGTTGTCCCCACTGTTCAGGGATATCCATTCTCCATGTCCTCACCAGAAGTACTTCTCGACAGTAAAAGCTGTCAATCAATGGAATAAATTACCACATGGAGGAGTTTCTTCCCCTTCACTGGAAATTTTCAAACAGAGGCTGGATAGTCAACTATCAGGGATGGTGTAATAAATCTTGGGGTGTGCAGTGTAAGGTTTACCCTGTTCGACTCAGAGAAACTCTTGTGACACGTGTGTTCAGCAAAGAAGTTTACTCAAACATAACGTACGTAATTACAGACAAAGCCAGGACTGGCTTGGCACATCTTACAGCACAATTTATAGTCCCCCCGTTTCCGTGCTTAGCTCCATTGCTTGGTTACAAATTACCCGCAGTAATCCCCCCCTTCACCTAAATGACAGATTCAGTCCAGTTCTTTTGTTTCTTGATTGCTATAACCCAATGCCGTGGTCGTTGTCTTCGTTGGGTCTTTCTGTTGCGCGGAAAGCCGAGGGTTCTCAATCCCGTGCTGATTGCTTTGCCCCAAGCCGCTGCTCACTCCTTCGTCTGCAGCGCTCAAGGCAATTTGGCGTTGACACAAAGTATCCGCTTGCGGTTTAGTAAAGTGGTCCCAGCTGGCCCATGAATCAGTTTGCGGTTTCTCACTTCCCCTTTTCCTTTGCTGGCACTCGGGCGGTGAAACTGACTGAGCGCGGCTGGGCAAGTCCCTAGCTGTGCCGTGCCGGCTGAATCTGACATGCAAGGGGTTGGACTTGTTGACCTCTGAGGTCCCTTCCAATTCTATGATTCTATGAAATGTGAGGACTAATACTTATTGTGAAAACCAACACAGATGCTATGACCCATGGGGTGTAAAAATGGAACCATAATATATGGCAGCTGAGATTCATCTACAAAGAGTTCTTTGGAATCTCCCAACTTTTAGGTTTCATGCCATTTTCCAACCTATCAAGAACCCTTCACTACCTTGCTAATCAGTAAGTCATAGGATACTTTGTCAAATGCATCACTGAGATCAATATACATTTGCACCATCTATTAAGGAAGTTGTCCAATCAAAAAAAATTCTGGCAAGATTTGCTCTTGACAGACCAATGCTGACTTCTGATAATTGCTACTCTGGTTCCAAGGTGCTCTTTACAATCAACTTTGGTTTGTGTGCCAGTTGCTCCCATTCCTGGACCAGGAGGCCCTATGCTCAGTCACTTATGCCCTGGTCACCTCCCGCATGGATTAGTGTAATACGCTGTACATGGGGTTGCCTTTGAAGAGCATCTGGAAGCTTCAGCTGGTATAAAATGCAGCGGCATGGGCAGTTATGTGTGCACCTAGATCAGCGCACATTACACCTCTGCTCCACAAGTTATGATGGTTGCCAGTTTGCTTCCAGGTTCAAGATGCTGGTAATAGCCTATAAAGCCCTACATGGCATAGGGCCAAGTTATTTGAGGGACTGCGCCACCTCAATCACATCTACCCATCCCATCAGATCTGGCAGGAGGAGCATGTTGTGGGTCCCATCCCCAAAGGAATGCCATCTGAAGGGACCTAGGAGGAGAGCCTTTTCTGCTGCGGCACCCACCCTTTAGAACATCATCCCCCAGAGGTCAGATTGGTCCCGACCTTGCTGGCCTTCTGAAAGGCTTTGCCATCTGGCCTGGAGATCTGGGAATGTGAGTATGGAGCCTGCTAGGGAAATCCAGTGTGCTCTCCCACAGATTATGTTTTTTAAATAGCTTTTATTGTTTTTCATGTTTTTTGTAATGAGGTTTTTTTGTTGTTATTTTGTTGTATTGCTTTGTGTTTTTTTAACTTTGTAGCTACTCATATGTGAGATAGGTGACTATATAAATTTACCAAATAAATAAATAAATAAATAAATCTGCTCTAAACTTTTTCCAGGTACCCATGTCAGACTGGTCTGTAGTTTATTGGATCCTCTATTTCCCCCTTCTTGAAGTTCATGATAGAATTATGAGCAGTTATGAGACACTTCACCAGTTCCCCAGGATTTCTCAAAGCAGATCCTTAACATTATACTGTTCAGCCCTGGAAAGGCTCTGATTCATGTTTTTATCAAACATTTCCCATTTTCTTCCTGCTGGGGTTTCTTTCATCTTGTTTCATGGTGCTTGTGCTGTACATGATTTGCCACCAGGGTGGGTGGGTCATAAGGCTCTCGGGGCTGTCTCAGCCACCCTGATATTGGAGCAGAATGCAGACAAACCTGGAGCAAGTTCACGGGCTTTATCCCCAACCAGGTTATTATTTACAGCTGCCCATTCCTTCCCCCCTGCACATCCAGCTTTGCACCTGCTTCTCAGTCACGCACTCCCTGACAGGTCCAGACAGTGAAAAGTTCCCCCACTTTGTATAATCCCCGTGATCAGGGCTGAATGCAGTCAGGGAGTGCCTTTAAGCAGATTGCCGAAGCATCGTGAGGAGGCAGAGTCCGTCAGAAATCTAGAGGGCTCTGCTGCTCCATACTGTGAGAAGGCAGGGAGAAGTGAGGGCCTCAAACGAACCATGTTTGCTAGGGGAGAGCGCTGTGCACCATGGGGCAGCCTTGGGGGGGACGGCAGGAGGGAGGATGGGCAGAAGGCACACTCGCACCAGAGTGGAGAGGGACGGCAGGAGGGAGGAAAGACTGCAGGCAAAAGGCACGTTCGCACCAGAGTGGAGAGAAACGGCAGGGGGCGGCTGTCGGGTCAAGTGGGGATTGGAATGTGTATTGCGCTGATTGAGTGGAATGTCTGCGGTTTTGCGGTTAATTAGCGGCGCTCCGGGGTGGTAAAAAAGGTGAGATTGTGAGCCAAGCCCTCGTAGGAGGGGGAGGACAGATAGGGGGTATAAAAACCTGTCAGACCTTGCTTCGGGGTTCCTCCATTGCTGCGGGAGGGACCCACCTTTGCAAACGTGCCCAATAAAAACTTCTGTCTACTGGACAACCGAACCCGTGTCTGTCGTTTTCTGACAAAATTGGCGAGCCAGCCAGGAGTCCTCGACGTGGACCGGACTGTGGGGAACCGGTGAGTAATCGGCCGTAACACCCCGTTGAGGTGTCTCCCATTTTCCCCGGAGTCAGGTCCGGGACGGGACTCCAATCGCCAGTCAGACAGAAGTAAAGAGGAAGTCGGCCGACGAGGGGACCTCTGGGAGGTCTGGTGAGTACAACCTACCCATAATCTCGGGGAGATTAGCGTGGTTACGAGGCGTTGGACGCCGCAAGGGGACAGAAGAGTCCGGGACCTTCTGTAAGGTGGGAAACGTAGTCAGGAAGGATGGGTAAGGCGCAGAGTAAGAGTGTAAGGCCAGGGGCCAGTGGGAAAAACGCAGTAGGGGAATCCCCACGGATTCTCCATTAGGACAATTGTTGCAACAATGGGAGACACCCTGGTTGTGTCCATTCACCAGGGGTCTGGAAAAACCGACCATGATAACTTTGTGCACTAAAGAATGGCCAAAATATCCACTAGTGGACCCCGAATTCCCCTACCATTGGGATACTCTTGGAATCCCCAGTAATTACTGGGTGACCCAACTAAAAAACTACATTGTGGAGCATAAAATGTTAACACAGGAACCCTATGTGGAAGTCTGGTTCCATGTTCATTGGGAGGGGCCTCGACCCAAGTTAGCCAAAATTTTTGTCCAAAAAGAACAGGAGGATGAGGAGGACCTCTGGCTGACTGGACCTCAATGGGGGCCGCCACCTCCTCCTCCTCCTCCTCTTCCTACCGCTCCCCCTCCGGCGCCCCCACCCTATCCCGGGCTGCGGAAAGAGCTGGACCAGCTGAACCAAGACATTCAGAACTTGCCCTTTATTCTAAGGTCGGCCAGTGCCTTCCCCGTCCTGGAGGTCCCGAACGGAACGAACGCACAGGGGGTGACCGTCACCAGTTACGTAACGGTTCCCATCAAACCCAGTGAGTTGAGGGAATTAAAAAAGACCCTCCCTCGTATGCAAGAGAACGCCCATACCGCCGCCAAACAATTGGAACTTTTTCTCGGCCCGGTGGAATACTCCTGGGGGAACTGAATTACATTTTAGCCGACCTCTATACGCCAGAAGAGAGGGGCCAGATTCGGCGAGCTGCGCTCGGGGCTTGGGAGCGAAGGAATGCAAATGTCCCAAATGCCCCGTCCGTGAATACTAAATTCCCTCTGGCAGACCCAAATTGGGATCCCAATAATGCTGAACATCGGGAGAACATGAGAGGAGTTTCCCCCTGTACGACTAGGGGGGTCATGGTTCCCCAACCGGGACCCACGGGGAACCCTTGGTAAACATCACGGTGGGTCCCACCGGCGAGGAACAGCAGTTCCTCGTGGACACCGGAGCCTCTCGAACATCGCTGTGCCAACCGATCCCAGGGATTGTGAAATCCCGGGGCGCGTCGGTATCGGTGATGGGGGTGGGAGGCTCTCCGGTCAAGGCAGACGTACTGGAGGGAGTGAGACTGGAGTGGAATGGGAAGGAGGTAACTGCAGATGTGTTACTGATCCCACAGGCGAGAGTGAACCTGCTGGAAAGGGATCTAATGGGTAGTCTAGGAATGGAGTTGTGGAATGTGGAACAGGCAGAAAGGATGTGTTTGTTGCGGGAGGCAGACGTGGAGGTAGTGAACCCTGAGGTATGGGCAGGGGAGGGGGGGCGGGTCGGTTTCGCATAGCCCCAATTAGCATCCCCTTGAAACCAGGGGTGACGGGTTTGCGGCAAGCCCAATACCCACTGTCCCGGGATGGGAGGCGCGGGCTGAAGCAACAACTGAGATGGACGGTGCTGCCCCAGGGGTACACCGAGAGCCCCCTCTTGTTTGGACAGGCATTGGAAGAGAAACTCCAGGGGTTCCGGGCCCCGGGGGGTTCTCGGGTGCTGCAGTATGTGGATGATTTGTTGGTGTCTAAAGAGAAGGAAGTAAAGTTGAGAGAAGACTCAGTGGCTTTATTGAACTGGTTGGCTGAGGAAGGATTGAAGGTGTCAAAAGGGAAGGTCCAATTTGTGAAAAGGGAGGTCAAGTATTTAGGACATGTACTCCGGAAGGGCGAGAAGTTGATTGATCCTTCTCGGATACAGGGGATAATGCAGTTGAAGCCCCCTCATACTAAAATGGAGGTGCGGCGGTTTCTGGGTCTAGTAGGATATTGCCGGCTATGGATAGATGAGTACATGAGCAAGGCTCAGTTTCTGTATGAGAAGTTGAAAGGATCATCTGACAGGGTAGAATGGACAGACAGGGACAAAGAGAAGGGAGAATTACGAAGGAGCCTGGTGACAACCCCGGCTCTGGCTCTAACGAACCTGGCCCTCCCCTTTCACCTGTACGTCACAGCCCATGGGGGAACCGCCATTGGAGTGCTGACTCAGAGACGGGCTGGGAAATATCAACCAGTGGCCTTCCTGAGCAAAGCCCTAGAACCGGTGGTGAGGGGATGGCCGACTTGTGTGCAGGCAGTGGCTGCCGCTGCTGTGCTAGTGACAGAAGGGAAAAAACTCACTTTTGGGAGCCCCGTGATTGTCCATTCACCCCATCAGATCTTAAGTGTGCTTAGTCAGCAGGCGGCTGCTTGGATGACAGAAGGAAGGATGTTGAAATATGAGACAGTTCTCCGGATAAGTCCTGATGTGGTGGTAGGAACAGACAGGAATTTGAACCCAGCGGAGTTTCTTGCGGGGGAGCGGAAAGAATGGGAGCCGGCGGAGCACGAGTGCTCCACCCTGTTGCAGCTGCAAACAAAGACCCGGGAGGACCTGCAGGAGGTCCCGCTGGAGGAGGGTGAGGTCTGGTTTGTGGATGGGTCTAGCCGAGTAGAGCAGGGACAAAGGAAGTCAGGATATGCGATAGTGACGGCGGAGGGAGAGACAATAGAGAAGGGGGCACTACCAGCGGACTGGTCGGCTCAGCTGTGTGAAGTGCACGCTTTGAAACGGGCACTAGAGTTGGGAAAGGGAGTGTCCCTCACCGTCTACACAGACTCACGATACGCCTGGGGAGTAGTGCACACTTTCAGGAAAATTTGGCTGGAACGGGGTTTACTCACAGCTGCTGGAAAGGGAAGGTTGCAGGGAGGAAGCAGGTCATTGGGTTACAATTGAGGGGACCCCAGTAGTGAGCCGTGCTGACATGAGGGGGATGGTGGAGAAACTGCATGAAGGGTCTCACTGGGGGGTGCAGGCTTTGGTAGACACTGTAAAGCCGTGGTACTGGAGCCTGGGGGTTCGATGGGAACTCCACACCCCTTGGCATCCTGACTCCAGTGGGAAAGTGGAAAGGGCCAACGGGGTGTTGAAGCAACATCTCACCAAACTGGGATTGGAAACAGGGCTATCTTGGACAAAGACACTTCCGGTTGCCCTGCTTCGAATGCGGACAGCCCCTCGCAAGGATGTGGCGGTCTCCCCGTTCGAGTTGATGATGGGAAGACCTTTCCTGGCTCCAATGGGAGAGCCTATCCCCGAGCTAAAGGATGCCTTCCTAAGAAAGTATCTCTTGGTACTGTCACAATCTCTCTTGTCTCTAAGAAAACAGGGACTCCTCGCTCAACGGCCCCCTTGCTGAAAGACCAACACCCCCACAAGCCAGAGGATTGGGTCCTGATAAAGACGTGGAAGGATGAGAAGCTGAAACCGTCTTGGGAGGGACCATACCAAGTTCTCCTGACAACTGAATCAGCGGTTCGGACCCAACAGGGGGGTTGGACCCACTACCATCGGGTTAAGCGAGCTCCCGACCCCCGACCGTGGACTGCCCAACCGGGAGACGGACTCAAAGTAAAACTTAAAAGGACGGACTCAAAGTAAAACTTAAAAGGAACTGAACTAAGGCAGGGGAGGAGATGACCAACATAAAGGCGTAGAATTGGCACAGACAGCTTTGATCACTGGGGATGATCCCCGTGGGGGGGATGTTCTATCATTTTGGGTCTTCTCCCATACCAAGACCCTGGACTAATCAAAGGCAAATGGCTCTAAATCTCTTGGGGATAACCAATGCAACTCAATGTGTATATTTCAACAATACCCAGAACCGTACCCCCCGTTGCCCTCAAAAGGTCCTGCTTTCACTTGTGGAGGGGTCTATAATATCCCTTACGCCTCAACCCCTCTATACCTACCTAAAGGTTTCTTTTTGTTATGTGGACATGAAGCTTACACCTATGTTCCAGCCTATAGTTCAGGGGCCCTTGTGCCATAGGGCGCCTGACCTCTCTATATGCCCTGCCTCCAATGCAAGCGCACCCATCAAAAGAAAAAAGAAAAAGGGAGCTGCCATCTGATTGTGAGAGTGATGTGACACTCTTGTCTGAAACAGAAGCCATGGCTCTGGCCCTCTCCTTAGTAGGGGTCCCTGCACTAAGCGGAAGAGCTTACCTGGACCTAAGGAAGGTGGCCTGCCTCCTGGCTAAAAGTGTCAACCTTACATCCTCTCTCATTGCAGCCCTCACTGAAGAAGTCACTGAGATCAGGAGGGCGGTCATTCAAAATCGGATAGCTATAGACTATCTCCTATTAAGGGCAGGACAAGGCTGTGAATCTTTTCAAGGTCTTTGTTGCTTTAACCTAACCAACAATGAGAATTATATTGAAGCAAAACTAGCCAAGTTGAAGACCTTAGCCTCTCGCATATCCGAGGATCCAGAGGGATGGAATTGGTTGTGGCTCACTAGTTGGTTACCTAACTTTGCTTGGTTAAAACAAACTTTCTGTACTAGCTATTGGCTTCATTGCCTTACTGGTCCTAGTATGTTGCTTAATGCAATGCCTCCCTGCTTGTGGGAATTACCTGTCCCAGTGTGTGAAGCCCCAGGTCCGGGACGAGGGAGCAATCCTGTTAGCCAGGTTTGAGGCCCAACAGAGGCGTGAAAAGAAAAAGGGGGGATTGTGAGAAGGCAGGGAGAAGTGAGGGCCTCAAACGAACCATGTTTGCTAGGGGAGAGCGCTGTGCACCATGGGGCAGCCTTGGGGGGGACGGCAGGAGGGAGGATGGGCAGAAGGCACACTCGCACCAGAGTGGAGAGGGACGGCAGGAGGGAGGAAAGACTGCAGGCAAAAGGCATGTTCGCACCAGAGTGGAGAGAAACGGCAGGGGGCGGCTGTCGGGTCAAGTGGGGATTGGAATGTGTATGGCGCTGATTGAGTGGAATGTCTGCGGTTTTGCGGTTAATTAGTGGCGCTCCGGGGCGGTAAAAAAGGTGAGATTGTGAGCCAAGCCCTCGTAGGAGGGGGAGGACAGATAGGGGGTATAAAAACCTGTCAGACCTTGCTTCGGGGTTCCTCCATTGCTGCGGGAGGGACCCACCTTTGCAAACGTGCCCAATAAAAACTTCTGTCTACTGGACAACCGAACCCGTGTCTGTCGTTTTCTGACAATACTTTTAGAAAAGCCTTAAAAAATGAACTATTCAGAAGAGAATGTATTTAAAGTCTACGACCAGTACAACTATTACTACCATTGTTTCTGATTATAATAATTTATGAAAAGTTTTAACAGTTTTAACTATTACTGTTTTTGTTTTTCTGTTATGATCATTTTTTAAATTGTATTTTACTTTTTATTTCATTTTATTCTTTTTTTAAGAGATAATGATTGTGAAAGAGTAAAACTTGTGGTATTTGACCTCTGCATTAATTCAACTTCCAGGGAGTCTCAAAGGACTCCCCCCAATTCAGGAACTGGATTCAGCACAGCTGAGGAAGGGCTGGGCAGCCCTCCCCCAGGCCACTGACCCTTGAGTGACCATGTGAGTACACAGGGAGGACAGCCCTTTGATGGACACTGGTCAGGATTCGGCTTCAGCTCTTTTGACTTTCCTCCAAATCAGGGGCTGAACCCACTCTGTTATGGAGAGGGAGCAGATGGAGTACCGTAGTGGCAGCTCTGTCCACAGTTTCATAGGATCACCTGGCCCATGCAACACGGCCATGGCAGGACTACAACTACACACTGATCCTCAGATGATTTCAGCAACATCATTTCAGCTGGGTCTAGAGTTTCATTACAACCACTCTCTCCATTGTTCTTTCCAAGGAATGTGACCTGTGATTCTGGCCATGACTCAAGTTGTTTCAGTTAGTTCCATAGGTTCACAATGTGTTGCGAAAGAAGTTCTTCCTTTTACTGATCCTGAATTTCCCTGAATTTAGTTTCACTGCATATCCTGAACCTTCATATTGGCAGATAAAACGTCTCAGCCTATAAATCCCTATAATCCTTTGTGCTCAGTTGCTTTATGAGATTAAAAAACAACAACCTCTAATCTTTCCTTCTGGGGAAGCTATTCCAATCCCAAGTCACTTCAGTTGCTCTTTTCTGAAACTTTTGCAGCTGGACTGCGAGTGCGGAAGAGTGAAGAGAGGCAAAGTTTCCTTCCTATTTCTTAACACTTCAGGGTTACGTATTGTTCTTTACTAATCCAGAGACTCAAGAACAGTGGAGACATATATTTTGCAAATTTTGCTGGAATAAATAAACGCTATTAATACTAGACACAGGTTTTCTGTAAAAGCATTATATTCTTTCATCTTCTAAACACAAATTCTAAATATTTTACCATTCACAGAAAGGTTCCCAACTCAATGTCTAGCTGACCAGGCTATCTTTGAATGACAGAAGATCCAAAGCTGGAAAATCACCATAAATTAGTACCTTTTATAGCTGGCTTGTTGCTGACAAGTGACGAGCTTGATCAATCCCAATACTTTCCCAGTTAGAGAACATCTGAAATTCCTTAATGGAGTGCCATCTCCTTATCTCATCCACTTGAGCATTATGATGCCCTCATACAATCAATGATACAACTCAGTTCTCTACTACATGGAGTTCTGATTATCATATTTGAAAGATAATATAGTAGACTTATAAAATGCTCAGAAGGGGGCAATCAAAATTACCATCAGGCTTTAACACCTGCCCTAAAACAAAAGGCATTTGGGGCTCTTTAGCATGGAAAAAAAGACCACTGTGGGATGACATGGTCAAGCTGTAGAATACCATGCATGAAATTGAGAAAGTGAGCAGGGAGAAGGTTGTTCTTGTTGTTGTTCTCTTCAAACACCAGGTCCTGACTGGAAGGAGATTTAGAACAGACAAAAGAAAGCTTGAAATTAACCTGTGGAATTCCCTACTGGGACACGTGGTGATATCACTAACGTGAATGGCTTTCAGTGGGGATTGGCTACATCCACACGGGAATAGATCTAAGGAAGGATTATTGGTCTTGAAGACCTCTGGTTTGGAGCAGCGGGCCTTCAAAAAGTTATTGTAGCAAAACATGACAGGACAGAAATACATGTATTTCATTGGCTACTCTGAAAAATAAAATGCTGAATTAAGATGGCCTGATCCAGCAGGGCTGTTCTTAGATTCCTATTTTGTGTCTTTTCTTCATTTCATCATATCTCTATCTGAAGGTTTAGCAGAACAAATTATAGCCTTCTTTGATCAAGTTGCACTCTTTCTTTTCACACACTCACTTGCTGAACCAACCAACCAACCAATCAAACTAATCTTTATTACAATTATTGACCAGTCTAAAAATGCAAATTAAACTAAGCCAACAAAAAATTATCATGAAAAATCTGTTGTCAAAATCTTCCTAAAGTTAAGGGCATAAATAACTCATCGTTAACTTGGTTCTTGAAGAGACATTTGACGGTCTCAATAAATCACAGGACAACATTAGGAAACACTTAACAGCAGTATCTGCCAATAAAAAGGAAGCATAAAACATCAGATCTACCTCATCTCTTGGTCAAAAATGGGGTGATGTGAGTGGCTTCAGCAATAGTAACCTCACCAGAGTTAAAAGGACAGATTGGGTCTTCCATAGAGATAGGAAGACATTTCCCCTTCAAGACAGTTGAAGGTAACATATGAAGGGCAGAGAAATATTGACATTTTGCCTTTATTGCCTTATCATCTGTGTCTGGTCAGATTCACTCTGAGTCTTCCTCCAATAGTGTTCCAGGTTTCTCCTCTGACACTTCGTCTCCCACAGCTGCTCAGTAAACCAAGGTGCACCCCAGAATTGGCACACAGAGAGAAGCCACATAAGAGTAATATGATCCAAGACCTCATTCCAGGCAGCGACTAGGGCCTTGGCTGAACCACCCACCAGATCCTCAGGAAAACCCCAAGCACTCTCTGGAACTCTACCCACTGGGTCCATTGATTGTCTGGGGCGGGCCAATTGAATGGGCCCTGTCATTGCAGTCTCTCCATTGAAGGAATGGTAGAAATGTTTCTGATTCAATTGAAATAGGAGATTCTGCCTATAGTGTGCAATTCAAGCTTCGGATCTGCTGGTATTTTTGGCTATGGCCTTTATTTTCTGCTTTATTATTTTCAGTGCTTCTTTGATCTTCCTTGTTTCTAGGTGATATTTCTTGATCAGGTATTCTTTGGTCTTCTTGTTCTTCAGCTTCTTTTCTTTCATCTGTTCTAGCTTGCTTGCATCTGATTGTAGCATGCTGATCTTATTTTCCAACCTGATCTTCCATTTTGGTGGTGCACTGTTTGGCTTTTTTCTTGTTTGTTGATTCTGCATCCAAGTTATTCAGTTATAATTGCAGCCGTGCTGTACATCAGTTGGTTTGTTTCTTGCAGTGAGCTGGTGCTTATATTTGATATTACAGTATTGGCCTCTTTTAATACTTGTGCTGGCTGCTTCTTTGTAACAAGCTTCAATGCAGGCAACCTTATTCTGTTCTTTGTGTGCTGTCCTAGATGCTCAGTTATTCTTTGTTTCAATTCCTCTTGTTTTTTATTTAGAGGGCTTCATTCTTTCTGGGGAGAAGGCAGAGAAGAGGGTGCCTGATCTGGGAATGAAAATGATTCAATAGCGATGCTGGCTTCCTCTACTGCTGACTCCCCCTGGTTTGTCTCTATAGCCTGAGCTACTTCTGGCAAGACTTTGATTTCTTTGCTCTGGGTAGACCTTTGCAGTTCTTCCAATTCTACTTCCGTGAATACTTTAATCTGCATTATAAATTGACATTGATCTGCTAGCCTCTGTTCTGTTATTTCTGATTCTGGATGTTGTTCTTTCTACAACTGTACATTCTTTTCAGATATCCTCTTCTTGTTGGACTTGATTTGTAAAAGCAGATCATTATTTCTTTGTTTTCAGTCTTTGTATATTTGCAGCCCTGATCTCACCACTGGCGCTGGCTTCAGCAGCCTAGAAACCCCACCTCTGGCCTCCAGCGCCACTGCCATCCAGGGCCCGAGAGCTGCTGCATTGATCCCTTGCCAGTCCCTCACCATCTGCATAGCTTTCTACATCTTCTCGCATTGGCTCCTTGACTCCACCTCTGTTCTTTCCCTCTCTCTTTCTGTGGCCTCAGGTAGTCTTGGAAGCTTTGGTGTCTCTTGGGCTTTGCAATGGGCTAGAGAGCCAGTAAGTCCCGTGCTGGCTCCCCCCTTGATGCCAGAGGGTTCCCCCACTAGCTCAGCCAAAACCACTAAAAATATACAGAAAATAAAGACAACATCCACATCAACCTCCTCCTTAGCACACAGTCCATCCAGTCAATATTTTGCTTTCATTATTTTCCTTTGCACCCCATCAAACATCTGGGGTGGACCAGTCCAATGAATCCTACCTCCCTGTAATAGGAAGCAGGCAACTGCAGAGCAATTTAAGAGTGACAAAGAACAAACAGCAAAAGCCCCCAAATCCAAATCATGCCCTGAGACAAAAAACCGACAAAACATGGAAACCCCCCCCCCCACCATTGCTCATTAGGCTTTTAATAACTTGGGTCAAGTCCATGGTTGCCATTGTGGCCATGAATCCTAAGCTGCTTAGCCTCCAGCTTAGCCTAGGATGAGCACCAGCTACCAAAAAGACTGCTCCATTGTGTACTAGCAGCAGTTTCTGAATTGTCTTCACAGAGAACACATTGCAGTAATCAAAGCAAATACAGGAGAGTATGAGTTAGCACTGCTTGGTCTTCCCGCTCCAGACTGAGCCACACCTGGGATACCAGCCACCTCTGAGCAAAGACCACCCAAGCCAGAGCCTCCACTTGTCCATCCACCCAGGTGTCTAGAAGGATCCTATGTCATGGGCCTGCTCCTTCGGAGGAAGCACAACCCCATCAAGAGACAAAGGACCTCCATGTACAAACAGCAACTTGATTTTGCATAGATTCAACTTTAGCCCATTCCATTCAGACCCCAGCAGCCTGGGATAAGACATGAATACCATCTCCTGCATGGTCAGGGTAGCTATGGTTAGCATACTGATGGTACTATACCTCAACTGAAAGATTATCTCTTTCAGTGGATTCATGCAAATATTTAGGGATGAAAAAAATAAACCCTAACCCTGAAGAAAGCAAACCCCAAACCAATCTTTCCTCCCCACAACCACCAACTGAAATCACCCATTAAAAAAGAACAGAACCACTGTAAAACAGTGTGGTGGATTGCAGGAGAGAGCAGGAAGGAGTGGGGCATTCCAGGAAGGTCAAGGAGACAAAAGACAACACAGTACGGAGGTGGAGCACGGGAAGCATGAGAGGTTCAGGATAGCCACTCCATGGAATCTCCCAGGGGGTGTCCACCAGTTGCAGGAGTACAGATTGAGTCTGGCAAGATTCTGTCTATAAGGCGTAAGCAAATAAAGGAACTGAGCTCAACTGGACTGTTTCACTGTTGTTCTTGGGCTGGGCCTGACAAACAGTGATACCAACCCCCAACTCTCACAGGCAGTCCAGAAAGATTTCATGGTTGATGGTACTGAAACTTTCTCTTAACAGGTTAGAGACTAGTCAAGGCTGCCCTCTGGGACTGAGGTGAAACCTGTTCCTGATGGGATTCAGTTCCCCCAGGGAGAGCAGGTTCATAGTTCAGGAGTGCTATTTCACCTTCCCTCACAATTGTCACCAAATCTGTAGATGGCTGCTGTGGCAAATAATGCAACTGTGACCCTTTCCGGGCCAGTCAGACTTAGAGATGTTCATCCATGTTTTGGTGACACCTTGTCAATTACTTTAGGTGGGCCTACCCTTGAAAACTGTTCAGGTACAAAATGTGGCAGGTACTGCCAGTACAAGGTACAGGAATCATATAATGTCTGCAGAGAAAGATCTACAGTATGCTGTGCTATCAGGCACAGTTTAAGGTGCTGGCATTGACATTGCAAGCTCTGAATGACTTATGGCTTGATTATTGGAGGAATTGCCTCTCACACTATGAATTTGCCTGAGCGCACAGATCAGCCAATCAGCAGGAGAAGCCCTTTTGAATTCACTCACTAAGAAGGTGTGTGTGGCTCCCATTCTCTTACTATTTGAGAGAATGGTAAAGCACATCTCTTTTGCAATCTTTTAATTGTTCATCATTTTAATTATAATTATTTTAATTTTGGTTTAATCAAATTAATATTGCTATGTTTTATATTGTATTTTTATACTTGGAATAAAGAGAATGGCAGGATGATATTATTATTATTATTAATAATAATATTATTATTATTATTATTATTTCTTCCCTTGAAATCTGATAGTTACAGGGTACTGAATATGAACCAGTACTGGAGAGCTCAGAAAGTGTCTGTCACAAATAATCTAATTTGATGTCTATTATGAAACCTCCTAGAGTAAAATAATCTAAGATACCAGACAGTTTCGTTTTCACTGAAAGGTTTTAAAAATTAAATTGGACAAGTTTTTTGAGGCAAAATGTTTTACAGTTAACTCCTTGGTTCTCCACCTTGTTTTCCAGAATATGTAGTTCTTTAAAGTTTCCTTTAAACCATTTCTTGTCATTCCTTGGATCTGTCAGCTCATATTGAATCATTCTTGCAGCTCTTCTTGTCTTAGACTTGAAAGTATTAAAAATAAAAAGAAACATACCTCTGCTTTCAGAGCCAGAACTTCAGCTTTGCTGTTTTCCATTTTGTGGCTTGAGGTGAATCATAAACTTACTGAGCATAAACATGACACCCATCAAGCTTTGTCCTAAGCCTTCCACTCCCATGGAGATTGAGGCCCTAGAAGTGTATTTAGGAACCTGGAATGGCTTTGTTCCATTCTCCTCCAGAGAACGGCCTTACAGGATTAACTATCTCTGGAAAGAAAAGTGAAGGACTGAAAAAGAATATCTTTTTCATTCTCTCTTACTGAACTATACAGCCTAGGAATATATGCAAACAGTGCATTTGGGCAAGATAATATTTATTGGGCGATGTATTTGTGAAAAAAGACAGGAAGAGAGCAAATGTCATAACTATTTTTTAAACAAGGGAAGAATGAGGACCCAGGAAACTGCAGACATGGCGTCCTGATGTCTGTATCAGGCAAGGTCTTCCAACAGATGATCAGGCAGTGTGTTGGTGAGCACTTGGGTCGCCATGCTGCAAGTAACAGTGCTGAGTGGAGAGGAACAGTGGTCTGTCCCAGGGCCTGTTCTGTTCAACATTTTTATCAGTGATTTGAATGAGGGAGCTCACTAAATTTATTTGCAGTTGAAACAAAATTGCGGGAGTAGCTCTAGATGAAGAGAGAAATTCAGAAAGCTCTAAATGGATAAATAGTGGGCTGAAATGACTAAGATGAAATTTAACAAGGACAAATGTGAAGTTCTGCATCTGTGTAGCAAAATGAAAGGCACAATATACAAAGGGGGAATGATAGCAGTACATGTGAAAGCAAAGACATCTGGGTGTCTTTGTCAGCCACTAGTTAAGCATGATACAGCAGTGTGATGCAATATCTAAAAAGGCAGATGCTACCTTGAGGTACATTAATAAGAGGATAGGACAAATTAACAAATCTATCTCTATATCTCTATCTGTATCTGTATCTGTATTTATATAAATAATATTTATTGGTAAGTATAACAACTAGAAGTTAGGATAAAGTACAACCAAAAATATAGCAGTGCTAATAAAATCAGAAAAAAATATATAGAATAATGAATAAATGAGTGACATTGTAGAAACTAAAAATATATCCATAGAATGTTAATACAGAACTGTCTCAATCCTTTAATGTATTATTAAATCTAGTCATATACTGTAGACCATCTATTGCTCCATCTTCTCGGTTTTAGTACAATACATCATTTCAATACAATGATATTTATATACTGTACTTAGATTCTTGATATTCTATTGTTTAGGTGCATTAGAGTATTAAATGTAGATAAGAGAGAAGAAAACAGAGGGATATTCTATCAATATTAATTACAGTTTTGAATGTTAATGTTACAAGCATTATAAGAAATAACTGAAGGGATATGGTAGTCGTTTTCAAATATTGGAAGGGCTGCCCCACAGAAGAAGGAATGGGCTTATTCTCAGCCTCATTCTGGCATGCCACATTAAGCTCCCACAGCAATGGTCCATCCATGGTGGACTGGCACATCCCCTCAGGGACCTGGGAGGCATGTTTTCAAGAACTCTACAAGGATACCCTTGTTGAAAGTAGATGCGCTAGCTTACCCTATAGAAGACCTGCCAATGTGGACACCAGTTACGGTGTCATAGATCAAGAATCTTGTTGCCAGCTAAGACCAGGGAAGGCCCCAAGGGAGGACATTATCCTTCCAGAGGCCATTCAGTCCAACCTGGACTTCTGGGCCCCAGTTTACCTACATTGACACCATTGTCCTGGGGAGAAATGAGAGGAGCAAGTTCATCACTTGTTAATTACTGATTATTTTGAGAGAAAGTTTACTTTCAACATGAAAATTGCCAGGCAGGAGGAGGAAAATTTGCTGTCCTTTTTGTGAATCATTATGTCTTCAGAGCCATTATATGTCTGAGCATGGGCTGCTTTATCGTAGTTTCAATGTGAAAGTCGGTGGTCATGCAGCAAACATGATATCCTGTAGACCTCCTCCCCCCAGAGGCCATTCAGTATATATATATATATATATATATATATATATATATAGAGAGAGAGAGAGAGAGAGAGAGAGAGAGAGAGAGATTTTTTAGGCTTTAATGACTGTACCCCCCCACCACTTATGCTGGTGTGACCTTAATAAATGTTTGTTTGTTTGTTTGTTTGTTTGATTGATTGATTGATTGATTGATTGTTTCCTGGTCTGGTCTACCTGGTGGGGCTCACATTCTGTCAGTTAAATAGGTGTTGGTTTCCCAAATCTTGACTTTAAGATGGTCTCTGACCATAATTAATAAAATCTTATCTAATCCCCAATCTTGAATTATCCCATTATGTACAGGTAGTCCTTGCTTAGTGTCCACAGTTGGGACCAGCAACTCCATTGCTAAGCGCTGCAGTTGCTAAGTGGAAAATCACATGACCATGACAGACTTCCCACGTCATTTCCCATTCGGTTGTTAAGTGAGTCACCACAGTCATTAAGCAAAACATCACATAACCGTGGCCTATGATTTTATTTCCGTGTGTTGCAAGCTAGTCGCAAAGCACACAAATGGTGATCATGTTATAAGGTTTACCCTGTTCAACTCCAAAGAAACTCTTGTGACACGCAAATTCAGCAAAGAAGTTTACTAGATTGTAACGTAGGTAGGTACAGACAAAGCCAGGGTTGGCTTGGCATAACTTACATGGTGTTTTATAGTTTCCCCGTTCCCGCACTTTACCCCATTCCCCAGTTATCGATTACCCGCAGTAATCCCCCCTCGCCCAAATGGCAAGATTCAGTCCGGTGCTTTTGTCTTCTTGATTGCCGTCTATTGTTTGTGTGGTTGTTGCCTTTGTTGGGTTTTCCTGTTGCGTGTAAAGCCAGGAGTTCTCAATCACGTGCTGATCGCTGCACTTCCAGGCTGCTGCACTTCCCTTTGTCTGCAGCGCTCAAGGGAAGCTGGTGGTGATACAAAGTATCCGCTCTCGCCCGGAGTTAACCGCCGCCACCTGTTGGCAATCAGTTCGTGGTTTGAACTTCCCCTTTTCCACTGCTAGCGCCTGGGACGGTGAAATTGACTAGGTGAAACTGAGCAGCGGCATTTGCTGTGCCGTGCCCGCTGAATCTGACACATGTGACCGTGGAATGCTGAGATAGTCATAAATGCAAGGATTGGTCACAAAGCTATTTTTTTTACACTATCATAATATTGAATGGTCACTAAATGAGGCAGTCAGTAAGCGAGGACTACCTGTTTATCATTTGACTGGTACTAAATTTCGATTGGCTTCATGTATTATACATTCTTCTACCTGGGCTATTTTGGAATGCTAACACATTTGGAATGCTAACACGCCTTTAGTTAATTGTATTGTCTGAGGTTCAAAATTAATACAGAGATATATCTCCTGTCACTATTACATTAATTCAAAATTTGTGGTATACAATTTCAGGATAATTGCATTTTCAACCTTTTTCTCATGCTAAATTGATGCTGGGTGTAATCCAGACTGTAAAACTGATTTGACAAGATTTTAATAATCTTGTTCTATGTACATTTTGGATGGATGTTGGGATTTTTACTTAGATCAATTATTGGATGATTTTCATTATTTCCTATGTTACAGGATAAATATCATTTGCCTGTTGCCACCCACTGGTAGTATTTACAACTATAACATTCTCTCAGTTTAGATATTTTCAACTTCAAAGATACTTAAATTGTTGTAAGTGATCACAGCATTTTATGACAATTAGTATTTATAAATATTTGTTATTTGTATGCAAATTTTAAAAACTGAATGGAACAAGATGTTAGAAATCCCTATTTTATTTAAACAATGGGAACTTGTCTTTAATATCTATACTGAAAATTTCAGTAGAGCTTAAACTGCAACTTATTCACAAAAATAATTTTTCAGAAAGAAAGAAAGCAGCACCAAGTTTTCTAGAAGCAGAAACAGCCCTTGACAACCTGCACTGGCCATTTCAATGGGTAGCACCGAATAGAATAAATCCTGGAGAAGAGTTCAGAGCTGAGTTCGAAGTACACACGGTGTCAACGGCAAAGATTATGGCTGAATCGGTGAAGGAACAAGGAAAGGATACTCCCTTTTCATTTGTCACTGCTTTAGAAAGACTGGTTTGAGGTGACACACAAACACCTGGCCTTAAAGCCGTGGAGAGGAACACGAGCTTAAACATTAGGCAGATGATGTAATAAAGGTGCTGGCCTAGAAGCCAAGAGACAGTGAGCTCTAGGCTCCCCTTCCCCATGAAATCCAGCTGGATGACTTTGGGCCAGTCCCTCTCTCAGCCCAAGCCACCTCACAGGGTGGTGGTTGTGGGGAAAATAGGAGGCAGGAGTATTAGGTATGTTTGTCGCCTTGAGTTGGCCAAATATTTTAAAAAAGGGATAAAATATAATAATTACTACTACTACTATCACAGAATTACAAGGGACAATAAGACACGTGATGGAAATGATCCACAACTTTGGAGAATTCTTCAAATACAAAATCAACAGATATACACTCACTAGTCAATAAAATGGATGAGCTACTCATTTTAAATCAGAATAACTCTGACTTCTCAAATGCTGCAGCCCTTTGCTTCACTGAAACATGGCTTAATCGCTTAATGGAGGATAGATCTCTACAACTTTTGGGCTTTCATCTTTACAGAGGAGATCGAATTACAGAGTCATTGGGCAAACAAAGGGGAGGTGGAATTTGTTTCTACGTTAATATTTGCTGGTGTAAAGATGTTAAAATCCTACATAAATCTTGCAGCATGCATTTAGAGACTTTAGTTATTAACTGCAAGCCATATTATGCTCCACGTGAACTCTCCTCATTCATCCTGGTTGGAGTTTATATACCTCTTGCTTCCTCAAATAGTGCAATACAGACTTTAGCAGACCAGATAGTTGGCATAAAACAGAAATATCCGGACTCTTTACTTATTGTTGTAGGAGACTTTAACAGCACTAATCTTACTTATGAGTTGCCTCATACAACATGTCAGTTGTCCTACTAGAGGCAAGAATACATTGGATCGTTGTTACACTACATTAAAAGGAGCCTGCCGCTCTATACCCCATGCAGCAATTGGATTGTCTGATCATCGTATGATCCATCTCATTCCCACCTACAGGCAGAGACTTAAAACTGCAAAGCCTGTGATTAAACCGGTGAAGATACAGTCTGATAATGCTAAGTTAAACCTACAGGCCTGCTTAGAGTGCACAGTCTGGAATGTTTTTGAGGCTGTCTCGGCAGATCTGGATGAGTATACTGATGCTGTGACATCATACATTAGCTTTTGTGAGGGCATGTGTGTGCCCACCAAAAACATACGTAAATATAATAACAATAAACCGTGGTTCACAGCAAAGCTCAAACAGCTGCGTCATGACAAGGAGGAGACCTATAGGAATAGGGACGGGATTATGTATAATCGGACTAGAAATGTACTTATGAGATTGATTAAGGCGGCAAAGAGAAATTACTCAGAAAAGGTGAAAAATCAACTTTCGGCAAATGACCCTGCAACTATGTGGAAAAGCCTGAAGAACATCATCGGCCCCAACAACCCACCTCTCTTGACTGAAGAGAGCCGTCAATTGGCAGACAACCTCAATACATTTTACTGCAGGTTTGAGAAGGAACAACTGCTATCTGCTGCTACCAATTGTATTTCAGATACATCATTAGCATCAAACATCTCTACACCTATTCCCAATTCCCTAGGTCCCTTACCACTAGTGATCCTAAAAAAAGAAGTGCGAGGTCTATTTCAAAAACAAAAGATTGGAAAAGCTCCAGGCCCAGATGGTGTGACCGCCTCCTGTCTGAAAGCTTGTGCAGAACAACTGGCCCCCATTTTCACATATATTTTTAATAAATCACTGGAGATGTGTTATGTCCCTTCTTGCTTTAGAAGCTCTACAATCATTCCAGTTCCTAAGAAATCCTCCATCAGCGAGCTGAACAACTACAGACCTGTTGCACTGACATCTGTAGTTATGAAGATCTTTGAGAGGTTAGTGCTGGCTCACCTGAAAGCCATCCTGGATCCCCTGTTAGATCCATTGCAGTTTGCTTATCGAGGAAATAGGTCAGTGGATGATGCTGTTAATATGGCCTTACACTATATTCTGCAACACCTTGGATTTCCGGAGTCTTATGCACAAGTTCTTTTTGTGGACTTCAGCTCAACATTTAATACTATTATTCCAGAAATCCTTTACAACAAACTGATCCAGCTTACTGTGCCTGACCATACCTGTAGGTGGATAATCAGCTTTCTAACAGATAGGAAACAACACATGAGATTAGGCAAAACTATATCCAGTACCCGGTTAATCAGTACAGGCAGCCCTCGGGGATGCGTGCTCTCCCCGTTGCTTTTCTCCCTCTACACCAATGGCTGCACCTCAAAAGACTCTTCTGTTAAAGTTCTGAAATTCGCAGATGATACAACTGTCATTGGTGTCATTCAAAATGGAGATGAGTCAGCATACAGACGGGAGGTTCAACAACTGGTCTTGTGGTACGATCATAACAACTTGGAGCTGAATACACTCAAAACTGTGGAGATGATTGTGGATTTTAGGAAGAACCCTTCTAATTCCCCTCTCCTTACTATACTTGACAGCCAGTATCAGTAGTAGAGTCCTTCAAGTTCTTGGGTTCTATAATCTCCCAAGACCTGAAATGGACGCTTAACATCACAACCATCATCAAAAAGGCACAACAAAGGATGTTTTTCCTGCGTCAACTTAGGAAGTTTAAATTACCTCAGGAGCTTTTGGTACAGTTTTATAGAGGAACCACTGAGTCTGTTATCTGTTCCTCTATAACTGTCTGGTTTGATTCCCCAACCAAACAGGACAGATACGGACTCCAACGGATAGTTAAGTCTGCAGAAAGAATAATTGCAACCTGCCTGCCTTTTATAGAAGATCTGTATACTGTGAGAGTTAAAAGGAGGGCGGAGAAGATATCTGCAGATCCCTCTCATCCTGGACATAAATTGTTTCAACTTCTTCCCTCAGGACACAGCGCACCATATGTTAAAACATCTAGACACCGGAACAGTTTTTTCCCTCTTGCCATTGCTCTGCTGAACACCTAATTAATGCAGCATGACAAACTAATTGACATTACATGATAAAATATGACTGCTAAGACGTGACTGATAATGCTCTGTTAAATGTGAATATATGCTAGACAATAGTTTCTCCTTTTAAAAATGAATGTATGTTAGTCAATAGCCGTAGTATTATTCTTCCTCCAATTCTCCTCTTCTGACTGCATAGTTTTAGTATATAATGTTATTACTTTTTATTATTCCTTATTTCCTGATGCTATGCAAACACACTGAGAGTTTTTTGCACCGAAGTCAAATTCCTTGTATGTCTCATACTTGGCCAATAAAGTACAGTGATACCTCGGTTCACGAACGCTTCTGTTCACGAACAATTCAGTTCGTGAACAGCAGCGTTTGCAAATTTTTGCTTCCGTTCGCAAACTCCGCATTGGGTGATGAACATGACCCACGGCCATCTTCCCTGCTCTGACACGTGGTTGTGGCTTCCTCTAGGCGAGATCACGGTCACAGACAGACACTTGCTGTGAAGCTTTTTGGTATGCTTTTTAGCACATACAGTACATCCAGCATGGCTCCAAAGACAGTGCAGAGCAAGCATGGTGGTAAAAAGAAAGTGCAGAGCGGTAATGAAGGTGACATGAATGTGCAGAACGGTAATGAAGGTGACAAGAATGTGCAGAGCAATAATGAAGGTAGTGCAGAACAAGAATGGTAAGAAGAAGGTTTTGAAGAAAATAACCATTGAATTGAAGAAGGAAATTGTAGAAAAGCATGAGCGTGGTATTCATGTGACTGATCTGGGCTCGGAGTACAAGATGGCAAAGTCGACAATCTCAACTATTTTGAAGAATAAAGATGCCATCAAAGGAGCTGATGTGGCAAAAGGAGTAACGATGTTAACCAAGCAGAGGACACAAGTGCTGGAAGAAGTGGAAAAACTTTTGTTAGTGTGGTTGAATGAGAAACAGCTGGCAGGTGATAGCATTAGTGAAGCTATGATCTGTGAAAAAGCCAGGAAATTGCACAGTGATTTACTGCAAAAAAAACCCTCTACAAGTGCAACAAGTGAAGAATTTAAAGCCAGTAGAGGGTGGTTTGATAAATTCTGCAAGAGAAGTGGCATCCACAGTGTGACAAGACATGGTGAGGCTTCCAGTTCTGACAAGGCCGCTGCAGAAGCCTACAAGAAAGAATTTGCGGAATTCATGAAGGCAGAAGGATACGTCACTCAACAATTGTTCAACTGTGATGAAACAGGGCTCTTCTGGAAGAAGATGCCGAACAGAATCTATATCACCCAGGAGGAAAAGGCACTGCCGGGGCACAAGCCCATGAAGGACAGATTGACCCTTTTGCTGTGTGTGAATGCAAGCACCGAGCTGAAGATTAAGCCACTACTGGTGTACCATTCCCAGACCCCTCATGCATTCAAGGAACAAAATGTGAACAAGGCCAGACTGCCTGTCATGTGGAGGGCCAATGTGAAAGCTTGGGTCACAAGGCAATTGTTCATGGAATGGCTGCACGAGGTGTTCGCACCCACTATTAAAAATATCTTTCTGACAACCAACTGCCTGAAAGGTGCCTTCTTCTGATGGACAATGCCCCAACACACCCTCCAGCCTTGGTGGATGATATGGACGCTGAGTATGACTTCATAAAGGTCAAGTTCCTCCCCCCCAACACGACACCTCTTCTGCAGCCCATGGACCAGCAAGTGATCTGCAACTTCAAGAAGCTGTACACAAAGGCACTCTTCACCAGGTGTTTTAATGTCACTGAAGAGACGTCCTTGACTCTGAAAGAATTCTGGAAGAAACATTTCAATGTCCTCCACTGCATCAACCTCATTGACAAAGCCTGGGAAGATATCATGTACCGGACCTTAAACTCAGCCTGGAGGAAACTGTGGCCAGAATGTGTCACTGAACATGACTTTGAAGGGTCTGATGCAGAGGTAGTGGAGGAGATTGTGTCCATGTGCAAGAGTATGGGTCTGGACATTGATGGTACAGATGTAGAGGAGCTTGTTGAGGACTATAAGGAGGAGCTGACCACAGAGGAACTTGCTGAACTCCAGAGTGAGCAGCAGAAGGCGCTTGTTGAGGAGCATTCCACTAAGGAAGAGGAAGACAGGGAGGAGGTTAGCAGTGATGTGATAAAATCCATTATGGAAAAATGGAATGAGTGCCAGGATTTCTTTGAGAAGCACCACCCCAACATAACTGTAACGAACAGAGTGTTGAATCTGATGAACGATAACATGGTCTCTCATTTCTGGAGGGTTATGCAGCGCAGGAAAAAACAAGTGACATTAGACAGATTTTTCGCCAAAACTGAGCCTGCAGCTAAGAGACAAAGAAGAGAGGAAACCCCTGAAGGAGATCTCCCCGATGTCCTTATGGAGGGGGACTCTCCCTCCAAACAATAACCTCCTCCCCACCTGCCTTCCTGTCCTCCACACCAAAAGTCGCCTCAAGCAAGGTTAGCGTTCTCTCTCTTCATACTGTACTGTACTGTACTTTGTTTCATATTTTTGTGGTTAAAAAAAAAAATGCATATGTTTCAGAACGGATTAACCTTGTTGACATTGAACCTTCTGGGAAAATTTGATTCGGTTGGCGACCAGGTTCGTAGGGGTCAGAATGGATTAACCTTATTTACATTGAACCTTATGGGGAAATTTGATTTGGTTCGCGACCAATTCGGCTCACGACCAGAATCGTGGAACAAATTAAGTCCGTAAACCGAGGTACCACTCTATTCTATTCTATTCTATTCTATTCTATTCTATTCTATTCTATTCTATTCTATTCTATTCTATTCTATTCTATTCTATTCTATCCAAAAAGCCAAAATACCAAAGAGAAGATTTGTTGCAGAAAGAATCTGGCTGCCAGATAATACATTCAGTAAAATATCTTGGTTTGCATTTGATAGGTAATAATCAAGAAATATACCAAAATAATTATGTCAGAACTATGGTAAGAAATTAAAGCCTTCTTGGTTAGGATCAATTGTAATCGTTAAAATGAATGTATTAGCCTGTAATGACCTGACCTCTTCTGCTCTCAATTATAGTAACTCTCTCTGCAACCATTCATGACTCAAGAGAAAGTTCATTTATTGAGAATAAGTGTACAGAGCCAAAGCATTGCTAAGATTGAATGCGCGCACGCCAAAAGTTGCTTTTCCCCTCTTCCCTTCTCCTCCTCTCACCCCCCGCCACCTTAGCCTTCTCACATTCTCCCATTGGTACAACCTTGAGCATTCCAGGCTTGTGATAAGAGTCCATCTGCCTGTAACGGTCTAGCATTCATCTTCTCATACGTTGCATTCCCCCCCCCCATGTCTTTTAATGGCAGAACCGCAGCAAGCGAAAAAGCGAGCTAGCAACCAGCATAATTAGTCATTTGCCAGAAATTGCGAGGATTCTGACATACCCAAGATAAATTATTTGCTTCAAATGGCGCCAATTCCAGTGTCAGGGAAAAAAACCTTACAAGAATGGCAAGAAACTGTTGGCAAATGTATAGGGAGTGGGAAAAAACCCAGACTCAAAATTTTGCAAGACTCCAAAGACAGAGGTGGCCTTGCTCTTCCACACCTCAGTCTGTATTTCCGAGCAACCTGTCTGATGTGGTTCACAGAGGAGACTAAATCCTCAAAGGGCAGAACATCAGTGTTGGAAGGAGCTGGCTGGCTAATGGGCTCCACTGGTATTTATGCTGTGGGGACACAAAAGCAGAGAAAAGCCTAAAAGGACGCATCATAAGATGAAGCTTGATAAAGGTATGGAACTTCACAAGGAAAATAATGTCCACCAATTTCACTGTCAGCTCCTCCTCTAAATGCCTTTCATGTCAGAGACAACTGCATGTGCAAATATGGTCCGCCCAGATACTAGAATAGATTGAAGACACAGCAAGAATTACTTAGCAAGGGCTGGTTGATGTACCTATAAATTGCTGGAAGAATAAAATCTAACCTCAAAAATGAGGGAGGGACATCCAAAAATTTTGAAATGCATATACAGAATCAAGGCGACCTATTAGGGTACATATATAAACTCCTATTTAGATACGATACGGAGACAGACCAAATTAAAAAATGTATGATAAATTGGATGCAACATTTTAAAGAAACAGTTCCAATCCAACAATGGGAAGAATTATGGAACAAATCTGTTACATTTACACCAAGCTATAATTTAAGAGAAAACTGGTATAAATTGTTTTATAGATGGCATACAACTCTGTCAATAATTGCCAAAATAGACAAATCATACAGCAATAAATGTTGGAAATGCTACAAGAGAGAAGAAATATTCTACCATATGAGGTGGACGTGCAAAAACCCCAAAAGTATTGAAAAGACAGACATAGCACCATTCAGAGAAACTTAAAAATAAAATTTGAAATCGAACCGCAACTCTTTATTACTAGGTATAATTCCAGAACAGATCAACAAAAAATACCAGAATCTTTTAAGGTACACATCCATGGCTGCAAGGACAAATTTTGCACAACATTGGAAAGGAGACATAGTACCAACAATATCTGATTTGGAACTTAAACTTGGGGAATACACAGCAATGGCAAAACTAACAGTACATATACATAATAGAAGTTTAATTAAATTTAAGCAAGAATGGCTTCCATATATACTATATATCATGCAGCAAGGTCAATACAAACATTTAGAGTATGGTTTCTAAAGTTTTTGTTAATATATGCTGTAAAGCGGTTGGAGCACAAAGAAGGGGGAAAGTCAGAAATTAAATATTTATCTATATTATTTTTAGTAGGTTTTTTCCTTTGTTTTTCTTTGTTTTCTTTTTTCTCTTTTTTAGTATTTATAAATAATAATGAAGTGGGGATTTGAAAATAAGTTCAAATATTTATATTTTCTTTAATATCACAAAAACACACAAAAAATAATAATTTATTTTGAAAATGTTTTTATCTAAAAGTTGGAGTTTGAATCACATTTTGTTGTTTTTAAATCTCAGTTCTCAAATTTAAACTTGTCTGACCATACCCTAGTAATTAGATTTATGAAAGTGAGTACTGATTTCATTAAAAGAAATATTTCGGATCTATTGGACCCCATTACATTGTATAGAAAACAAATGAGTAAACCATATTATAGGAGATACCAATACTGCTTCATTAAAATGAGTTTTTTGATATTCTAGGAAGAAATATATATTGCTGCTTTGGTCCTTTTTAATAGGGAGTCAGTCTCCAATCACACACACACACAGACACAGACACTTCTTCAGGGCCAATCCTTCCCTCTAGAGTGGTCTTTCTCAGTCTGAGAATGGGGAGGAAGAACGGATTCCTAGCAAGACAAGTGGCCTGTGGGAGTTCAGTCCTCCTGGTTCTGGGGCCTCTCTGGGGGGTCTTTCTGGACACTCAGTTCCTGCTCAAAGACATGTGGCCAGGAACGCCTTTACACAAGTCTAATTGTTGTTGCTGTTATCCCTGTCCCTGGACCATGTGGTCCTCCTCACAGACACTCACATCTTGATTCCTTTGTGGATAGACAATTATAGCATGCTGCACTTGGGGCTGCCCTTGAAGTCAACTCAGAAGCTACGGCCGGTCCAGAACACAGTGGTACAAACAATGATGATTACATAGTTATACCATGTAACACCTCTGTTTTGTGAGTGCAGTAGTTACTGGAAAGCTTCCAGGTGCAATTCAAGGTGCTGGTTATTACTTACAGAACCCTACATGACATAGTGTTTAGCTATCTGAGGGAGTGTCTGTCTCCTATAGTTTCTGCCTGCCTTGTGCAATCAGACAGAGTTGTTTGCTTCAGTCCTGGTTGATCAAGCAGTCATCTAGCAGGACCCAGGGAGTGGGTCTTTTCTGTCCCAGCACGTGACTTTTGGAAGAAGCATTCCTTAGAGATTAGTATAGCTCCCACCCTACCTGCCTTAAAACTTTCCCCAGGCCTTTGATTAGGATGTTTAGTGGGCTCTGATATGAGGTGTTTTTTTTAATGTTCCTTTGCGGTGTTCTTTTTATATAATATTGTTTTTGTGCTTCGTAAACTTATGAGGCTGCCCAGAGTTATTCTGGGGCTGGGCAACCTAAAAAATGGATAAACAAACAAAACAATAACTGAAAACATCTTCCCTCTTGGCCTGTTTGATCAGAGGTACTGAAGTCAAGTCATCTTCCATCTCTTCACCCTTTGAAGACATGATAACTGATCTTGGAAGGTGTAGAATGTCAGTTTCCAGAGTTGGCACAACTCCAGAACCAAAACCACCCCTCCCTTCTTGTGTAGAGGCTATAGAAATCCATTCAGACAAGCATTTCCCACTTGAGATGCTAAATGCTGAAGGAGCTTTGATGCACAAGCTGCGTATGGAGAACTCTTGCACTAGACCCTCATGTACCTGTCAGGTGGAATTTGTTTTGACTGTCCCAGAGGCAGGTTGATGCTATCTGAAGGACAGTGGTATCCTGGCTCTCATCCAGAGAGCAAACATTTCCAGTTCAACTGGGCTGAAGAGGGGCAATGCGGAGACAGATACTATTCTTGTGTCTGCCTGAAGTCAGCTTCCTCTGGCCGCTTTGAGGTTGGGGATCAAACTCTTGGTGTTTTTCAAGAAGAAAAAAGGAAATGTCTAATTCATCTTCAAAAACCTATCCAAGTGTCAGTTTGGTCTGGTTCCTCTGGCAGTTTTCCTCATGTTACCAAAACTCAAGGGAACAGAAATAAAATATGAGCAAGCTGCCCAGTTAACTTTGAAAAATGGGATTTGGATATATTTTAAGAAGATCTACAGCCTCTGCATTTGATTCCGTAGGGTTTCATTTCACAAAACAAAAAATATGGTTTAAGAAAGATCTAATTCTAGCGACAGCAATGCTTCTTGCAGTGTGCAAAAGATGAGTGATATTTCCAGTGGTCCTATTTCTGCCATTGGAAAACAGCTGCTGTTTAGATGGGAAAAGGTGATTGATATAACCAGGAGCTTCTTTATTGCAGACCTCTATATTACATCAGGGTAAGATGCTGATCAGTGGGAAACCAGGTTCTCAGACTGTGGTTCAGCCTGTTCTGGATGGTTTGCATTTACCTGAAAAATCAGTTCTGCAATCTTAGAATGCTCGACTGTCTCCCCCTGCTATGTCTAGATTTCTAGATGGCAATTGTGGCAAGAATTGTCTTTGCAAAATTTTACTTAACAGGCTTGTTGTGAATGTTTTTGAGTTCATCAAATCTGGCAACAAAAGCTCAGAATGAGCCAAGTTCAGCAAAGCACAGCAGAAGAAACAGGGCTTCCTCAACCATGTTTAAAATAAAAGACAGAATAATCAGTCTAGAAAAGACAGAACAGCTCAGCTCCTATTTTGGGGCGTTCTTTTCCAACCAGAATAATAGAATCTGAGAGTTGGAAAGGGCCACAGGCCATCCAGTCCAACCCGCTTGCTAAGTTTAGGAATCCAAATGAAAACACCCCCAGCAGATGGCCCTCGAGCATCCTTTGGAAGGAGATCAGGAGTCTAGCCACCCTCTGAAAAAGTTATTTCCAGGGTCAAACCGCTAGGAACGATTAAACCATTATTTCACATCTTGCATTTTGAAACGGTAGGAAGCCAGTCTCAATATTCTTCTATGTGATATACTTTCAGTTGTTTGAAGAGTGCTGTCCCATTTTCTCCCTCAGTTGTCTAAGGAGGGCCACCTTTCACCCATTCACAAGCAAAAGATGTATACCAGGTCAGGCCATTACCAAAACAAGAGACCGGTGCAAAGCATCCCAACCCCCAAAGAAATGGTTTGTTTTTTTTTAATCCCTAGGAGAAAGAGGTGCAAAACATCTGGATCTTGAGCTCTACAAATAAGGCTTACCTCTGATATCCAGCAGTCACTGGAACTGACACTTTTCTCCAACTTACTGAGTCAGATATTTAAGCCAGCTATCTAGCTACTTAATTGCCATCTATCCAGTTCACCCTTAACTAGCAAACTATGTAGTATATCATGCCGTACTCAAATGCATTGCTGAAGTCAGTGTCTACACCATTCCCACAATCTATTAAGGAAATTTCCCAGTGAAAAGAATGAGTAATGAAGATGAGCTTGATGGAGATAGGTGAGATCTGTTACCAAAGCAACAAGGGGAAAAACATATCTTAAGTCAAAAACAAGCAGAAAATTTGCAGAAAGGACTCAGACAGACACCTCCCTAATTCACATGAGTATAAGAAGAAAAGGAGGTACAGTACAATCAAATTTGCAAATTTCTGTTATTATAGCCATTCTCAATAAAAGTAGTCTTACCCTGGCTGTGGAATTGATTCCTGGTCTATCTGGCAGGGCTGGAAATCTTGAAAGTCTCATATTCTCCTTTAAAACAGGCTGAAGATCTCACCTTTGTTACTGGAGATGGCCTCCAATCCTCAGGGTACTCCATTGTCTATTGAACACCTCCCTGCAGCATTATTGCAACACCAACAACAGGTGGATGTACAAATAACCAACTTACAGTTTGATCAGAATGAAAGAGTGATGTGAATACTTGGCTACATTCAATCCCAGGCATGGCAAATATACAGGGCTTGATTAATTATGGGGCAGTGTTCTCAAGACTCATGAAGGAAATATTTTCTGACATTTTTGATATAAGTGCATAATGGTATATTTGGGCAACATACTGGTTTTTTCTGAGAATCCCTCCTTGCATGAGATGTATGTCAGAAACATCTTGAGGAGACCCTACATGCTTTTTGCTAAATTGGAGAAATGTGCATTTGACTTACTTCGGTTGGATTATTTGGGAAGGCATACAGATGGATCCTGCAAAGGTACAGTATTGCTAACTTCTATCAGATGTTCACCCCATAATTTTGCAGATCATGTAAGGTCACTGTGTCAACTCCTAAAAGGGATTGTAAGTTCATATGGTCTACTCAGAAGCAGACAGCATGTCAAAAACTGGAAGAACTCTTCATTTCTCAGCCACTGCTGACACACTCAGACCCCACCTGCCAGTTCACAGTGTGGACCAATGCTTCAGATGTGGCAGTAGAGCAGTTCTCCTCCAGGCAGAAAAGGAGGGGGAGGGGGAACAGATCTTCTACCATGTGTATCCAGTTTGCTTCTATCAGCAGAACAGAACTATGACATCTTCAGTAAGGAGCTGCTTGCAGTAAAAATACCATTCCAACAATTGGGGCAGTTTCTGGAAGGAGATGCCCACATAATACAGGTATGAGGAGTTCTGCAGAAGGCAGAATCCCTCACTCTTCAACAAATTAGGTGGGCATAGTTTTTTTCCCCCATTTTGATTTTTATATCTCCTGTATTCCTGGCTCACAGAACAAACTTCCAGATGCCCTATCACATGAGCCTGAGTGTTACCTTTCCTACTCAACTCCCCCAACTACAATATTGCCACCAAGCAATGTTGTGTCTCCCTGTAGGTTGGATCCTCCAGAGAGAAAGGGAGCTGGGAGGCAGGCTATTGATCTCTTAGATCAAAACTCAGCAGCAGCATGATGCTTATGCCAGGGCTTAGATAGATGACCTCCAGAGAATCCTACAGGGTGATTTTTCACCTTTCATGAGGTATTGCAACTCTGCCATGACAACAGGACATCTGGACCTGGGGGAGTGTTTAAAACTCAGCATCCAGACCTTAGGGATTTCTGGTGGTCAAGTGTTAGGGCAGGCATCAACGATTAGGTTTCATCTTGTCATGTGTGCCCCAGAGCAAAATTCGTTCCCGGAAAGCCAGACAGCTTGCTGCAGCCTCTAAATTCCCCTTCATGACCTTGGGACACTGTATCACTGGATTTTACTACTGATCTCCCCCTGGTACAACATTCTGGTAGTAGTAGGTTTGTTTACAAAGTTGGCCCATTTCATTCCTTCCAAAGGCCTCCTGACAGCTCAAGAAACAGCACAACTTTTTTTGCATCATGTTTTTAGATACCAATTTCTAATCAAAGGCCCTCCTTCATTTATTAAACATTAAAATTCATTTATTGTCTTCACATCATCTGGCATCATATGTAGAATCTGAGAGAGGGAACCAATTATTACAGCACTATTTAGGGCACTATATCAACAAGACAACTGGACTGAGCTGTTGCCACTTGCAGAATTTGCCTGTGACAACTCAGTACATTCCTCCATCAGCATGTCTCCCTTTCAGGTGACTTACAGTTGCCACCCCTGCATGTGGTCCTCCAGAACTCCCGCATCTACAGTTCCTCACATCTCAGATTTCCTGCAGGAGAAGCAAACAGCTCAGTGTTAAAGGAACAGCTGGATCTAGCAAAGGTGGTGTATAAGCAGGCCACAGACACACACAGGCAAGAGGGTCCTAAAAATGCTGAGGGGGATTTGGTGTGGCTTTCTACAACATTTTTGTCCTCTGCCTGACCTTCTAAGAAGCTTCACTCAAAGTTTTATTGGCCCTTTCCCAATGGTTAGGCAAATAAACCTAGTGCTCTTTCATTTGCAATTGTTTGCCATTGCTGGCATCAATGAAGGTTAATTCTGTTTTCCATCAATCATTTCTGGTAAGGAAAGAGCCTCCCTATAGCTTACGATCTAGAACAGCTCCACTCCAACCATCCTGGTGGATGGGGAGGAAAAGAATGAAGTGGAGGCTACTCTGGATTATAGACACGAGGAGAAACACTTGGAATACCTGAGTCGATGGAAAGACACGCTGCCGTGCAACTGGCATGCCCATTTCATCTGCAATGCCCAGGGAAACCCCATCTGGGTGAACTGCCACTGTTCCAAGCGACTTAGACATCCAGGTTGGGCAAGGCTCTGGACGGTCTGTAGTGGAAGGGGGTACAGAGCAGCAGGGACACAAATGGGGGGCAGGGAGGCTTTCCCAGCTCCATCCACTTTGGGGGTGCAAAAATGGTGGGGTAGAGCACAGGGACAGCTAAAAAGTAAGGATGAAACTCAGTCTGAACAGCAGGAAGAATAGGGCATAATTTCTCCTTATACAGCTGCATCACAGGACTTGTCAGAAGATCTAGAGGAGGAGAGCAGCTCATACCTTGCAGACTCGGAGTTTCCTGGATGTGCAGGAAGGGGACTGAGGCTGGCCAGGGAGGTCATGTCGAGAGTAAGGAAGATGACCTTGATAGAGATAGGCCAGGTCCGCTCCCAAAGCAATGAGGGGTAAAACATTTTTTTAAGTCCAGAGCAACAAGATTAACATTCACAATGGCTCAAGCAGACCCCCCCCCCCAAAGAGTATAAGAAGGAAGAGGAGGGACCGCACAGCCAGACTTGCAAGATTCTGTTATTATAGCTATTCTCAATAAAAGTAGCCTTAGCCTACTTGTGGAGTTGATTCCTGGTCTAGTCTACCTGGTGGGGCTGACAGATAGGTTAATCTGGCAAGCTTTGTTCCTGACAGAACCATACTTACTTCTGGTAATTATAGGTAGTCCTCGATTAACAACAGTAATGGGGATTGGAATTTCTGTCACTAAGCAATACAGTTGTAAAGCGCAATATCATGTGACCATGCTGCTTAGCAACAGCGGTTCCTGGTTACCATTATTAAGCAAGGACTCCTCATGTGATTGCACCTTCCAACTTCCTGCCAGCTTCCCTATTGACTTTGCTTGTAGGAAGTTGTCAGGGAAGGTTGCAAATTATGATTACGTGACCGCAGGACGCTGCAACGGTCAGAAACCTGGGCCAGTTGCCAAGCAACCAGATCACGATCACATGACTGCGGGGGCGCCGCAACAGTTGGAACTCCGAGGACTGGTCATAAGTACCACTTATTCAGTGCTGTGGCAAGTTCAAACTGTTGTTGAACAAATGGTCGTTAACCAAGGACCGCTTATACTGCATTGTTTTCCGGGTACTTACAGATTAATCTCTTTATGATGCATTCAGGATTATTCTTAGGTGTTGACATGAGACTGGCTAGTCTGCAGTTTAACGGCTCTGCAGTTTCCATTCCCTGGTGTTTGAAGGTAGGGATTACCTTTGCTCTCTTCAGTCATCTTGCCTTTCAGCATCGTCCAGAATTTCTGAGGCAATGTGTAAGCATTCAACCAGAACCTCTGCTTTGGCCTCCCGGCATTTCCTGGCCTGGCCCGTTTCTACCAATCTCAAGCTTCAGTGCTGGCCTTTCACCCCGCTCTTTGCCATTTCCTGGCAGAGAAGACCGAACCACAGTAGGAGTCCTTCTGCCTCTTCTTTCTTACCAGTTAGCATTTTGCATTTGAAGCATTCTTAATTGAGCAGCTCGTATATTGACTTTTTTTCCCCTTCTATTTTCATATTTTCATATTTCCCCTTCTATTTTCAGCCTATCTCAAGAATCTATTTTTGTTCTTCTTACCATCCTTCACTTTCTTCACTTCATTGGAGCATTTGACTTCCTGCCTGTATTCTTCCCATAGGACCCTGTCCTCTTCTCAATTCCTGTATGGGTTCTTATTTTGTTTCCATATCTTCACTAATCCCCCCTGCCCCTGAAATTATGTATACTTGTGCTTTAGGTCTCTTCTTCATTTAGGATCTCCCAACTTCTTGAGCTTCTTTTTCTATCAGTTTTTCCTGCCCTAGGATCCTATTTCTCATTACTCTGAGCTCATTAAAATCCACTCTTTTGAAGTCCAGGATATGTGTTTGAGTACACTCAGGTTTAGTTTCCCTTAATATCAAGACTTTCAACTTTGCCTGGTCACTTTCTTCCAATGTTCCTCCAACTTCCACTTCCTCAGCTATGTCTTCCCCACTAGTTAGTATTAAGAATAGTGGATTCTCTTTGCCTGAAGGAGGATTTTTTGGCAGGGGGCTAGGAATTTCCTGGACGGGTTAGGGCTAGGTTAGAGCTAGGGTTAGGCAGCGTTGTTTGGCAGAGCTTGCTTCCCAACAGAAGTCTCCTATTACCAGGACTCCATGCTTTTTTGAAATGCCTGCCATCTGCTTCTGGGAGGTAACGTGCACTTTTTCTCCTCTTTACTCCCACCAACTACTCAGTGTTACTGAGGTGCCCTTAAGTATCTCTTGTCAATATACCACCATATCTAAACGTATCCCTTAGTTTTAATGTGTATTCTTAATCTTCAGGGATGCCTGGAGGCCCTCTGAATGCTTTGTCATAAATCATCAAGTTTTGTGGAAAGTTAATTAAAAATTTTACCAGCTGTAACATTACAAATGCCATATTTTTCACTAGAAAAGCCAGAAAGATTCAGAATAACAGCAGCACTTCAAGTTTAGCTAATCCAATTGCAGAATCATTGACGGCAAATTATAGCATTTCACTTCTATGCTATGCCAATCTTCTGAGGACTTTTCAGCTCATAGAAGGGTAGAAAGGGAAGTAATGGAAAACTTTTGATTGCTTGGAGGGAGCGATTTCTAGGTCAGGAGATTTAGTTCATTAGCAGAATCAGAAGCGCCTTTATTTTTTTCTAATTACCTGTTCTTCTTCCAGCAAGCCTCTTTTGCCTCCACCATTATTTGAGAAAGGACAACAGATACTTTTTTCACTTAAAAATTATTTTAATTAAACAGAAATTATATGCTCACATGTTGTAAAGCAAGATTTGTTTCAAGGATTAGGGGGCATAATTCTGATTGACCCAAAGTGCTATTTTGATTGAGGGCAGGTTAGGGGATTGAGAAGCTTTACGGGTGGGGGTAGGAGTAGTTTGTTTTCCATTCCCACTCTCAACTTTATAACAAATAAAATAAAAACAAAAACATGGCACTAAAATCTAGCCATTTTGCCCTTGAATGGCATGGCCTCAAGGTGCTAAGGGCCACAAATCAGGCACTGGGGCCACAAGTTGGCTAGCCCTGTTGTAAAGCAAAGCACAGCCTCTGAGCACCCACTCTATTTCTAGAAATCATTTTGGGTCTCCCATAGCCCCTCCAGCATTCCTAGGTAGGAAAAAGGATGAGGAAAAAGGCTTTGTTTGGAAATTCAGTATCCAGCTAGCTAGGAAAAGGAGAGAGGTTTAAATAAAGATAGTAAGGAGTGTCAGAGAAAACATTTGGATAAATCAGAATTTTGTCCCCCTTGGCACCTATTTTGTGAATGAACCCTTTGAAACCATAGTCTAAAAATTCCACATTTGCCCACCAGCCAAAAAGGTTTATGGATCTCTCATCCAAGTGGTGTGGTCCTGTCACTAACCATGGTATCCTTCCAGGAGGGAGAATGGAGCACAGTGGTTCTCCTCCTTCTTCTGTGGCAGGCTCCAGTTGGTGTTGGGGGGGCAAGAGGTCTAGCACTAGGCCTCTATAAAGTTGGGAGCCTCAGGGCTCAGGGCTTTCACCTCTCCTCTAACATCGACATGAGACTGCTGGGAGAGGTCATCTAACAGCATGGGGTGTGGTATGATGCCCATCTACGCATCCCCATCCCTGGGTGACTAAGCGACGCCATCTCAGTGCTGGCCCAGTGCCTGGAGGCTGTAAGGTTTAGGATGGGGGGGAACTGCTTTGAGTCAGCCCTAGCCAAATGGGCCAGGTTATTTGTGGGACCATCTCTTCCCGAGGGTATCTGCCCGTTCCACTAGGTCTGATAGGGCGGGCACACTCTGGGTCCCTCCCCTCAAACGTTGGCACTAGACAGGTGGGGCCGAGACAGCATGCCTTCCTGGGAGCTGCCCCTGCCTTCTAGGACACTTCCCTCCTGAGCTCAGGCAGGCCTCTGTCCCCCAGCCCTCTGAACAGCTGTGAAGACTTGGCTTTCCCCACAAGCATTGCAGTAATGTGAGGCTGGAGCCAAGAAACATTTTTTTCTGGAAGTTTGGGGATGTGCTGGGAGTTTTCTGTGTTCATTACACCTCCAGGCCCTGAAACAACATGAATCTCTACACAGAGAGGACAGGGCTGATGTTTAGAAGTTAGATGGTTTCCAAGCAAGTTTTCAGGATCACCACAAACAGAGAGATTATTCCCTTTCTGTTTCTGGTTTGAGGGTGTTGTCCCAGGACTCTGGGGGTTCATGCCTGGCATGCAATTTCACCCAATAAAACACACCAAGGGTGGAGATAATAAAATATTTATTCTGTACAGAAGAAAAAGGTGCCTGGGAATATTTTCCATATCGAGCAAAAAGCTGCCACATTAGTAGAGTTTTTATATGTTCTTGCAACAAGATACAAACTGAAAAACAACTTTTCAGCTTTCAGCCTTGAAGTAAGCTATGCAGACAATGGAATTCTCAGTTCATGGATACGCTCTGCTTGTGCTGCTTTCCTACGTGATTTGCAAATTCCAATGCATACCATCCTTATCAGTTGCCTATCTACTAATTTGCCTCAGGTACTCCCTGGTTCTTGCTCGTGCACACTGTTAACCCTTTGCACACTGCTCACAAGTTGCGTTTGCACACTTTCTTTTCTCTTCACATGTCCCTACTATACACTCATTACTAAAGTTGATAATATTAAATCTCTACCTAGAAGCTAATTACAATGTTAAATTTCCACCCAGGGGTGGTGCAAACTCTTGAATTTTTAGTGAACCCTTATAGAAGTGATCCTTCTTGACTGTGCAGCTTCCAGAAACTTCTTTTTTCTTTCTTTTCTTTCTTTTTTGAGCCTTACTGCCCCATTAAGGGGTTTATGAATAGTAGCAGCTATTATTCATAAACCCCTTGATGGGACAGTAAGGCTCAGAAAAGAAAGAAAAGAAAGAAGTTGCTATTCTAATCAAATTTTTATGCCGATGCAATCCTAGGACTCTTGGTGGCTTACAAGACAGCACAAAAATAAGGCAAATGAAGTCTGAACATATGGCATCAGGCCTCAAAGCCATCTGGAAAAGCTTAGTCTTTATCTTTTTCTGGAATGTGGACAATGTTGGCAACAAATGAATCTCCAGTATCTGCAATACTAGGTTGTCCTGGTTAATATGTAGCTGCTGCAATTTTGCACTAGTTACACTTTCTGGGTGATCTTCAAAGGCAGTTCCATGCGGAGCATGTTATAGTAGTCTTGTGAGGTGTCAGTTAATGACTGCAGCCAGCAGCTTCTTCTCCAGAAATGGTTGCAGTTCTTCTGGCCATAGCTCCTATCTGCTATTCCTGCAAGAGCTAGACCCCAGGAGTATTTTAGATGGTGCACCAGCTTTTTCTGGGCAGAAAAACCATATCCAGAGCTGAAGTTGGTATAATCCCAGACTCAGTCAGCTTTTGAATCAGCAGCCACCCCATCTTGGATGGGTTGAGTCTCAACCTCTTTACCCCTCTTCAACTTTTCAGTTCGGTACCAGGAGATGTGGTGCTGGCTACCAGCTTGGCTGGCTTCAGAAAAGGGCTGGACCCCTTTATGGAAGTCCTGGGGATCAAAGGCTCTTAGCCTTGATAGCAGTGGGAATGCCTCTGAAGGCCACCTGCTGGAAGTTAGTGCGCTCCCTTGTGCAATTGGTTGACCATTGGGAGAACAGCCTGGGGTAGAGAAGTGTAACTGGATATAATGAGCATATTAATGATAGCAAACCCCAAATGACAGACAATGTCCCCTAGTAACTGTTTCCTAATAAAAACAAGTAATAAGAAATTGTTTACAATGGGAAACTGTGTTGCATCTTTTGAATTTAAATCAAACCACTGGAAACGGGTCATATGTAAATAGGGTACAGTGTGAACTGCAGCAATTAACTAATGAACTAATATACATTCTAAAGACAAAGAAACAACAGGAGTAAATTTAAAACAGAGTTGCAAAAACATAGACCTTAAAGACAAGGATTTTAGGGGGGAAAAATCTAGACTGAAGATACAAGTTTGGCTGTCAACCCATTCATATAAATATTTTGGTTTGCACCTGACAGAAAACTATCAAAAAATATATCAAAATAATTATGTTAAACTGTGGTAAGAAATTAAAAGAGACCTCGAAAGGTAGAAGTATTTAAAGTTATCTTGTAATACATACAATTCTTAAAATGTATGTATTACCCAAGATAAATTATTTATTTCAAATGGCACCAATCAGAATTTCAGAGAGAATCTTATAAGTATGGCAAGAAACCATCAGTAAATTTATATGGAATGGGAAAAGACCCAGAGTTAAACAAAAAACTCTGCAAGATTCTAAAGACAGGACTTCCAGGAGGGGAAAGTGGCAAGCTGCCTTAAGGACACTGGGCTTGACCCAAACCTCACTTTCTAGCACACATTTGCAGTACAATTATTTTGCCAGCTACAGAGATCTTCTAAACAGCAGAGCAGCTAGATCACCTGGTGAGAGTTCCTTCAACCTGGGACAGGATTGAAGTGAAATATAAAGAAATAATTGTAAGGATTTAAAACTAACTGAAAGCAAAAAGGTTGTTAAGAGTTTGAATTATGAAAATTTAAAATGGATTAAGGGACCAGTTAACACTGGAATATTGCTTATTTTAAAGTACTTTAGAGTTAATTAAACAAATTAAATATCTTCATGGGAAAAGGAACTGTTTAACTCTCTTTAGAGGACTGATTGGTGGATTTTCTTAAACAAAAAGATAAAGGAAAGTTATGAAAGATCATGTGACTATAGAAGCACAGAGAGTTGGATGAGTCTAAAGAGTTAAGAAAAAAAGAAAGAAAGGCTCGCTATTTTTGTTGCTTTATCTTTTTGGATTATAAATTCAAGGAGAGAAATGGCTAATATTAGGGAGGAGGAAGGGAGGAAAGGACTGTCAACAGAGCAAATAGTGATTATTCCAGAGATTGTACAAAGGATGTTAGAAAAATTTGAAAAGAATATTACAGCGACAGTGGCAGTATCACTGATTGAATCTGTTAAGAGAGATTTGATTGCATTTGAAGGAAGAATGGAAGAAAGATTTGCAAATACGGAAGAAAAGATGAATAAAAAAATGTGAAGAATCTGCAATCCAAATGAGTGAGACAGAAACAATAAGCCAAGAGATGAAAAAAGATTTAGACAATATGACGCGACCAGATTTAAAAGGGAAAGAATTTTGCCTGGAACTGAGAGCAGCTACAGAAAACTCGGTGAAGACAGGAAGGAGAAACAGTAAGGAGAGGGTTGTGGAAACCCTAATTTTTTTTTTTTTTTTAATGGGAGGAAGATGACATGGATGTAGAAGATGTACAGAATTAACACAAGAAATGAAAAGTTAAGAAATGTATTAAGAAATATACTTGTGCACTGTGCCAGGAAGAAGATAATAAACCAAGTTTTGTGACATCTTAACACTAAGCCAAGGATTAATAATATTAGAATACTGCATGAGAGAAAAGAATATAAAATTGACTGGTTTGATCAGGGATAAGATAATAAGTACTTTTATAAAACATTGGAAACGCTTTATGGACTTTTTGCTGAAAATGTACAGACAATATGGGAAGAAGCAAATTATGTAATGTAATCTTAAAGTGGGTGGAGTGATACTAAGTTTGTTTGTAACTGCTGTAAAGAAGATTGGAAGTCTCCTCTTTAAATATCTTTTTCTTTTTTTTATTTTCTGCACTTTTTCTCTGTCTTTTCTCTTTCTTAATCTCATTTTCTGTATTTTTTTCATGTTTGTCTTTTACTCATGTAAAAATCTCTAATAAAGATTATATTTTAAAAGATTATATTAAAAAAGATTATATTAAAAAAAAGATGAGAGGTGGCCTCGCCCTTCCAAATTTTAAACTCTTATCAAGTTGCCTGGCATGGATAACAGAGTGGATAAAATCCCCGTATAGTTGAATGGCAATCTTGGAGGGGCTGGTTCAGCCAATAAACTTCATAGATATTTATGGTACAAAGCACAAAGGAGGAGAAAAACTTAAAAGGACATATTATTGGACAAAGTTTGATAAAAGTCTGAAATGCCACAAAGGAAATAATAAGCCCAACAGGTTTACCCTTATCTTCTCCTTCAAATGCTTTTCATGTTGGAGACAACTCCAGTAAAAGCAAAGTAATTACGTCAGCACATATGACTCACTCAGATTCTTTGAGTGAATTAAAGACACAGCAAGAACTTCTGTATGACAAAATGGATGCGACATTTCGAAGAAACAATTACATTACAACAATGGGAAGAACTATTGACTAAATCTGTAAAATTTACACCAAGTTATAACTTGTAGGAAATTTGGTACAAAATGTTTTATAGATGGTATACAACTCCATCAGTAATATCTAAGATGGACAAATCATACAGTAATAAATGTTGGAAATGCCATGATACAGAAGAAACATTTTATCACATGTGATAGATGTAACGATTGCTGCATTCAGTGCTGAATAAGAGACTGTGAGACACAGGCTCATATGAAAGCAGTTTACTCAGGTGTAATGTGTAGCGGTTACAGACAAAGCCAGGATACAGTGGTTTTATAGGGTTCCCCCCTTGACCAGGAGTTACCCCTCATTCCCGCCCTTTACCCCAGTTCCCTGGGTTGCTCAGTTCGTCAGCAGCGTTCCTCCCCTTGCCTTAATGGCAGATTCAGCCGGGTTTCTTTGTCTCTCTGATTGTCACCCTTTGACTATGTGATCATTGCGTTCATTGGGCTTTTCTTCTGCGGGCCAAGCTGGGGCTCCTTGATTGCTTCCCGATTGCTACTGAACTGCAGCGCTTCTGAGCTGTTGTGGTTGGTGGTGCCTGGGGCGTTCGAGGGAAGCTGGCTTTGTTAGAAAGTATCCGTTCCAGCCCTGAGTCAACTGTCGCCACCTACCGGCAATTAAACTTGCGATTTGCCCAACTCCCTCTTTTCTGCTTCCTGCACCTGAGGCAATGAAACTGACTAGGGGCGGTGAAACTGAATAGCAGTGTCGGCTGTGCTGTGCCGTGCCGTGCCGTGCTGTGCCGTGTCGGTGAATCTGACAATAGACATGAAAAAAAAAAAGAAGTACTGGAAAGACATACATAGTATAATGCAGAATATTTTGGAATATAAATTTGAAATGAAACCACAACTGTTCTTATTCTTAATCTCTTAATCTCAGAAAAAAAATAACAAGAAATATCATAATTTGATGAGACATATGCTTATGGCAGCAAGAATAAATTTTGCTCAACGCTGGAAGAAAAACACATTCCCAACAATAATTGATTGGGAACTTAAACTTGGAGAATACACAGAGATGGCAAAACTAACAAAGGGGAGGGCATGACATCGTACCAGGGAAATCATGCCCTTCTGTGTTTAGATACTTCAAGTTTCATTAGGTATGCCAGGGCAGAGTACCTGCTGGAGTCCCTAGCAATAAAGTTTGGGGTCTGGGCTAGATCCAACTGGCCCCCTGGGTCTGCTACATGCTGTTTAGTAAGTGGTTTGGGCTGATCATACCCCATGCTGAGTAGAAGACCAAGGATGAGATTTTAGTTGACACTGCCTGTCTCCACATAGACACAGAAAGTCATCGCTCATAGTTAGTGGGGCAAGGCTTAGGGGAAAGAAAGATAGTCTGAGCCAATAGTTGAGTATGGCTATCCACATTCCAGCCTCCACTTTCATGAAGCCTGTCTCCCACTGCAAGGTGGCATTAGAGACACAATTAGTGACTTGAAGGGCTGCTCTTAGAAAATTGGATTGTATACCATAGTAGTTGGCTTACACCAACTGCTTCCAGGTGGCTTGTTGATGTTGTAGGAGAGGCTGCCAGAATGCCAACATGACCAGCTTCTGCAGCAGTTTTAACCCGCTGATTGCCATGGAGGATTTGTACATCAAGAGCTTGCTGAGCTGTCCACCTTGACTGCAATGTCATTTACTGTAGCTGTTGCGGTATAAATGTCCAAGTTTCTGTTGACGGTAGACGTTGCAGGAGATTCGTTCCAGGGGGTTTTCTCTGCTACCTCCCTGCTGTGGAGAGTGGCTTGGACTGGAGCTTTGGATGTTCAGAGAGGAGGCCTGTCTTGTTACTGGCTTCTCTGTTGTGATTTTCTTTGGGGGCGAGGGGGATCCCGAAGCTGTAAGTCTCTCGCTCACAGTTCGTGTTGCCTCTGCAGTGGGGAGATGGGAGTTTCTTCTGTTTCTCTGCTTCATGGGATTTATGGGCCTCAGTGTTGTTACTGCAGCTGGTCTGGTTCTTTTCTTGCCTCTGGATAGCATGTTTAGGTCGTAGGGGGTGAGGCGGGTCACCAGTGGGTAGCTCATTTCAGCAGCTACTCGTTTGTTGCCATCTTGGCTGCTCCCCAACTTTAACTTAAGACTAGGCCCCAACGATTTGGCCTTTTATTTAAAACATCATAAATACTCTCCAGAAATCTATTTGCCTCCACCATGGGAGTGCCACCAATCCAAAGACCAAAAATATAACTGCAGGTTTTTGCCTTGCAAAATATTTTAACAACCTAGAAAATTGGATGTATCTTCACAGCAGGCAGAAGTTGCAGGGAGCAAAACCCACAAGCTTATGCCTTTATGTCTGAGCATACAACCAAGTGGAAACTTTATGGTTTTCTGATCCTAACCTGACATCAGAAATGACATCCTAAAAAACTAGTCACTGAAGCAGCTGAATTCAGTAACAGATTTAATACCATTTCTCATGGATTGAACACTAAACATAAACACTGCACGTGTTAATTAGCTACTCAAAACAAAAATGTCTGTGTCAGACCTATCTGTTGTTTTATGTTTGGCCACCTTGAAAATAGTTTCAAATAGTTCTCTCTTGCTTGTCTTTTCATCATTCTCCCTTTCCCTTCTCTCTCCCCTCACCCACCAACACCAAACAATAGTTGTAATTGTCCTCTTACAACTCTAGTGTATGGAAATTCAACAGATATAGACTGACAGACACCAGAGAGATCAATAGATAGATAGTCTTTAAGGTGGCAGAAGACTCTTTATTGTATGAATGCAGAGCAAGAGAAAAAAATGGGGGGAAACTTGGAAAGATATAATTAGTTCATTGTCATTATATCCCATTCAAGGATGTAGTTATTAATAAGATCATTCAAAATGTGTTTACATGTGAGAAAATACTGGTGTGGACAATGTTACATCTGTGCTTGTTGTATTGCGTGCAGGTGATACCAGTGAAAAGGATCTCTTTCATACATAATATAGAAATGGCAAGTAATGTTATTAGTGTTATTGTACCTAAAAAACACATGGATAGCATATACCCTTTTACAAATGAGTCATGCAACCTGTCTGTTGACCAGCTAGGCTGAGTGGCAGATGCTGCAGCTCTTAAGGGACCTTTACATTGATTGGTGCTTGAATCACCACAGTTTCTGACATCAGGTTATCCAGCAACCAGAAGCAGAATCCTCAAAACACAGTATCATTCATGAAATATGTCTAAGCCCAACTCAAAGGAGCCAGTAATGTACCTATCTACATAGGAGGAAGCAACCTATGAAATATGGAGGAACCATGTGATCTAAGAACAGAGAAACCTTACAACATGGGTAAGCAGCCAAGGACTTTGACCTGATACCTGAGCTCTCAAAAGTATCCAAACTCAGATGATCATATCTTGCTAGCTTCTGGGTATGGCCAGTTCATCTACTGACCAGGAGCTATCTAAACGCTGAATCTACTAAGCTATGCTGCAAAGCATGGTTTGCATGCCCACTAAAACTTAAGCATGTTCTTTCCCCCATCTGATGTCCTGGCTTCAGCTCCATATATTATTCATTACAATCAAATATGACACAGTGGTGAGTCCATAAGCTTGCTTTTCATATCAGAATTGCTTTTATTGAGTAACACACACTAGAGCCCCTGCAGTCTGGGCTGAAATGAGCAGTTCCCTCATTGTAATAATGTGTTTCTGTCATCTCCTTATTATCAGCATGATAAAAGATGAAATATTCACAGATGCTGCCCTTCTAACCTGATCACAGTTTGATATTTGAGCTTTGAAAATGAGTTTTATAAGCCGTAATATACTCCTTGGTGGGGTGACCCCTGAAATTAAACATTATTACAGAGCGGATATTTAAAAAACAGGGGCTGCAAATTACATCAGAATGAAAATATTAAGGCACATTATGACTTTACCAAGTGGAAGCTGACTGGTATGAAGCTACGGATGCCATAAAACTCAGCAGGCTGGTGCCAAAAACATCAGGGGAAAAAATAATAGCAGCCATATTTTGATTTCAGTTATGATCTAGCTAGAGCAAACTAAATTATGGGAATTTTTTTCCTCTACAGTCTGGTTTTACTGGGGGAGGAACCACATTATTGTGAGCTTTATCTTCTCAGTGCTCTTTCATAGTTGACTTCAAGTACATCTTTATTTTTCTCAGTGTGAACACAAATAAAATAAACACCTATTTTTAATGAAACTAGAGAGCCCCAGAAGAAAAAGCTAGGCAAACAGCCGTATGAAGTTCATTCTTATGCTACTCTTTTTGCTGTTTGGAAGGCTCAGATAGGAAGAGTTAGCTGTATAGAGAGGTTCTACTGGATGTGCCTATAAAATGGTTAGCTAGCTTTATGAATAAACATCTAAATTCTAAAATTAAAATATCTAAACCTTTGACCCTGGAAACATTTAGTGTATCATAGAATATGTGATTGCAGGTAGAAAAAATTTATACATGTGCTTGGAATATTGTTTGAAGTCCTGTTTCATATTGTCATCAGATAACTGCTCTTCTCTCTCAGGTGCACGCACCACACCTGCATCTTGCCTGCCTGCTGGTGGGCATTTGCCCCCTCCGCTGAAGCCAGGGTGGCAAATAGGTTTCCTGGCTGGTGTCAGGTGGAATAGGATAAGGAGCAATCCATTCAGCATTATGAAGAGAGGAAAGGCATCCACTTCCCATGTTCAGATAGTGAAGTGAACCCAGCCCAGAGGCAAATTGCTAAGCTCTGTTTAAACACACTGAGGGCATGTTTGGGCAGCCCTGCAACCATGTCTGTAGTGACACACCTGGAAGAACTATTCAATAATCTTTTTGTGCCCTACTATGAGGCTTCTTCCTGTGAGTTCATTGATGCTGAGACAGCCACTGTGACATGGGAAATGGCTAAGGAGCACCCTGCCAAGTCCACGGGTCCCAGTATAGTCCATGCCAATTTTAGTATCACATAGGCACAGTTAGGATGGTAGAGCCTGTGGGAGGGCTTGGGCAAGAGGGGTCTGTACCAGAACATTGATTCCATCATCTTTATTAGCAGGGAAAGAGGGTGGTCAATGGCATCGTTTTTATCAAACAAATGTTAGAGCATGGTGATGCTGTGTTATCTCAAATGCCTCAAATAGTGTATGGCTTTACATTTGTTGGCAGCCTATCTATAAAGAACTGCTTAGTACATTTCCATCTGTTAAGATTATTAAGACCTATTCAGATGGAGGGCCTTCCATCTTCTTCTGAAGATGGTGATTTGTTTCCACCAAATCAGGTCAATTTAGCAGTGGACGATCTCATGTCCTCAGCCAGTGACAGCGATCAGATAGAAAAGGGATTTACACAGTACATTCATCACAGCACCTGGGTGTTATTCTCATTCTTCAGTCCCTAATACTTGGTTTTCTTTCAATTGGTAACAAATGGTTTCACTGGTGCATCAGATATGCCACATTATCACAGAGTACTTTTTAGAAATTTTCCAAAATGCACCCACAACCCCCACAGTTACCATTGGTGGATTTGCCAGCTCTTTCCACCTCGTCGGAAAAGAGGTGCAATGTCAGGCCTAGCCCAAGGAACTCCAGGAGACCATGTAGGTTCAGTTCAGCAAGGTTTATTAGCTACAACCTCTAGCAAGAATCTTCCCAGACTAAAACCTCAGTTCCCAAAGTCAGCCAGTCAAAACAGAGTGAATTCCTCAGGGAGGTGCCAGCCTCATCCTCTTCTCTCTTCCTCGCCCCTCAGGAGGCAAAAGAGCATGTTTCCCTCCCTGAGTTTGGCCTTCACAATTCCATTCCATCACATGCAAAAGCAGTAGTGCATCTCTCATGTAGACTATTGCAATGTGCTCTACATGGGGCTATCCTTGAGTAGTATCCAGAAACTACAGCTGGTTCAAAATACAGCTGTGCGGACAATCTTGGGTGCCCCAAGGATGGCACATATAACATATTTGCTGCAGGAGCCACACTGGGTCCCAGTTTGCTTCCGGGTCCAATTTAAGGTGTTGGTTATTACCTTTAAAGCCCTACATGGCATGGGTCCAGGCTACCTGAGGGATCATCTCACCCCCATCACATCAACCCGTCCCACCCAGTCAGGCAGCAAAGGCATGTTACAGATGTCAGATTCAGCTGGCGTGGCATGGCTAGGGACTTGCCCAGCCACGCTAAGTCAGTTCCACCGCCCGAGCGCAAGCAAAGGAAAAAGGGGAAGTGGGAAAACCGCGAACTGATTAATGGGCCAGCTGGGACCACTTAACAAAAAACACAAGCGGATATTTTGTATCAGCACCAATTAGCCTCGGCCACCGTAGACAAAGGAGTGAGCAGCGGCCCGAGGCAAAGCAATCAGCACATGATTGGGAAAACCCTGGCTTTGCACGCAACAGAAAGACCCAACAAAGACTATGACCATGCCACCAGGGTAAAGCAATTAAGAGACAAAAGAACTGAACTGAATCTGCCATTTCAGTGAAGGGGGGGGGATTACTGCGGGTGATTTGTAACCAAGCAACAGACCAAAGCGCGGGAACGGGGGACTATAAATTGTATTGTAAGATGTGCCAAGCCAGTCCTGGCTTTGTTTCTAATTACGTATGTTATGCTTGAGTAAACTTCTTTGTTGAACACATGTGTCACCAGAGTTTCTCTAAGTCGACCGGGGTAAACCTTACATAAAGCCAGGACTCACCTTTGAACGCTACCCGGTACGCACCGAGGAGCGCTCATCTTTTTTCCTGTAGCCAGAACTGGAGGAGAACCGATCGACGGCACCAGGAGATGGCCAGCGACAGGGAAACCACTAGCCAGCGGGGCAACAAGGAGCCCAGACCCGAAGGTGTGATGGCAGGACCAGCCTAGAGAGAGGGGTGCACGGAAGCAGCCGAGAGGGTGCCAGAAGACAGGTGGTCGTTTAGCGTGGGCCTGGGGCCCGAGTCGACAGGATGGGGGGGTCACAACAAGCCATGGCTCGGGATCCAAGACCCGAGAGCTGGAGGAACGACTCACCCAACTGGAGGCCAAGGTTGAACAGTGGATGGATGCCATCCAGGCGATGCTGCAGGCCATACTTTGGGGAGGCGAGGCCCCGACAGCAGAGGCGCAGGCGGATGAGGAAGCGGGCAATGCCAGCAGTGGCCTGGCAACCCATCTGACTCCGAGGGCAAACCTCAGGGCAGGAGATCGACGGGCGGCAGACGCATTGAGACTCTGGGGTCTTACCGGGAAGTTCTCAGGGGACCCTGAACAGCTACCCTGCTTCCTGACACAGGTGCGGAATTTCATGAAGTGGAGTAGGCACCTGTTTGTGGGCGACAAGGAGAGAGTCACCTACGTGGCGGATTTGTTGGAGGGCCAAGCTGCTGGTTGGGTGGTCCACTTGTATGATGCCGATGCCACAGAACTAAAGCGGTTTCCGGAGTTCATGCAGGCACTCCGGGACAGATTTGAAGACACTCTGAGTGCCAGGCAGGCCAGAGACGACATCCTATGCCTGAGGCAGAGGGAGAAGTCGGTGGCCGAGTATGCCTTGGAGTTTTGGCGCCTAGAGGAGAAATTGACGGATTGGCCCGAGTCCCTGAGAGTGGACTACTTCAAAAATGGCCTCAATTCGGAGGTCCTCGAGAGAGCGCTTGGTCGGGATGACCCGACCACACTAAAAGAGTGGATCTGGCTGACCGGGATGACAGAGGCGGCATGGCAGCAGATCAAGCGGAGGGCGAGGAACCAAGAGCCAACTACGGATGAATCATGTGAGGGGGCTGCAGAGGAGAGGCAGAGCAGCTGATGGCAACCCACAGGGGTATGGGAGGCTCCGAAGAGATCCAGCCTCTGTTTCCAGTGCAGGGGGCGAGGCCATCAGGCGGCTCAATGCCTGACGGAGCAAGACGGGGTCCCACCCCGGGCTGATACCACGGCCCTGAAGATCCTGGGGCGGCGAGCCCCTGACCAGCCATGGAAAGGAGTCAGGGCAGCGGCAGCAGAACGTAGCAGGACCAGGTAGTCCACTCCCGAAATGGCGTCATCCAGGGAAGAGACAGGGCCGGCGGGAAACGAGCGGTGCTCGCACTGAACGGCGTCCCAGTGCGGGCAGAGGAGCCAAGATGCACAGATCTGATAGCAGACGAGGACTGCCCTCCCATGCGGGTAAGGGTACATATCCTTGGGGTGAGATCGGGGGCTGATGGATGATTGCAGGTGCTACTGGACTCCAGGTGTACCCACTGCCTGATACACCTGGTGCTAGTATCAGGGTTAGGTCTCCAGGCGCGGAGGCTCAAGGAGCCCATCGCCTTCAGTCAGCTTGACGGCTCACCTGTGGGGGGGGCTGGCTCAGTACTACACCGAGCCAGTCCGAATGACGATCGGGGATCACCAAGAGGAGCTGAGGTTTGTGGTGGTCCCGGTGGCCGATTATGCGGTGGTGCTCGGCTTGGTGTGGCTGAGGCGGGGGAACCTGCTCGTCGACTGGGCATCAGAGGCACTGAGGTTCGGAGTCACAGAGGAGTGGGAGCGAGAGTGCAAGAAGCGCTGACAGCCAACAATGAGGGGAGGTAGCCACGGAGGAGGAATCGGTGGAGCTGGAGCATCCAGTGCGGGAAGGCGAGCGAACCAGGATGGGAGGCACAGAGGTGGCAACGGCGAATCCGGGACCCCGTGAGGCGGCGGCGACATTGGAACCGAGAGGCTGTAAACCAGCAGCAGCCTACAAGACGACTATGGCGGGCGAGTCCGTGACGGGAAAGGCAGTAGAGCCGGAGAGCATCGGAAGCATCTCACAGCAGTACCGGGACTTGACGGCGGCATTCGACGAGAAGGAGTCGGATCAACTCCCGCCCCACAGACCCAGTGACTGCGCCATCGAGTTAGAGCCAGGAGCCAAACTACCCAAGCCGAAAATGTACTCCCTATCAGGGAAGGAGATGGGTGCCCTTCGGGAGTCTGTAGACAAGAACCTCGCGGGAGGCTTTAACCAGCCCACGAAGTCTCCACTGGCGGCTCTGCTGTTGTTCCGGGAAAAGAAAGATGGCTCGCTCTGGATGTGCGTGGACTATGGGGGCCTGAATGTTATAAGTACGTAATACAATTACCCTATCCCCTTGTTATCCCACCTATCCAAGGGGAGGGTATTCACAAAACTGGACTTGCATGAGGCGTACTTCAGGGTCAGGATCCGCACAGGGGATGAGTGGAAAACAGCTTTCAACTGCCTGCTTGGAAGTTTCCAATTCTGCATGATGCCGTTTGGGTTAAAAGGGGCCCCAGGGGTGTTCATGCAATTAATAAATGAAGTACTGCATGACCTACTCTACCGGGGCGTCCTGGTATACCTAGACGACATCTTGATATATTCCAAGACCCTGACTGAACACGTGAAATTAGTATGCATGATGCTTCAGAGACTACTATACGCACAACTGTACGCTAAGCTCTCGAAGTGTGAGTTCCATCAGGAGCAGCTGGACTATCTTGGCTATCGCATATCCAGCCGAGGCATCAAGATGGACCCGGCAAAGGTGAAAGATATGCTGGGCTAGGAAGCGCCGCGGACCCGGAGGCAGCTCTAAAGCTTCTTAGGGTTTGTGAACTTCTACAGGCAGTTCGTCCCAAACTTCGCCTAAGTCACCCTCCCACTAACAGACTTACTCAAGACTCGAAGCAGCGGGAAAACCCCCAAACCCAGCATGCCTCTGGCGTGCTAAGAGGCATTTGGGGATCTGAAGCGCAGAATACGCCACCCCGACTCAGACCGGTGGTTCATGATTCAGGTGGACGCCTCCGACATGGCGGCGGGAGCAGTCCTGCTGCAACCCGGACCTGAGTAGCCCCTTCACCCATGTGCCTACGCCTCCCGCAAGTTCACTGAGATGGATAGAAGGTGGATGGTGTGGGAAAAGGAGGCGTTTGCAGTCAAGTGGGCCCTATCCACCTGGAGGCATCTGTTGGAGGGGGCAGCCCAGCTGTTCGAGGTATGGACTGACCACAAGAACCTCGAGGCACTGAAAGCCCCGTGGAAGCTGTCACCAAAACAGGCACGCTGGTCCCAGTACTTAAGGAGGTTTGATTTCATCTTCAAGCATATCCCGGGGAAAAAGAACTTTTTGGCGGATGGGCTGTCCCGTATGCCCCAGCATGCCAGCCAGCGGGGGGAGATTGTAGACTCCATCATCCCTGCGAATCGATTGGCTGCAAAAGCAGTCACCCAGAGCCAAACAAGGAAGGGGGTAAGGGATACCGAACCTGAGCTTAAACAGGCTTTCCTAGAAGCCATGGAGCAGGACACTTGGCTCATGGTGAACCAGGACTCATTAACGGGCCAGGGCAGCTTGTGGTGGCACCAGGAGAAACTGTACGTGCCTGAAGGATGCCAATGGGAGGTGATGGAGAGAGCCCACGATAGCAAGAGCGCGGGACATTATGGGTTTGTAAAGACTCTCCATCTGGTCCGGCGGCAGTTCTGGTGGCCAACACTCCGAAAAGACGTGGAGGTGTACACAGGAGGCTGCCCGACCTGCGCAATGGCAAAAGGGAGCAAAGGCAAGCCCTGGGGACTACTCCAGCCAGTTGCGACACCCGACGGTCTGTGGCAGGAAATTGCCATGGATTTCATCGTGGAACTGCTGGAGAGCAAGGGGAAAATAGCCATTTGGGTTGTAACAGACTTGTTCTCCAAACAAGCGCATTTCGTGGCTTGTCGGCAAGTCCCCACGGCGGAGAGGCTGGTGCGACTATTTGTGCAGCACATCTACCATTTGCACGGCGTGCCCCGACGAGTCATCAGCAATCGGGGCGGGAACTTCATCACATGTTTTTGCCAAGAGTTCTTAAGATGGGTGGGAACACAGCAAGCTCTTTCCTCAGCGGCGCATCCACAAACGGATGGAGCCATGGAACGCCTTAACGGGGGGTTGGAGCAGTACTTGCGGTGCTACGTGGGATACCAGCAAGATGACTGGGCAGAGCTGCTACCGTTTGCGGAAGTAGCATACAACAACACAGTCCATAAGAGCACTGGCTTCACCCCATTTAAGGTGGCTACCAGGCGAGACTTCATCCCTATGCCGGAGCTACCCCAACCGGCATCCCAGATAGACTTGTTGGACACTTGGTTTGCCCAGATAGACATCACGAGGCAAGCTGTGCAGACGGCGCTGCAAGGGGCCAGAGCAGACTACAAGAAATACGCCGACCCCAAGCGGCTCCCCGAGTGGCAATGGAAAGTAGGACACCAAGTGTACCTCTCAATGAAAAACCTAAAGACACACCAAGCCTCAAAGAAGCACAGCCCATTGTTCGTGGGGCCATTTCCCATCACGGAAATAATTAATCCGCTGACCGTCAGGTTGACGCTCCCCAAGGCGCTCAGGAAGATCCATCCGGTCTTTCACTGCAGCTTGTTGAAGCCACACCAACCAGACAACAATTGGCACAGGGAAGAGCTGACCCCGTCCCCAATTATGGTCGACGGGGAGTGGCATTTTGAAGTAAAGCAAATAGTGGACACTAGTAAACACAAGGGACAAATCCAATTGCTGGTGCAATGGAAGCATTTCCCAAAATTGCACAGTGTATGGGTGAACAGACCCCACGTGAAGGCACCCGAATTGGCCCAGGACTTTTTACAGAGAGCACCCCGGGAAGCCAAGGTAAAAAAAGGGGAGTCTGTCTTCAGGGGGGCAGTATCTCAGATTCAGCCGGCGCAGCATGGCTAGGGACTTGCCCAGCCGCGCTGAGTCAGTTCCACCGCCCAAGCGCAAGCAAAGGAAAAAGGGGAAGTGGGAAATCATGAACTGATTAATGGGCCAGCTGGGACCACTTAACAAAAACCACAAGCGGATATTTTGTATCGGCACCAATTAGCCTCAACCGCCTAGACAAAGGAGTGAGCAGCGCCCCGAGGCAAAGCAATCAGCATGTGATTGGGAAACCCCGGCTTTGCACGCAACAGAAAGACCCAATGAAGACTACGACCATGCCACCGGGGTAAAGCAATTAAGAGACAAAAGAACTAAACTGAATCTGCCATTTTGGTGAAGGGGGGGATTACTGTGGGTGATTTGTAACCAAGCAACGGACCAAAGCGCGGGAACGGGGGGACTATAAATTGTATTGTAAGATGTGCTAAGCCAGTCCTGGCTTTGTCTGTAATTATGTACATTACGCTTGAGTAAACCTCTTTGTTGAACACACGTGTCACCAGAGTTTCTCTAAGTTGAATGGGGTAAACCTTACAACGGATCCTGTCAGTGAGAGAATGTCGGCTGGCGGGATGCAGGAGGACAGCCTTCTCTGCCGTTGCCCCTACCCTCTGGAATATTCTCCTCCCAGAGGTGTGGCGAGCCCCTACCCTCCCGGCTTTCCAGAAAGAACTAAAGACCTGGCTGTGCCAGCTTGTGTGGGGCAAGAAGAGTTTTAACCAACCCTGGGGGTGGCTGGCACCCTGATGACACTCCCCAAGCCTAATACTCTCTGTGGAGTCCTTGGGGTTCTCTGAGCTTGGTTCTTTTCTTGCAAACGTTTCATTACCTGGCTAGGTAACATCTTCAGTGCTAACGTGGGATGGGGTTTGCTCTCTATTTATATACTGTGGCATGCTTTGCCAGTGCTGGTGGGGGTGGGGGTTTTGTTTTACTCCTCTGGTAGTTCCTTGATTAACATATGTTACTGCTTGATTGTGTGCCTGGTGGTAACCTTTGCTTATCTGGGTGATGATTGCTGGTAAGGCGAACTTCTGGTCTTTTGTCTCTTTTGAATAGTATGTAGATGCTGTTAATCTCTATGTGTCTGTTAATTGCTGCCTTGTCTGAATGCCAGGCTTCCAAGAATTCTCTTGCATTTTTGGATTTAGCTTGGTCTAAAATGCTGACAGTTTCCGTTAAAACTATGGTTAAGTCTGTCCATATGTTGTGAGATTAAGGAGTTTTCATCATGTCTTCTGACTGTTAGTTGGTGCCCGTGGATGCGCTCTGCCAGTCTTCTGCCTGTCTGTCCTACATAGTGTTCATTACAGTCCTTACACTGTATGTTGTAGATTATTCCTGTTTTTCCTTCTTGTGCTACTGGGTCTTTTGGTTTACTTAAGATATTTTGGAGTGATTTTGTTGGTTTGTGTGCTACAGAGATGCTACAGAGATGCAGCAACCCAGAACAGCAGAAAAAGAAAAAAGACCACCTATACAATATCTTCCAACAAAATGGATATCCACGCAACTTTATCAAAAAGTCCCTGACCACTCAACCTACTACAACACAACCAACACAAGCTATGAAAAGGATCATACCGCCATACATCAGAAATGTCTCAGAAACCACCAACAGACTATTACAACTACATGGCATCTCTGATGCAAGACAATTACTCTTTGATTTATCATCTTTGTGAATTTAATTTTTGATTATATTTATTCCTACAATACTATTTGCATTATACAAGTTGAAATGAAGGGAAAAGACGTTTATAATTTATTATAAATTACATCTAGAGCTATCTTTGGGAACATAATCTCTCTTCTGACAGATTTGTCAACTCAAATAAAGTAGGATCAAGATCTTCAAGGCTGATGGTCTCTGAGGTTTTAAGAGACAAATAATGAGAGCCTCCCACCATTTCCTAATCTCATTAACAGTCAGTTTTCAAAGATTATGAGCCATGATTAGAATGTTGTACAATGATCCAGGTTCAAAATTGCTATAAATCATAAATGCTCTCAGAGAACTAGGAGACAGTCACTTTCTCTTAGTTTAATATATACTATAGGATTGAGTGTAGAATGAGGTATCAATCTCAAGGTTCTGGTGAATATGTTGATTATTATTGTATGATCTTACTCTATGGGTAACAAGCATTTAAATATTGTAAAAGAGATTTGTGACTGAGGTAACTCATCTAAGACCTCTTAATCTTCTCAGAACTCAGAGAGCCAAACTGCTCTTTTTTCCTTATGAAGGAAACAAAATCAGCATTCTCCATTCCCTTCCATTATAGGAGTTCCTCTATAGAAGAATCACAATGCTGATTGCTTGAAATGTTATTAAAGGTATTAAATGTGTACCAAGATAACCAAACTGAATTAGGCATCTGATCCAGTCCCATATCAATATCTGTCACAGTTAAAGAACCAAGGATCTATATGACATACTTGTACAGAATTCTGTTTTTCTTTTAGTTACAGCTCTCCATCTTTTATTGCACAAAATTGCATCATGGTTTTAATGATCAAGACATGTTTTTTGGAACAAAATCAACCTTAAACCCTTAGGTCAGCAAGAGATGGAAAAAAAATCACTATTAAAAAAATAGCTTGATCTACTACAATATGACAACAATGGTAGAAGTTTCCTTACATGTGTGATTTGTGTAAAAACTAATCCACAGAAATAATTGATTGGCCTACCCAGCCTGAAATGCAGCCTATGGCAAAAAAGATTGTATGGCTGGAGTGACTGAAAAGGAGCTGTGTCACCTCCCTTCTTCAACATGCATAAAGGAGCTGCTTTCATGAGTGTATAATGGGGACCTGGTCCTGTAGAATTACTCTTAGCCTGGCAATTCATGAGTTTCAGTGTGCCAGAATGTTCACCTCCCAACAGAAAAACGTTAAGTGTTTAGGTACACTGCCACCTTACATGCACTATGTGGTCAGGGATTTCTAAGGAAGCCAATCCAACATGAAGATACATATTTGTCTAATTTAACATGCAAGAAAGCCTGCAGTTACAATTTAATCCCATTCCGGACATGGGGGAATGGAAATGGAATAAATGTATACAGCCAGTGAGATTTCCATGAACCACTGGGAAACTGCAGTGCTCTTGCTGTCAGCAGCCCATCTCTCTCCAAGGCAGCTGTCAATCATGGGCCACCTTCCTCTCCCTCAGGAGTTCATTGTACCCACAGACAGGAGTGGGAGAAATGCTCCCAGGCATCAGAGCAGCACATGGAGTGTAACTGCCAATCATTGTCACTAATTATTAAGTTCTGTCACTCAGAGCATGCTAACATCTCTCTGCCCCATCCTCTGTGATTTGATTTGCTTTCCAGAGAGGCTGATCAGCCTTTCGTTATTTGCTATGTGCATCATGCTTGTTGGGGTCAGACCATGACTCTTCAGCAGACCAATCTGCCTTCCCCACCAGACATTTCTGAGGAAGATAGTTTACCAGACCACGGATGCTCCACCTTCTCTCATCAAAGGTGGTCAGTTCTGATTGCATTTGGCAATCAGGGGACCGGAGCACAATCTCTGCTGTATCAAGTGGGGCAGTGGAAAGTATTAAGGGAAATGACTCCTGGCAATGTATGGATCTGCCTATGTGTCACAAAAAGATATGACATCTTGCTAAAATTGGCCAAAGCCACCCCTTCTCCTTTTAGGAAGAAAAAAGACAAACACACTGGATAGTATATAACAGGACAAAAGGTGGTACAATTGGGCTTAAATAGTCCATAAATATGGGGACAAAGAAAAACTATACATTGGCATTGAGGCCATGGGAGTTGAACTAATTGGAATAGTTGAACTAATTGGAATATCAAGGCAAAGGGCAAATTCCCCTTCCTTTGTAAATTTAAAGCAAATACCATCTTTCTAAGCTAGACTCCTCTCTAGATATACTCTTAAGCTGCATGAAAGAAGAATTTACATAGGATTCTGTAGAGCAGAACAGAGCAGAGCAGAGCAGATTATTTGTGGAGAAAAAACAGAGACTGATTTCAACTTGCCTTATTGTGTCACCGACAGTTCCTCCGTGTTCTCTAATCAGGTTCAGCAAACTTTTGCTTCCCACCCATCTCTGGAGTCTATCAGTGATTTCTCTGCCTCTTCCTGGCCTCTGTGTCTCTTCCTTGGCCACTGCTTTTGCCGCACATTACATTAATTGAGCTTTCAACTAATTCAACTAAGCTGGGTTTTTTGATTATTGGAATAATTGGACCCCTAATTTAGGGTAATGGCTTTTCTGCACCCAGGTCCCAATAAAATGCTAATATGATCCCTCCAAATATCTGTAATCTCATGAGTCCCCAAAAAATCCATGAGATTTTGGTCAAAACCAATTACTTATTTTTTCACTGGGAGTGGCAAAAGGCCTCTAGTTGATCAACTCCATCTGATCTGTAAATGTCACATCACTAATCTTTGAGTCCACAAAGAAAATAATGCTTAGCAATTAAAAATTCCTACTTTTAGGAATAACTCTCTCAGATGATTCACATTCATAGGTGAAGCAGCTTTTCAGATTACATGGTTATATAAATTACAAAAACTGATGTCATATTCCATTGAATTCCAAGTCATTCAGATGCACAAAAGGTCATCCAAGGACCTTTTTCCTATCAGCCCAGTTTCTCTCTATGGAATATTTATGGTTTATATAAAACAGCTGACATATGAAAGAAACTGGTCTATGTTTTAATATATTCCCATCACATCTAGAAATAAATGAACATGTGAAAGGGAAGACAAGCCTCAATACATTCTTAGCTTTCAGATCTCTACAAAAATAAAAATAAAGGTTCAGAAAAATAGAAACTGCTCATACAGTACTAATAGCTCTTAAGTGCAGAAACTAAACTGATGAGACCTTTCATATGGTGGAATCTATATTCTCAGTCTTGCCCCTTGCCCCTCTTACCCCACCCCCACCCCTACTCCAATCTATGAAATGATACCTTTTCATTGTTTTAGGGTGGTGACTTTTTTTTACTGTTAACTTATTCCCTGCCTGCTTCTTATGAATGGGCAAATAAAGAGATGCTATGTCTTTAGAATTTACTACCTTGAACAAAAATTGAGACCAGTTAAAATAAATGGAAGGAAGTTATCATTTTTGTCTGAATAACCCAGGTACAAGTCTCCTTCTACCTGTGCAGTTGTTACAGCAACAGGATGGAAGTAGCTGGCCGTTGTTTCTCCCCGGACGCTGTTTCAATTTCCCAGTCAAGTCTGCTGCCCTGGGACTACCTAGTGTTTCCCATCCAAGTACTAACCAAATCTAACCTGTTTAGCTTTCCCAAAGAAAAAGAAATGCAAGAAAGCAAAATGGCTGTCTGATGAGGCTTTACAAATAGCTGTGGAAAGAAGGAATGCGAAAAGCAAGGGTGAAAGGGAAAGATATAAGCAATTGAATGCAGATTTCCAGAGAACAGCAAGGAGAGATAAGAAGGCCTTCTTAAATGAACAATGCAAAGAAATCGAGGAAAACAATAGAATGGGGAAGACTAGAGATCTCTTCAAGAAAATTGGAGATATCAAAGGAACGTTTATTGCAAAGATGGACATGATAAAGGACAAAAAAGGCAGGGACCTAACAGAAGCAGAAGAGATTAAGAAGAGGTGGCAAGAATACACAGAAGAACTATACAAGAAAGATCTTAATGTCCCTGATGTCCATGCTGGTGTGGTCACTGACCTTGAGCCAGACTTCCTAGAGAGTGACGTCAAGTGGGCCTTAGGAAGCATTACTAACAACAAAGCTAGCGGAGATGACAGTTTTCCAGCTGAATTATTTAAAATACTAAAAGATGATGCTGTTAAAGTGCTGCACTCAATATGCCAGCAAGTTTGGAAAACGCAACAGTGGCCACGGGATTGGAAAAGGTCAGTTTACGTTCCAATTCCAAAGAAGGGCAATGCCAAAGAATGCTCAGACTATCACACAATTGTGCTCATTTCACATGGTAGCAAGCTTATGCTCAAAATCCTACAAGCTAGGCTTCAGCAGTACGTGAACTGAAGACTACCGGATGTACAAGCTGGGTTTCGAAGAGGCAGAGGAACTAGAGATCAAATTGCCAACATTCGCTGGATCATGGAGAAAGCACAAGAGTTCCAGAAAAACATCTATTTCTGCTTCATTGACTATGCAAAACCCTTCGATTGTGTGGATCACAACAAACTGTGGGAAATTCTTAAAGAGATGGGGGTACCAGACCACCTTACCTGTCTCCTGAAAAATCTGTATGTGGGCCAAGAAGCAACAGTTTAGAACCAATCATGGAGCAACCAACTGGTTCAAAATAGGGAAAGGGGTACAACAAGGCTGTATACTGTCACCCTGCTTATTTAACCTATATGCAGAGTACATCATGAGAAATGCCAGGCTAGAAGAATCACAAGCCAGAATTAGGATTGCAGGGAGAAACATCAATAACCTCAGATATGCAGATGATACCACCCTAATGGCAGAAAGTGAAGAAGAACTAAAGTGCCTCTTGATTGTCAGGTTCGGTCAGCACGGGGCTTCAGGGAAGCACGGGGCTTCAGGGAAGCTCGCAGCCAGACCACGCGGAATCCACCGGCGGTAGCTAGCGGGGAAAAGAGGAACTGAAAGCGCCGCTAATTAACGGGCCACCTGCGCCCAGCCAAACAGGAAAACCGCAGCGGAAGCTTTTAACTATAAACTGATAACGGCGCGAGTCAGCAATGAACAGGGCCGCAGGCAGCGAAACAAGATCGCAACGCAGCACAGAACCCGCGGGCTTGCACGTAACGGGGAGGAACCAACCCAGCCAGAGGGGGACTGGCAATCAAGGACAATAGACCCTGACCGATCCTGCCATCATGAACAATCAAGGGGGATTATTGGGGGCCCATATCCGCAGCTGCAACGTGATCGCAGGGCGGGAAAAAAGCGCGGGAAGGGGGGAATATAACAAGTGATGCAATTGTACCAAGCCAGTCCTGGCTTTGCTTGTGACTACTACGTTACGCATGAGTAAACCTTCTTTGTGAACCACACGTGTCACGAGAGTTTCTCTGTCGAACGGGGCAAACCTTACATAAAGCCAGGACTCACCGTTAGCGCTACCCGGTACCACCGAGGAGCGTTTCCTTTTCCAATACAGGCATGACCAGCGACGAGGAATCCATGGGTCAGCTGGAGCACGAGGAACCCAGGCTCGAGGAGGGACGGTCGGAGCCACCCGGGAGCGACGGGACAGCGGCCAGGACCGGGCGCCCTCCAGCCGAGCGGTGGTCGATGGGCGTGAACCAAGGGCCAGACGGTTCAGGCGTCACGATGACCCGAGGTTCAGGGTCCCGGAACCACGAGTGGGACGAGAAGTTTGCCCAACTAGAGGAGAGAGTCGAGCGGCGCCTAGACGCCATGGAGGCGATGCTCCAGACCCTGCTACAGAGAGTGGGACCACCTGCGGTGAGCGAGGGGGCGAGCAACAGGGGTGGCGGTCCGGCACCTCAGCCGGCACCGCCCACGATGCCCCGGTCGGTGGACCGACGGGCGGCAGACGCCCTGAGACTTCGAGGTATCACTGGGAAGTTCTCAGGGGACCCTGAACAGCTGCCGCACTTTTTGACGCACGTTAGGGGGTTCATGCAGAGGGGTGGTCACCTATTCGCTAGGGACGAGGATAGAGTATCCTACGTGGCCGAGCTGCTAGATGGTCAAGCAGCTAGCTGGGTGATCGGACTATACGATGCCAACGCGGCGGAACTACGGAGTTTCCCGGACTTCATGCAGGCGCTCCGGGACAGATTCGAGGACACATTGAGCGCCAAGTGGGTGGAGGACGACATCCTGCAGTTCAGACAGCAGGGCAAGTCGGTATCAGAGTACGCACTGGAGTTCCGGAAATTGGCAGAGAAGCTCACGGACTGGCCGGAGTCCCTGAGGGTGAAGTATTTTAAGAGGGGGCTCAATCCAGAGATCCTGGAGCGGGCACTGGGGCGGGACGACCCGTCCACAGTGAAAGATTGGATCTGGCTGGCCGGAACGGCGGAATCGGCATGGCGGCAGATCCAACAGAGCGCAAGGCGACGGGACCAGACGAGGGACCAGCCGAGGGAGAGGACCCCCGAGGAAAGGCGGAGCAGTTGGCGGCAGTCCACCGGGGTGCGAGAGGCAACCAGAGCCCCGAACCTGTGCTTCCGGTGCGGAGGCAGAGGCCACCGAGCGGCGCAGTGCCCGACGGAGCGGGAAGGAGCCTCACCACGGCCTGAAGTCAAGCCCCCGCGTGCGACCGGGAAAAGGGCCGGCAACCGACCGCGGAAGGGGGCAGTGGCGGCAGTGACCGAGAAAGGACGCGGGGGGTGGTCGACCCTGGAGACGGCGTCCTCCGGAGAGGACTCGGAGCCGGCGGGAAACGAGGCGCACTCGCACTGAACGGCGTCCCAGTGCGAGCAGGGGAGTCGAGGCACGCGGACCCAATTGGAGATGAGGACTGCCCTCCGTTCCGGGTGAGAATACACATCCGGGGGGTGAGATCCGGAGGGGAGGCACAGCTGCGGGCGCTACTGGATTCAGGCTGCACCCACTGCTTGATGCACCCAGCTGTGGTCTCGGGGCTCGGACTACAGCTGAGGCGCCTCCGGGAGCCCATTGCATTCAGCCAGCTAGACGGCACACTGGCAGGAGGGGGCCAGCTCAGTATTACACCGAGCCGGTCCAGATGACGATCGGGAGTCACCGGGAAGAACTGAGATTTGTGGTGGTCCCGGTGGCCGACTACGCGGTGGTACTCGGCTTGGCGTGGCTGCGACGACGGAACCCACGGGTCGACTGGACGGCGGAGGCAGTGCGGTTCGGGGTCGACAGGCCGGCGAAGTGCGAAAGCCGAGGGGACCGAGCCGTGGAGACGGGTGCGGCCGCAACCACAGACGGGCAAGTGGAGGGTCCGGGACACCGGGAGACGGGGCGAGAGCAGACGGAGCCTGAGACCCGGCCGGCAACAGCAGCAGCAGCAGCGCCGGGACCCCGGAGACCCGCAACGATCCCGAGGCGTGGGGAGGCAGCGGCGACTGGCGAGACAACCGCAAAGAGAGAGGCCGGGCCCGGGGAACCCACGACGGGCGGCGGAATCCCGAGGCAGTATCGAGACCTGGCGGCAGCGTTCAGGGAGAAGGAGTCCGACCAGCTCCCACCACACCGGCCCAGTGATTGTGCCATCGAGTTAGAGCCAGGGGCGACCCTGCCTAAGCCGAAAATGTACTCCCTGTCAAGGAGAGAGATGGGGGCTCTGCAGGAGTTCATAGACAAGAACCTGGCGCGGGGATTCACCCAACCCGCGAAGTCACCATTAGCGGCCCCGGTACTATTCCGGGAGAAGAAGGATGGCTCGCTTCGAATGTGCGTGGACTACCGGGGGCTGAACGCAATCAGCACGGAGTACAAATACCCCCTCCCCCTGATGAAGGACTTGATGTCGCATCTGTCTAAGGGGAGGGTGTTCACAAAACTGGACTTGCGCGAAGCTTGCTTCAGAGTCAGGATCCACGCAAAAGATGAGTGGAAGACGGCGTTCAACACGCCGCTCGGAAGCTACCAGTTTTCCGTGATGCCGTTCGGATTAAAAGGGGCCCCGGGGGTATTTATGCAGCTAATAAATGAGGTGCTGCACGACCTACTCTATCGGGGCGTCCTGGTCTACCTGGACGACATCCTCATCTACACCGAAACCCTGGCGGAGCACGTGAGCCTGGTGCGCACGGTGCTCCAGAGACTGCTGAAGGCACAGCTGTACGCGAAGCTATCGAAATGCGAGTTCCATCGAGAGCAACTAGACTACTTCGGCTACCGAATATCCAGCCGGGGAATTGAGATGGACCCGGCGAAAGTAAAGGATGTCCTGGGCTGAGAAGCACCGCGAACCCGGAGGCAACTCCAAAGCTTCCTAGGGTTTGCGAACTTCTATAGACAGTTTATCCCGAACTTCGCCCAAATCGCCCTTCCCCTAACCGACCTGCTGAAGACCAAGGGCACTGGGAAACCCCCCAAGCCCAGCATGGCACTTGCGTGGACTGCAGAATGCCAGGGGGCGTTTGAGGAGCTAAAACAGCGGTTCACAGCGGAGCCGATCCTGCACCATCCTGACCCAGATCGGCGGTTTATAATCCAAGTAGATGCGTCAGACGTGGCAACGGGGGCAGTCCTGCTCCAGCCCAGCCCGGAGGGGGCCATCCACCCATGCGCCTATGCCTCCCGCAAATTCACCGAGACGGAGAGAAGGTGGATGGTGTGGGAGAAAGAGGCGTACGCAGTCAAGTGGGCACTGGCCACGTGGAGGCATCTACTGGAGGGGGCAGCTGAACCGTTCGAGGTGTGGACGGACCATAAGAACCTCGAGGCCCTGAAGATCCCGTGTAAGCTATCCCCCAAACAGGCGCGGTGGTCCCAGTACTTCGGGAGGTTCAGGTTCACACTAAAACACATCCCCGGGAAGCGCAACTTCCTAGCAGATGGACTGTCTCGCATGCCCCAGCACGCCAGCCTACAGGAGGAGATCGTGGACTCCATCATCCCTGCCAGCAGACTGGCTGCAAAGGCAGTGACCCAAAGCCAGACCAAGGGGGAGCGACGGGACGCAGCGCCTGAAGTAAGGCAAGGGTTCGCGGAGGCGGCGGAGCGGGACGCTTGGCTCAAGCAGAACCGAGAGGCGCTAACCAGCCAAGAGGGGTTGTGGTGGCACGAAGGAAAGCTGTACGTGCCCGAGGGTTGCCGACGGGAGGTCATGGAAAGAGCCCACGACAGCCGGAGCGCGGGGCATTACGGCTTCGTAAAGACGCTCCACTTAATCCGGCGGCAATTTTGGTGGCCCACGCTCCGTAAGGACGTGGAGGCGTACTTGGGGGGTTGCCCGGTGTGTGCGACAGCGAAAGGGGCCAAAGGCAAACCTAGAGGGCTACTCCAGTCGGTAGCGGAACCCGACGGCTCATGGCAAGAGGTCGCCATGGACTTCATAGTAGAGCTCCCGGAGAGTAAGGGGAAGACCACCATTTGGGTGGTTACGGACTTATTCTCTAAACAAGCGCACTTTGTAGCGTGCCGGCAAGTCCCCACGGCAGAGGGGTTGGCGAGACTGTTCGTGCAACATGTTTACCGGCTCCACGGTGCGCCCCGACGGGTCCTCAGCGATCGGGGCGGCAACTTCATCACGAGGTTCTGGAGGGAGTTCCCGAAGCGGGTGGGGACGAAACAAGCCCTTTCTTCCGCGGCGCATCCGCAGACGGACGGAGCCACGGAACGCCTGAACGGGGGGCTCGAACAGTACCTGCGCTGCTACATGGGGCACCAACAGGACGATTGGGCGGAGCTACTACCATTCGCGGAAGTGGCATACAACAACGCCGTCCACAAGAGTAACGGGTTCTCTCCGTTCAAAGTAGCCACCAGGAGAGACTTCGTCCCCATGCCGGAGTTGCCTCAGCCGGAATCCCAGATCAACTCCCTGGACGCCTGGTTCACCCAAATCGACGCGACCCGGCGAGCAGCGCACGCGGCATTGCAAAGAGCCAAAGCCGACTACAAGAAACACGTGGACCACAAGAGGCTCCCCGAGGAGCAGTGGAAAGTGGGGGACTAGGTGTATCTGTCAACCAAAAACCTAAAAACGCACCAGGCATCGAAAAACTCAGCCCGAGGTTTGTGGGGCCGTTCCCCATTGCAGAGGTCATCAATCCAGTAACCGTCAGGCTGACGCTCCCGAAAAGCCTCGGAAAGATCCACCCGGTGTTTCATTGCAGCCTGCTAAAGCTGCACCAGCCGGGGAACGCCTGGCACAAGACAGAGGGAGTGCCACCACCCATCATGGTCGGGGGGGAGCAGCATTTCGAGATCAACCAGATACTGGACGCCCGGAGGCACAAGGGGCAGACCCAGCTCCTAGTGCAATGGAAACATTTTCCCAAGTCCCACAGTGAATGGGTGAGTAAAACCCACATAAGGGCACCGGACCTAGTGTGGGACTTTTACAAGAAATACCCCGGGAAGCCGAAATAGAGCCGGGGGGGGAATTGTCTTCAGGGGGGCGGTATGTCAGGTTCGGTCAGCACGGGGCTTCAGGGAAGCATGGGGCTTCAGGGAAGCTCGCAGCCAGACCACGCGGAATCCACCGGCGGTAGCTAGTGGGGAAAAGAGGAACTGAAAGCGCCACTAATTAACGGGCCACCTGCGCCCAGCCAAACAGGAAAACCGCAGCGGAAGCTTTTAACTATAAACTGATAACGGCGCGAGCCAGCAATGAACGGGGCCGCAGGCAGCGAAACAAGATCGCAACGCAGCACAGAACCCGCGGGCTTGCACGTAACGGGGAGGAACCAACCCAGCTGGAGGGGGACTGGCAATCAAGGACAATAGACCCTGACCGATCCTGCCATCATGAACAATCAAGGGGGATTATTGGGGGCCAATAATCCGCAGCTGCAACGTGATCGCGGGGCGGGAAAAAAGCGCGGGAAGGGGGGAATATAACAAGTGATACAATTGTACCAAGCCAGTCCTGGCTTTGCTTGTGACTACTACGTTACGCATGAGTAAACCTTCTTTGTGAACCACACGTGTCACGAGAGTTTCTCTGTCGAACGGGGCAAACCTTACATTGATGAGGGTGAAAGAGGAGAGTGCGAAAGCTGGCTTGAAACTCAACATTAAAAAAACTAAGATCATGGCATCTGGACCCATCAATTCCTGGCAAATAGAAGGGGTAGAAATGGAAGCAGTAACAGACTTCATTTATTTGGGCTCCAAGATCACCACAGACGGAGACTGCAGCCATGAAATTAAAAGACGCTTGCTCCTTGGGAGGAAAGCTATGGCAAACCTAGATAGCATATTAAAAAGCAGAGACGCCACCTTGCTGACAAAGATCCACATAGTCAAAGCTATGGTTTTTCCAGTATGGCTGTGAGAGCTGGACCATAAAGAAGGCTGAGCGCCAAAGAATTGATGCCTTTGAACTGTGGTGCTGGAGAAGACTCTTAAGAGTCCCCTGGACTGCTAGGAGGTCAAACCAGTCAATCTTAAAGGAAATCAACCCTGATTGCTCATTGGAAGGATTGATAATGAAGCTCAAGTTCAGATACTTTGGTCTCCTAATGCGAAGAGAGGACTCTTTGGAAAAGACCCTGATGCTGGGAAAGATTGAAGGCAAAAGGAGAAGGGGACGGCAGAGGATAAGATGGTTAGATAGCATCACTGAAGCAATGAGCATGAAACTGAGCAAACTCAGGGAGGCAGTGAAGGACAGGAAAGCCTGGTGCAATATGGTTCATGGGGTCACAAAGAGTCAGACACGACAACGACTGAAAAACAACAACAAAGGTTCTGTCTGTCAGATTCAGCCGGTACGGCACGGTGAAGGCACCGCTCAGCTTAGCCTAAGTCAATTTCACTGCCTAGGCACGAGCAGAGAAAAAGGGGAAGTGAAACCGTGAGCTGATTACGGACAGGTGGCGACGCTTAACTCAAACCACAAGCGGATACTTTGATAAAACTGGTGCAAAACTTTAAAGAAATAATTACAGCATAACTGTAAGAGTTGCCACATTCAGCGCTGAATGAAACTCTCTGATGTCAGATTCAGCCGGCACGGCACAGCGAAGTGCTGCTCAGCCTCGCCTAGTCAATTTCACCGCCCGGGTGCTAGCCAAGAAAAAGGGGAAGTGAACCGTGAGCTGATGACGGACAGGGGGCGACGCTTAACTCAAAACCGCAAGCGGATACTTTGTATCAGCGCGGCTCCCCTTGGGTGCTGGAGACAAAGGGGAGCGCAGAGGCTCGGAAGCGAAGCAATCAACGAGCAATCGAGAACTCCCAGCTTTGCACGCAACAGGGAAGCCCAACAAAGGCAACAACTGCACAACCATAGATGGCAATCAGAAAGACAAAAGCACCGGACTGAATCTGCCATTTGGGTGAGGGGGGATTACTGCGGGTAATCTGTAACTGAGCAACGGGGCAAAACGAGGGAATGGGGAAGGTATAAAATACATTGTAAGATGTGCCAAGCCAACCCTGGCTTTGTCTGTACTTACCTACGTTACGCTTGAGTAAACTTCTTTGCTGAACACACGTGTCATGAGAGTTTCTCTGAGACGGACGGGGTAAACCTTACACTGTCAACCATACTTTTCAATTTTAAACACCAAAAGGGTTGTTTTTTTTTTTAATTTCAACATTTTGGGAATTGTACATCTCTACCACTTACAGAACTTATAGATGAACAGAGAGAGTTACATATCACAGCTTCTAAGATTAAACTATGTATGACTTTTGATACCTACAGAATGCCATAGATTTTGAACACTTAAGTTTTTTTTTTTGTACATCAGAAACAAAGAAATGTGCTCATGTTCCTTCCATATAGGTGCTTCTACATAGTTCCTAAAACCAGCTTTACTTTTTCTGTACAGCATCTCCAGAAAGATGAAATTCCTGAAGTAGGCAAGCGGAAATGTCTTGCAAATTGGATACACATATATCCCAGTTGATATAATTAAATTATTTATAAGATCTGCACATCTGCTTTTTTGAGTACTTTATTCTGAAGGTAAAGGAAATGAAGGACAGGCACACTGCCGTGATACATTGATAGTGGCATCATGGGATGCCGTGATACATTGATAGTGACATCATGGGAACAGCAGCAAAACTGAATTCCTGCAGGGAGAAAAATGTGTCATAGATTAACAGAAGGTACCAAGCAAAAAGCGGAAGAAATTCCCACTGAAGAAAGCAAGCACAGTAGACAACTGTCCAATCCTAAAACTTTGCTCGATCCACCTCTGATGGGGTGGGGGGGGGGGTCCACTCCTTGCCACTAAGCAGCCACAAAACCCCATTGATCAACAGGGCATCTAACATTTACTGTCTTTACATTTTTAATGTATTTTTTTTAATTCAATGTATGTCTTATGCTGTTTAAATTGTTTTAAATGGTACTCTAAATGCCTTTGTAGACAAACCTATGTATGTTACTTTGGGTTCTTCTGTACCACAGCCTTAAGCTACTTGTCTCCTGTATCGAAAAGAGCTAAAAATAAAGCTGGCTTAAGAAACTGCTGTCTGGATTGAATCTGTTCTTCAGATTTGGCAAAGATGCAGGGATGTTGTGATCCCTGTCTGGTGGATTCCAGGAAAGTAAGTCCAGAGTAATTGGGAACCTGGTGTTCTTTAAATCTATGTAAATAAATAAATAAGCAAGCAATCCTCCCCGTTGCCTTCTTTCTTTGAAGGCATGTGCTTTCCATCATAGACCTTTCGTAGGAGCAGCCCTCCTTATACAAATTCATCTTTCATATAAATCTCCTGTTGTCTGGGCTACAAGGGGAAATGGGCAGAAATCTTGCTAATTTCCACCAGTTTATATTGTGGTTTTGTGTGGCTTGGGTCTGTGCCTCATAATAAAAATATACAAGATTATTTTAAAGAAAGATCCAGCGTTTCACTGGTCCACCTGTGGGAAGTAGTCCAGCAGTGCACCTGCACTCCCCACCAACAGCTGGTACATTAGTTGCACATTCAGATAAGCCATGGAGGAACACCCGGGGGAGGGGGCATACCCACAGGCCCATACAATGACCAGCAAAAGCACAGATGTCATTTAGCTTGAATTAAATACAAGAGAGAAACCAGGTAACATGGCTTTTGCTGGCCCAAGTTGGAAAACACCACTTCTGAAGCAGAGCAGGCTGCCTCTGCACCAAAATAGGGCAAGCCAAGGGTGATGCCTGCCAAAACCTTCTCCATGCGCCTGCTGAAGCATCACCTGTCCAACGTTAGCAAGTCATGCGGAAGAGCCCTGTGGTCACAGTTAAACAGGCATGTGCTGGAGAGAATAATGAAGGAAACAGGAGGGTTTTGTGGTGGTGGGGAATGCCTTTTTCAGGCCTCCCCATCCCATGTAAGGACTGTATCCTGCAGCCTCCCCAGCCCTGTGGCCTTGCAAGGCATCAGATGGAACCAGCTGTACTGGTAAATATCCCTTGAACAGGTAGACTCTGCTGGAACTGGAAGGTAAGCCTGATGCCATTCTTCTTACTGGCAAAACAGCTGACATCAGAGATGTTGAACAAATAATGGCAAAATCACATTAATTTGAGGCTGGAAAACAGAATTTGCTTAGCTGTTCAGGCAGCCATGGAAAGGGGAAAAAGATAGAGTCACCCATTAATTTAGGGGCCCAAGCAGGAATTACATCCTCACTCCAGCCTCCCATCTTCTCTTTGCTGCTCAGCAACTCTCTCAGAACATATTACTTGCTGTTCTCAGCTGTAGTCTTGTATTGTACCCTAACCCTAACCCTTGCCTATGATCCAGGGTTTTTATCTTGCTGATTTGGTTCATGCAAACTGGCTGTTAAACTGTAGAGTCCCTGGGGTTCTCCGAGCTTGGCTGTTTTCTTGCAAATGTTTCATTACCCAGCTAGGTAACATCTTCAGTGCTAGAATGGAATGTGGTTTGCTCTCTGTTTATATACTGTGGCCTGCCCTGCCAGTGTTGGGGGGGCAGGGGTTTGGTTTTGTTTTGCTTTATTTTTTCCCCTCTGGTAGTTCCTTGATTAAGGTATTGTTTACTGCTTGATTGTATGTCCGGTGGTAATCTTGGTGTTAATCTCTGCTTATCTGGGTGATGGTTGCTGGTGAGGAGATGTTCTGATCTTTTGTTTTCCTTTTTATTGTCTCTTTAGTGTGTAGATGTTGTTTATCGCTATGTGCCTGTTGATGGCTGCTTTGTCTGAATACCAATCTTCCAGGAATTTCTTTGCATTTTTGGATTTAGCTTGGTCTAAAATGCTGACAGTTTCCCAGCTGAAACTATGGTTGAGTCTGTCCATGTGTTGTGAGATTAAGGAGTTTTCATTGTGTCTTCTGACTGCTAGTTGGTGTTCATGGATGTGCTCTGCTGTTAAATTTTCATACACATTAGAGTGAAGCTAACCTTACATTTCCCCCCCTCTGCCTGGCCAAGCCACTAGCCTGTTTGCCCAGAAAGAAGGAAAGACCAGATTGTGGCTGACAGGAATCGTACCTTGGATGTGCAAACAAAGCCAGAACCCTGACAAGATTTTGCCCTGGCCTTTCCTCTGTTTCGCTTGGCCAGGCAGCGTAGGAAAACTATACTTTTGGCTTAGTTCTATTTGTATTCACAATCGTGAGATGAACACGTAATGAATCGTTTAATTCTTTTTTTACTAAAACTTGGTGTGCAAAATTGTGGTCTATGGAGGAAAGTTTCTTTCCATTTTTTATGTGTACTTATACTTATTTAAGTTCAGGAGGACTCTAAGCACAACACTGTATTACATTAACCAAGTTCTAAGCAGAAGAATGCAGTTGTACTTACATATGGACTATAATCAGCAATATTAAAAGGTGGAGGGGGAGAATTAAATAAGGAAAAATTCTCTTACTTACACTATCTCACTATCCACATTTAAGGAAGGATATTAAGCTATTTCTCATGTCATGCCTTCAGTTCTGTGAGTAAAGCACTCAGACTTAAATTTTCTAACCTCTTACTATCAACAAATGTCATAAAAATCAAAGGGAATTCTTTGTGTGGAAGACTTTTTCTGTCAGTTTTATATTCCAGAACCACTGCATTTCTCAAGATCATAGCTCAGTTGTAAACTGATACCCCCTCTCTACCGTACCCAGCCATCTGACACAAAATTCGGAGGTCGGGTGCTTGTTTTCGTTTCTCACATGAAAGATTGGGGGTGAATTTTAAGAGGCAAAAAGGAACAATGAGATAGGAAAATCACAAGCAGAAAATATGGAGAAAGAATGAAGTAGTTTATTCATGAAAATGTGACTTTTAGTTTTTAATAATTTTAATAATTTCTAAATGTTTCACAAATGTAATTTTGCCAGTGCAGATGCAAATTAAAATAAATCTTTAATTATAATGTTGGAATATTTTCCTTATATGTTTACAATAAGTTTAAATTAAGGATTGATGAAAGATTGTACGGGTAGTAGTAATGCCATTTTATAAAAGGAAAAGGCTGACTCCTGCCATTATAAATAAATGAGCACATCATGTAGCAAAACCTATGTAAAGGAAGACATATGTATAAGAAAGATAAGATGCCCGTTTATTTAGACATTGTGGTCAACTATAGATAAGGAAACATCCGTTTTAACAGACTATGGAAGGAAGAAAGGATTGCATGGGAGGAAGACCTTCACGCTGCTAGAGCAGGAACTCTTACAATAAGCTAACATGTTCCATTCTATTGATAATGATTGGCTAAATCTTTAAACTAAAAAACTGTAAGAAGGGAGACAGAGGAGCAGCCCATTGTGGCCGCCACCCAACATTACTTGACAACCTTGGGTTGAATAAATATATTTTCTTTGACTGATTGTCTGGTGGGTTTGATTGGATTCCTGGCTTGGGCACAAAACATGGGAAAAGAAGGGGTCTGACCTTTCTGACAATAATTACAGTGTGCTATAGGAACTACTTGTTGCTTTGTGAAGGTGGCACAATACCCCTTGTGTCCAGCCTGGTGATGGGAGCTGGGAAGAAGGGAGAGAGAGAGCGTGTGATCGTTCAACGTGCAGTGTGATTACAATGTGATGCATTAGACTGTGGGACTGTTGACCTCCAGTCAATTCAATGTGAGAAAAATATATCTTTGGGTGAATCTTTGAGTGAAAAAGACAAGTTTTTAGCGGCCTCAGATGAATGGGATAGCCTTAATAAGATTGAAACATAGAGGAATGTGGAAGCATCCTTGAAGCTGATGTGAACCAGGCCGATTGTAAACTCCTTATCACAAACATCCCCATAGCAACCTGGGCATCTGCCCTGAGGGAGGATGCCTTCTTCTGGCATTTGGCACCTTGAATTAATTTGTTTCTTCTTCTCTGTGACACTATTGTTTTACTAGCAAATAACAGAGGGGCAGAGAGTAACTTAAGAACTATTGCTTATTTAGGTATGCCTGCATCATCATATGAATATGTATGCGTATACGTTCTTTTTCCCTTCCCCTTCTTGTAGAACTGTATAAATATCAGAGCATCCATTTTGCCTGGAGGGGAGTGCCTCCCACTAACTTCTGGTGGGGTCCCCCTCCAGTATGTACTGTTCAGCAAATACTGCAGTGAAGCCTTGATTATTCTGCATTTGTGTCCTGCATTTTGATTCCACATCAACAATCACTTGTTTTCTTTCATGGGTTGCTGCTGAACGGGTCAATTATTCCCCTGGTTTCCCTAGCTCTGAATTTGCACCACTGCATACGTTTGGGGTTCCCAGTTATCTAAACAGGTTTTATCTCTTTGTGTATTTTTTTCATGGAGTGTCAGTTCTTTTTTGAGGAGGCATGCAAGCTGCTTCCATTCCTCTGCGTGGCTCCTGGCTGGGCCCCACTAACAGAGCAAGAGGCAAGAAAGGAAGTATTTTATTCTCAAAGGTAAGTGTCCAGATCTTCAGTCTGGATTGACATCAGGAAGCTTCCACCACCAGTCCACTGGCACAAAGGAAGTCTGAAGCCTGAGGAGCAGAAATTAGGAAGCAAAGGACAAAAGTGATTAAAGTATTGTAGCAGCATTGGGAAAATTCAGGTTTTGTGGCATGCAAAATCAGGCAAAGGATGATGAAGAACAGCTTAACCTGCTGTCAGAACCTGCATCACCCTACTATTGTTGTTTTACATTGTATTGCATTCGATGGGAGTTGGATTGATTTGGTTCTGCCAATTGTAACTAAGGAGGGGGGGGGGTTGCAGTTAAAGGTTGTAATAGGAGTAGTAACAGGTGGTGGGATGGTGCTTAACCATATATGGGCAATTTAGACTGGCCTGATTGCCGGCAAGGCAGCTAGGGCCCAAAGAGCCAGGAAGGAGCTTGGGGAGGAGGGGGAGGAAGGAAAGAGGTTGCCACCAGGTGGAGAAGAATTGAGATGCCAGGCAATAAGGGGAGGGGGATAAATAGAGGGAAGTTTACCCAAGGCTTTAGTTTTAGCAATGTTCTGTTTACAAGCTACATGTACCACGTAATAAGTATTTTTCTGAACCAAGCCTGGTTGCGTGAGATTGCTTCTGAATTGGGTTTTGGACATTGTGGACTTGACATTTTGCTAAAACTCCCTGATACTGGATTTCACCCGAGAGGAAACTCTATGAGGAATTTCCGGCAACTTAGAATGGCCTCTGAGGAGCTGCAGAAAAATTCGCCTGAGGCACCAGCAGAAAAGGAGAGAGAAATCCTACAAATGGAGGCCGATAGGGCAAAACTGAACCTTGGAGCAGGGGTAGAGGGCAGCTAGACCAGCTCCCAACCAACAGAAGTAGAGGAACGGCAAATCCCCCTCACTGAAGCGCTAGCGGGCGCCATACCGAAGGATCCAACAAGGGGCCTGGCCCACCACTGGGACCCACCGAGGGACCTGAGCATCTGGGAAGACGCTGGAGGGTTCACCCCAGAGGTGCCAGCCTGCCCTCGATGGTCGAGAGCCATAGGAACAGCGACCGGAGTTACAACGCCCTGGGATGAGGGGCAACGAGTGAGGAAGCTGGAAGGCGACGTGTGCGCCCTGAGGGAGGAATTGGGCAAGCTGAGGATTCTGGCACGACCTCCCGTGCAACCTCCCACATCCAGACAGGGGTCAGCGCAGCTCGCCCAGCCCTCCCCGATTGCTCGAATCGAACCGCCAACCCTTCCCTGCCTGCATCCGGTCCAAACCCCCGCAGGACGCGGCTGGGAAGCGGACCAAGAGCAAGCCACCCAACGACCTCAGCAGGAGGAAGGGGACCTATTGAGAAGATGGGGGCTAGTAGAGAAGTACGACGGAGACCCTCCCCAGCTGCCTGCCTTCTTGAACCAGGTGAGAATCTGCATGGGCACATGCAGGCGCCGGTTTGCAAGCGATGCCTGGAGGGTTCTGTATATATCCCGCTTCCAAGTAGGCATGGCAGCTGAGTGGGTGAACGACTTGAATGAAGCGGAGGCCCCAGAACTGGGGGACTTTGACCGATTCATCACGGCTCTACGGGACCGATTCAAAGATCAATGTGCCCGCATGCACGCAGCAGAGGCAATCAGGGAGCTGAAACAAGGGGCGCGCCCAGTGTCAGACTATGCACTGGAGTTCAAGCGCTTGGCGGCGAAGCTCCCAAACTGGCCGGAGGGGTTCCTCGTGCGGGTGTTCCAGGAGGGGCTGGACCCAAGGCTATTCGAGAGGGCTGTGGTGTGAGGGTGCCCGGAAAACCTGGCGGGATGGATCACCCACGTCTCTGTATTGGAGACGCAACTGGCCAAAGTCAAACTGCATGGGACGGAGGCGAGATGGCGGCCCCCTAGTGCCGCATGGCAAACGGGGCGGAAACTGGCAAGGAAGGAGTTAACCCCCTCGGCAAGGCCGCAGGCTGCGGGGAAAGCCTGCTTCATTTGTGGCGAGAAGGGGCACTTCGTGGTGGCCTGCCCCCAGAACCCCAGGCTACAAACTGTGGAGAAAGGGAAAAAAGCCGAAAAACCTGCAAAGCCGATAAAAGCACCATGGAAAAGCACAGCAGAGAGAGGCGAAGAAGAGAGGCTGAAAATTGCCTACCTCTCTGACAGCAAGGACGAAGGGGAGAGCGCCGGCGAGAAGGAGGAGAGCCCGAGGCGCGACCAACCGATCTCGAGCAAATCGATCAAAGACATCTGGGTGAGTCCCATGACGTATGAGGTAGTGATCCGTGCTCCGCGATCGACTCGTCGGGCCCGGCTCACAGCATTGCTGGATTCAGGTTGCTCCCGGAGTTTGATCAGCCCCGTGCTCGTCACCGGTTTAAATTTGAAAGTGCACCGGCTGAAGACGCCCATAATCTTCAGGCAAGTGCATGGAACAGCGGTGGGGGGAGGTGCGGTCCGCTACTATACCGAGCCTTTTGAGTTAAAAGTTGGAACGCACCGGGAGGCTTTAAAGTGCCTGGTCGCGCTGCTGGCTAGTTACCCCCTCATTTTGGGAATGTCCTGGCTGGAACTGTGGGACTCCCACATCAGCTGGCAGGCAAAGACTCTGACCTTTCTGGATGGCAGGCATGGGACTGCGAAGGGGGAGCCCAACCAACGAGCGGAGCTGGGGCTAGCAGCCCTGAAGGGGCAGTGCCAAGGAAGGAAGCCCCACACGGGAGGAGGGGAGGAAATCCCCTGGCAATATAGAGACTTGGCGAAAGTTTTTAGCGAAAAGGAGTCTGACCAACTACTACCACATCGCCCCACCAACTGCGAGATTGAGATGGTGCCAGGGGTGAAGTACCCAACCCCAAAGATGTACTCAATGACCCAAAAGGAAATGGGGGCTTTGAGGGAATTCATTGACAAAAACTTGAGAAGGGGTGTCATAGTGCCCGCCAAATCCCCCCTGGTGGCACCAGTATTGTTCAGAGAAAAAAAAGATGGGACTTTATGCTTATGCATGGACTATAGGGGGTTAAATGCAATATGCACAGAGAACAAGTACGCTCTGCCATTAATGAAAGACTTGTTAGCTCATTTGGCAAAGGGAAAGATTTTTACCAAACTAGATTTGAGAGAGGCATATTTTCTCATGTGCATAAAAGCTGGGCACAAATGGCACACCGCCTTTAGATGCCCTCTGGGACACTACATGTATCAAGTTCTCCCATTCGGATTAAAAGGCGCACCCGGGGTATTCATGCAACTAATTAATGAGGTGTTGCATGAGTTTCTCTACTGAAGAGTGTTGGTGTACTTGGATGACATTTTAATCTACACTGAAACAATGGAGGAACACGTGGAATTAGTCAGGAAAGTGTTGGAGAAACTGCTAAATGCACAGCTGTATGCAAAACTATCCAAATGTGAATTCCATAAAGATTGCATTGACTATCTGGGCTACAGGATATCTAATAAAGGAGTGGAAATGGACCCCTTAGGTGCGGGATGTCCTAGCCTGAGAGGCTCCGAAAACCAGGAGACAACTGCAAAGCTTCCTTGGCTTTGCCAACTTTTACAGACAGTTTATTCCTAATTTTGCACAAGTAGCCCTCCCTTTGACTGATTTATTAAAAACGAAGGACAAACCCACGGTAGCAGCAAAAGCCCCTGGGCCCTCTGTAAAATGGACAATAGAATGTCAGGAGGCTTTTGAAAGCCTCAAGCAACTATTCACTGTTGAACCCATCCTGAAGCATCCAGATCCAGCAAGGCCTTTTGTTATTCAGGCAGATGCCTCAGATGTGGCAATTGGTGCAGTCCTCCTACAAAAGGATGGGGAAGGAGTGTTAAAACCATGTGCTTACTTATCTAGAAAGTTCTCTGAAACTGAGAGGAGGTGGCTAGTGTAGGAAAAGGAGGCTTTCGCAGTGAAATGGGCTTTAACGAACTGGAAACATTTGCTGGAAGGAGCGGAGGAGGATTTTGAGGTTTGGACAGACCATAAAATCTTGGAGGCTTTGACATCACCCAGAAAGTTGTCTCCTAAACAAATAAGATGGGCACAATTCTTCAGCAGATTTAATTTCACTTTAAAATACATCCCGGGGGGGCGGAATTTTTTGGCAGATGCTCTTTCCAGGCTGCCTCAGCACAATAGCCAGCGGGAGAAGGTGGTGTCAGCTGTAATCCCCAACCGGAGGGAGCCAGAATTGGCAGCTGCGGTCACCAGATCACAAAGTAATGCCCCCAAACCCCTCCTCAAGTCAGAGTTATTAACGGACTTAAATCGATTCCTGGAACAGGATGAATGGTTCCAGGAGAATAAGGAAGAACTAACCCAGAAGAAGGGGGCATGGTGGAAAGCAGATAGACTGTACGTGCCCCAGGAGGTGCATAAGCAGATACTACAAAGAGGCCATGATGATAAAACAGCAGGACACTTTGGCTTTGTCAAAACTTTACACCTACTATGCAGGCAATTTTGGTGGCCTTCTCTCAGAAGAGATGTAGCAGAATATGTAAATACCTGTCCTGTATGTGCTATGGCCAAAAGGCAAGGGGGGAAACCACGTGGATTGTTACAAACTGTGGCAAGCCCTGCAAGACCCTGGAAAGAAATTGTGATGGATTTTATTGTAGGTCTGCCAGAGAGCAGGAAAAAGACTGTAATTTGGACTATTACTGATCTCTTCTCTAAACAAACTCACTTCATCCCATGTAAAGCCATCCCCTCAGCGCCTGAACTAGCTGCATTATTTATCCAACACATATACAAATTACACAGTTGTCCTGAAAGAGTGATCAGCGACAGGGGGGTCCAGTTTTCATCTAAATTCTGGAGGGCATTTTTAACCCTTTTGGGGGCCAAGCAAGCAATACGCTCTTCCTTTCATCCTCAGATGGACGGAGCGACAGAGAGGAGGCATTCGGGGTTGGAACAATATTTGAGATGTTTCATTAACTATCAACAGGACAATTGGGTGGAATTATTACCTTATGCTGAAGTGGCTTACAATAATGCTGTCCACGATAGTACTGGGCTGTCACCTTTCCAAACTGTATCAGGGCAAGACTTTGTACCTATACCTGAACTCCCTCATGCTCAGACAGGGGTTAAAACAGTGGATGAATGGGGTAACAGGATAAGACAACTGTGGCCAATCGCTGAACAAGCTATTGCAAAAGCCAGAGAAAGTTACAAAGCCCAGGCAGATAAGAAGAGAGCCCCCCATGAACCGTGGAAAGTGGGGGACAAAGTGTGGTTATCTACTAAGAATCTGAAATCTTCCAGGGCATGTAGAAAGCTTGATAACAAATACATAGGACCTTTCACGGTGGATAGAGTAATTAACCCTGTTTCTGTACGATTGAAACTCCCCAAAACCCTCAGGAAGATTAATCCTGTTTTCCACAGTGAACTATTGAAACCATACAAGGAATCTGATAAATGGAGACCAGCAGTGGCCCCTCCTGACCCTATTATGATTGAGGGGGAGCAACACTTTGAAATCAGGGAAATATTGGACTCTAGAAAAGTTAAAGGAGACATTCAGTATTTGGTGCAATGGAAACATTTCCCTAAATCATTAGCTGAATGGGTCTCCAAAAGACATGTTAAGGCTCCTGACTTAATTTTGGACTTTTATAAAAAATATCCAAACAAACCCAGGTAAACTTGTTGGACTCTATGGACTGTACGTCTTCATAATTCCTGTTCTTCTATTTATTATTTTCTAGGGCTCCAGACCATTGTGGTGAAGAGGGTTTTTTTTTTTTTTTTGCAGGGACAGCATGTCAGAACCTGCATATTGTTGTTTTACATTGTATTGCATTTGATGGGAGTTGGATTGGTTTGGTTCTGGCAATTGTAACTAAGGAGGGGGGGTTGCAGTTAAAGGTTGTAATAGGAGTAGTAACGGGTGGTCGGATGGTGCTTAACCATATATGGGCAATTTAGACTGGCCTGATTGCCGGCAAGGCAGCTGGGGCCCAAAGAGCCAAGAAGGAGCTCGGGGAGGAAGGAGAGAGGTCAACAACAGGTGAAGAGGAGTCACGACGCCAGGCAATAAGGGGAGGGGGGATAAATAGAGGGAAATTTACCCAAGGCTTTAGTTTTAGCAGTGTTCTGTTTGCAAGCTACATGTACTACTTAATAAAGAAGTATTTTTCTGAACCAAGCCTGGTTGCGTGAGATTGCTTCTGAATTGGGTTTTGGACATTGTGGATTTGACACCTGCCTGCATGTGGATAGGCAGAACTGACTCAGGTTCAGCATTAACACTTGGTTACTTCTTAATTCCTTGAAGGTGTTGATGTCTTGGTTTGTACATGCCATGTTAGTTATTATACTACATTCTTCTCAGGCTTGACTGGGGCCTGTGAGGCTTTTACCCCCAACTCTCTTTTGGATGATTTTATTGCTTTATTTATTATTATTTATTTGAATTTTATACTACCATTTTAAAGTTTCTATTACCCAGATAGCTAATCTTAATCCGTTTTCTCTTTTGTCACACATGTATAGCCTAACCAAGTATCTTCATATTCTCTGTTTTTAATATTGTTTTTAGTTAAAATTCTTTGTGTGTATTTCTCCTAACTATTCTGATATTGTCAATTCAGCTTTGGATATTTGCATATTGATTTCCTTTGTGCTAGTTAATGACTTCAATAAATTTTTTCAATTTCAGATTAAAGTATTGAAGCAGGACTGGGAAAATTCAAGTTCTGAGTCTACCCTCAGCCATGGAAGCTCACTAGATGAATTCTCACCCCAATTTATCCCGCAGGGTTGTTGTGAGAAAATGAGAGGAAATAATTGGTGGATTTTACAAAACAAGAAGATAAGGATAATATGAGTTAAACTGTGAGACTGTAACTATGGGGAGCTAACTGGGACTAAAGTGCAAAAGATAGAGAAAGGTAAAACAGAAACAGAAAAAAAGAGAAATCTGCCTTTTACTTTTTACCAAAGTAATTGACATACTTTCACTTTCTCATAATGGCAACCACAAGAAAAGCTGCCAAATTAGGAGAAGGACGGAGAGGTTCACTAGAAAACTTACAGATAAGGGCATTTCACCAGATTTGTTGCAGAAAATAAAGAATTTGGCAAAAAGATGACTGCAACAGTTAAAATGAAATGGAAGAAGGATTTGCAGGGATAAAAAAAAAGATGCAAAAGAAGAAGTTAAGAAGAATCTGTAGGGCAACTGGCTGCAGATTTAAAACAAATTATTGACAAAGTGGAAGTTCTGGAAAGTAAGAGAGAAGTTATAAATAGAGAAATGGAGAAAGATTTGGATAACTTGGCATTATTGGATCTGAGAGAAAAAGAATTTTGTTTAAGACTTAGAGCAATTCCAGAGTGATGTGGAGAAGACATTAGACAAAAAATTGTTAAGTCTCTAATTTTTGGATGGGGAGGAAGATGATACTGAGGCAGAGATTGACAAGGTTTATAAGATTAATACATGTTTTGCAAGTTAAGAAATGTTCCAAGGGATGTCCTTGTGCGCTTTGTCAAATAGAAGACCAGAGATCAAGTTTTGTAGCAGCTTTTTAATACTGGATTGATAATACAGATGTAGTTGTACTTAAGGAAATTCCAGTTAGAATACTACGTAAGGGAAAAGAGTATTTTTTTTCTGACAAACTTAAACAGAAGAAATTTCCATTTAGATGGGGTAAGTTGGAAGGGGTGATTTTTACTTTTGAAAAGCAGAGATTCAGACTGAACTCTGCAGAAAGCAAGAGATTTTTTAGGAAAATTTAAAGAACTGGAGGATATACAAATGGAAGTGACAATGACAGATGAGACGAAACAAATGCTACAAGAGGTACAAGACATTGAAGAGGATTCCATGTTGGGTGCTACAGCTATTGATTTTTCTAAAATATTGGCCTTTAAGATTGAGAAAAAAGTAAAATATTGGGTATTACTTTGACAAATATGAATTTGGAGGATTGGGTTTACCAGATTTAAATTTGTATTTTGCTGCTTGTTGTTTGGTCTGGATGAAAGAACAGATGTTGCTGAGAAACAAGAGACTTTTAGAGCTAGAAAATCACAACTAGAGGTTTGGATGGCATGGATATTTATGGTACAATAAAGTTAAAATTAATGTGGATTTCGAAAATCATTTTATCAGACGTGCCATATTGAAAATATGGAATAGATATAAACCCAGGTTGTACCCGAAAACACCTTTATGGATCTCAGTCAAGAAGCATATCTGTCATGGTGGGCTCACACTTGGAGTCAGAGGAGGAGACCATGAGCAGTCAGCTCCAGAAGTGCCCACAGACAATGAGCCATCAGCTCCAGAGGCACCCAATGAACTGCCATCTGAGCAGGCAGAGGAGGTGGGGGTGGCCAGCAATCAGCAGACAATGCTGCTGCCACTCTCCAAAGGTGAAGAAGCAGAATTATCACACCCTTCCAACTCAAGAGGTTGGTGGGCTGCAAAGAGAGTAGAGCAAAGGTGCTCTGCAAGATTACTTGCAAGGAAAGAGTCTCACCCCCCTAAATGAGCTACACCGGGGCCAGTTCTATTAAAATGGAGCAGCAAGTTCAACTTCTCTGTTGATGACAACTGTCTGCTAACTTCTGCTCCGTGCACCTTGATTCTGGACCTGCAAACCTCAATACCTTGACTCTAGACCCAGACAGGCTGATGAACCTTCTACCCAGTTTTGACCTTTGGACTTCACCTGACTACTGTCTCCCTCTGCCCACTATTTTGGACTGTACTCACTAAGGCAAACTTGCTAAGCATTGTGACTTGTTGCTTTACTCCATGTGTGTGTGTGTGTGTGTGTGTGTTTGCACTCGTATTTACTTTATCAGCCATTTCTAGCAAAGCATTGCATGTGTGTGTTGGCCTGGAACAGGACAATATCATAGAAGAGAAACAGCAGACAAAGACAAATAGTTGATGTGCCTCCCTATTAGAAAAACCATCAAGGGGAATTTAAAAGTAAATCAAGAGAGCACTTAATAGCAGAAGGATATACTGTAGTTGTCAGTGGTTTTCTCATTTACAGTTATCAGAAAGATTCAAAATGGACAAAGAGACTATGGTGTGGAGCAAAGTAAGACAGAATTTGAAGTACATTCGTGTACTGATGATGAACATGTAATTGCTAAAATGTATAAACTTTTGTTGAAATTTGAAACAGAGGAAGAACAGGATAAAGAGTGTATGATAAGGTGGGCTAACAATTTGGGTTATAATATACAGATGGATCAATGGGAAAATATGTGGTTAAAAGGGTTGACATTTACACTGTGTTATGGTCTCAAAGAGAATTTTTATAAAATGATGTATTGTTGGTACATGACACCAGATAAATTATCTAGAATGAATAAAGGCACTTCAAATGTATGTTGGAAATGTGAACAACATGAAGGGATAATCTATCATGCTTGGTGGACATGTAGATAAGCCAAAAAAGTTGGATTCAAATACAAACATTGATACAGAGGATTTTAAAGATAAATATTTAATTGAACCCAGAACTTTTCCTTTTAGGACTAATGGATAAACGGAAAAAAGCCATGGAATATTATTTCAATATATGATTACTGTGGTGAGATTATTATATGCACAGAGATGGAAAGTTTCGACACTACCCACTATGGAGGAATAGTTGGTGAAATTGACAGATCTTGCTGGGATGGATAAACTAGCTTCTTTGATTAGAGAAAATACACTATCTACATTTATTGGTAACCAGAAACCTCTTATAGGCTTTTTGTGTAAAAATTAAAAAAAACTTGTGATTTATGGCTTTGATGATTAGACAGGATAGATTATAGAAAGAATGGTATTATAATGGGACCTTAGAGAGAGAGGTTAAAATATAATTGTACTTATAACTGCTTTGAAGAATATCAGCAGCCACTGCTTTGTCTCTTTTCTCTTTCCTTTCTATTTCTCTTTAGCTTTCTTCTTTTCTTATACGGTTGGCTTTCTGTTTGCTTTCTTTCTTTTTCTCTTTAATATAAAGAAAAAAGAGAAAAAGAAAAAAAGTTTATATTAGTTTTTATCTTCTTTTTTTAAAGTTTTAATAAAAATTATATATATTAAAAAAGAGAGAAAATGGGATGGAATGTTATACTACATTGCCTTAAGCTGGAGGATATCTAATGAAATACAATAAGAGCAACATACGGCAGAATTTAAAAGAAAAAAGGGGATAGTGATAGTTGGAACAACTGGAAAATGAGAAAGTACTTTTCTAGCACAATCCCCCACCCCTTCAGACCCCCCAATTATTTCTGTAGCAAGAATCAAGCCTGGGACTCAACTAGCCATGTGACACCAGCTGACGGGTATAACTGCATCTTCCACCAGATGAAAGTCAGCTGTAGATAGCAAGGCCAGATGGAGGAGTGGGGCAAGTACCCTAGAGAAAATAGAGGGTGCACGAACACACATTGGGGAAAATGTAAACTGGAGCCAAAGAAAACTATAGGATTCAATAGCTGAGGAGTAAAAGCATGCAACAGAAACAGCAACCGGCCATATTGACTCCATGAACATTTATTACACTGAAACAGGTCACAGCAGCAAACGGGGAGAATAGCCAAGACCAGAAAGGGAAGTATCAAAGGAAGGACTTTGTACGGGTTGTGGGAACCCAGCTATTGTCTCCACAGAAGGTGGGGTTTTACTTCTGGTTTATAATGGTTGTTTCTCTGTTTCCTCCCTTATTTATTATTTTTATTTCATTTATTTAGACCATTTATATTGCTGCCCATCTAACCAAAGTGACTCTAAGTGGCATGCAGAGGGATAGAAACAATAACACAATTTATAAAAATAAAAGCCAGAAACAATAATATAACATATGTCCAGGGGTGAAAAATCATTCCGCTTCTAGTCCATAAGATGGTAGGTAAACAACTGGGCTCATGTAACTTTGTGGCCCAAACACCCGTGGGAACATCCAGGCTTTTAATGTCTTATGAGAGGCCAGCTGTAAGGTTCGCTGCATTCGCCGCTGAACAGAAACCTCGTGAGGCACAGGCTCGGACGAAAGCTAGTTTATTCAAGAGTAATGCGTAGCGGTTACAGACAAAGCCAAGATTGGCCTGGCACGGTTTCTTACAATAGTTTTATAGGGTTCCTCCCTTACCAGCAGTTACCCCTCTGTTCCGCCCCTTGCCCTTGCCCTGGGCTACCCATCTGTCTGTTGCGATCTTCCTTCTCGCCTTGATGGCAGATTCAGCTGGTTTCTGTTGTGTTGTGATCTTCCTTTGTCTGCCTTGCCCTTGCATTCCTGGAGCTTTTCTTATGGTGAGTTGGAGTGGCTGTTTTAATCTGGTTTCTAATTGCCCGCTGATTGCCTCTGGATTGCTGCGCTCCCAGTGTGTAGTAAGCCGGAGTTGCCCGGGCTCCTGGGGAGCCGGCTGCACTCGAGCTTGCTGCTTCTAGATGACTCCCTCCCAGTTAACTGTCCATCCCGTCGGGAGTTTACCTGCGGTTGCCTTGTTTCCTTGCCTTGATCACCTGTTGCCTGAGGCGGTGAAACTGACCAATGTGCTAGCAGTGTGTGCTTCCTAGGCTGAATCTGACACCAGCAGGGTCAGGCTCTCCTGGGGGATGCTGTTCCATGGTGCAACACAGAAGAGAATTTATCCTCAGTGATTCCATATGGTATGAGCATGAGACTAGGTGGCATTTTTTTTGGTTCTCAGTAGGTACTTCTTCATCTTTTTTTCCTTAACATTCTTTGTTATAAGCTCCTCAAATTCTTTTCAGTGCAAATTTATTGATGGCTTGTGTGTTTTTTTCCTTACGTGTTTCTTGTTCTCATTTGAATAAGACATCCTTTTTTATTCTTTCCAATCCAATAGAATGCAGGAAATAAATTATGTAAAGGGCTGGTGAATCCGTCTATCTGTCCATCAGTAAGATAACTCATCAAAAACAAAACGGGACCAAATTTACTCTCTCCATGACATTAATAAAGAATTGCTTCAAATTTTAAAAGTTGTTTCAAGTTTTACGATACGCTGTGTAGTTGCACTGTTCCTTTATCACAAGAGATGGAATAATTTTTTGCAGAGATGAGGATTCCATAGTTATACAATCAGATTGCCCTCCTTGTTTTATTTCATTTTATTGGATTCCTTGCAAAAATATGGGGACATATGAAATTGGAGATTTTTGGATCTGATAATTTTTTTGCAGAGTATTGTAACAATACATGTGATATTATCTTCTATTTTATTGGATGTCTCCAAGGGAGCATTTTGAAAGAAATATATGCCTCCATCTTTTAACAAACCATTTAACTATTCTCCCTAAATTGGGGGGGGAATCAGTGTAGATTCTCTGATATATATCATAGAATTATGTTTAAAGTTGTAAAAGACCATATAGCCTACTGAATCTAGCTCCCTGCCTCCCAGCAGATAGCTTTCTAGGTTCTACTTGTCCACATCTAGTGAAGGGGAGCCCACCACCTCTCTGCATCACTGGTTCCACAGTTGAACAGTTCTTACTTTGACAAAATTTTCCATAACTTTCAGCGACATGCCTGTTGTAACATATCCATTATTCCATGCCTTGCCTTCTACAATGGTAGACATCAGGACTTTTTCTGACATTCTTTTAGGTATCTCAGGATTGCTACTATATTGTATCTGTCAGCTGAAGGATTTATATGTTGCCGATGACTAGGAAGCAATAGGACAAAATATGGAACTAAATGATTCAATGCTGCAAATGTGCCAAGATTGCATACTTTTACCTTGTTGATTGAACTTACATGAGGAATATATAATGAGAAATACCGGTCTAGAACAAATAGAAACTGGAATTAAAACTATTAGGAAAAAAGTTCAAGAACTTTGGTTATACTGATACCACTTTGATGTCTGGAAGCAAGGAACTTAAAGAATCTCTTATTGAGGATGAAAGAATTGAGAGCAAAAGCTGTTTTGATTATGCTATTAAAAGCTGTTTTAATCAAAAACCTAAGATTATGTCATCAGGCAATTGGTGCAAATAAGTGGAGAAGTTGAAGCAGTAACAGGTTTCATCTTCCTAGGCACAAACTTTCACAGGGTGGTGACTGTAGCCATGAAATAAAGAAAAATCTGTTGCTTGGGAGAAAGATGATAACAGATATAGACAAAGACACACTTTGGCAACCAAGATACATCTTGCAAGACCATGACTTTCCCTGCTGGAAACTGTGACATCTGGACCCTGAGAAAGACTAATCAGAGAAAAATCAATGCCTTCTGCACTACGGTAGGAATATAAAACGAGAACTCCAAGAAGCAGGCGGTTTAAGGAAATGCCAGTCATAAGTTATAAACTTCCTTTTCAACACACTTTGACTTTTTGATAAAACCAAAATATCCTTTCAAAAATCAATAAGGTCATAATTACATTGAAAAATTAAATTATAGAAAGTTTATTTACACTTCTAAATACTGGTAAAATTATTCTCAGGTAGACCCTAATCAATGCTATAGACTTCAACATGCCACTCTTCATGAAACTATAAAAGTATTAACATATATTTTTACAAGAAATTAGTTGCTTAATGAGGCCAATAAAAATGCTGTCACAATTTTATTGGATTTAAATTACATTGTAATGGAGATACAATAAAGTGTCTAACATGTAGTGACAAGTTGACTTTACTTAATTTATCCTCGACTGACAAAAATCAGGATATTAAAGTCGTCATTCCAAGCCAAGGGAAGGTGCATGATTTCATTTCAAACCAGGGTAGGGCAACAAAACTATTCTGTAAAAGGAGACCTTTTAACTAACAGCTGGCCCAGTTGACAGAAACCAATGGCCAGAGTATCTGCAAAGTGCAGCAACTTCCCAGGCACAGCCCCCTATCTTAAATCTCAGGGCAGCCAAAGAAGAACTCCCCCTGACCTTAAAAGGAATTTCATGGCTGGAGATCCATAGGATTTTAAGAGAGAAAAAGCAATTGGCTGACCCATCTCAAGGGCTGCCATACAGATAATAGTACAGATTTCTTTTTTATTACTACCACACTATGAATTAGCAGGCTCAAATACAACAAAGATCACAGAATTGTGGACTGGAAAGATCCTCTATGAAATGTGCAGGAAAACCAATTAAACCATCCTTGAAAAATGGCTGTCCAGATTCTTCTTAAAAACCTCTGGAGATGGAGAATCTATAACCTCAGTCAGGAAGTTTTGCCTTATATTTAAGTGAAATCTAGGTAGCTGCAACTTGTATTTTCTTTCTGGTTCTAATTTCTGCAGCAATAGAAAAGAGTTCTTGACCTTCTATCCTATGGCTCCCTTTTTATATTTTTGAGCACTGATAAAATGTCTCTCCTCAGTAATCTCTCCAAACTGAACATCTCAAGTCCTGGATTCATCTTTGTCATCCTCAGCAGAACTTGTTCTAACCATCAGAAATGTGGTTGCCCACATAGGACTTTTACATAGGACTCCAGCGTGGTCTCACTAGTGCAGAGTACAGGGGAGAAAGGAACTTCATGCTTCTTTGATGCAATGCTTCCTTTAATGCAGCCCAGAACTGTGTTAGCCCTTGAAGCAGCTATTTCACACTGTTGGCTCATGTTCTCAACTTTGTGGTTTGTTTTCGATTTCCACACCCATTCTTCTCCGATGTAGTGTTTCCAAGCCACGAATCCCCCTTCTTGCAAACATAATGTAATGTAAATATAAAAGTAATATCTTGCATTTCTCCTTGTTGAAAGACATGTTGTTTTTCTCAACCAAATCTTCCAAACTGTCCAGATTAATTGTAATCTCAGTCTGGCCTAGATCTCCCAAATTTGTGTCCTTCACAAATGTAATAAGCAGAATATAAAACATTCTGAATAAGATTAAATGAATTAGTTGTCTTTTCCTTTTATAGAGTATGTTTGGGTGGTCTTTTATCTTTACTAAAAAATCTTGGGGTATCAATCGCAAACACATTTATGAAAAATTTAAGATTCTAAGGAACAGACACATTCTTCATCAAGTCGTAAAAGAAAACTGAGTCCCCACTGCAGTAAGAAGATGGTAACAGTGATGGGGACTGCACAGACCTCCTCTCCTGTGGTTTGGTAACCATATTCAAAACAGAATAATTGACTCTAAAGAGGGAATGACAATCCAAGGTACATAAATAGATAGGCAGCATCTGCCAACCATAAACAAGTTTGAATCTCCAGACCAGTTGCAGCTAAGACTCCTGAGGTAGTTTGTGACTGTCACCTCTGAGCCCCTTTCTGAAAAATCATGGTTGAGTATGATGCTAGAGGTTTGCAAAAAGGTAAATGTTGTTCCCTATCTTCAAAAAAGAGTGGGGGAGAGGAAATAGCTAACAACAGATGGGTAGTTAGACAATGATACCAGCAAACTCTAGAAGAGGTTATTAAGCAGTCAGTTAACATATGTTTATCGAATGTGTAGATTACACAAATATGTGGAGATAACAAACACATAACAGTATCAAGATTCAGGAGGACGTTGACAAGGTGAAATGACGGGCAGAAATCAGCCAGATGAATTTCATCAGGGTCAAATGCAAAGTCTTTCATTTGGGTAGGAAAAATCAAAGGCATGAAATAAGGGATGGGGAAAAACCATACCGGGTAGAAGGAAATGCAAAAAGGATCTAAGGATTTTTGGTGGATCGCAGGCTAACCATGAACCAAGCATCTAATGCCATTTTTAAAAACAAGCAAACAAACAAACTTCTATATTAATAAGTATGTCAGATCAAGTGGTCATTAGTCCTCTCAATTCTGGGTTAGTCAGACAACCTGTAGAATATTGTTCAGGGGACATTTTAGAAAAGACACTCAAAAACTGAAGTGTGTCCCTAAGAGAATTGCCAAGATAATAAAGAGCTGGGAAGGAAAAACTTACAGTGAACAACTGTACAGCTGTAAGTACCTGAAAGGCTATCATAGAAGTCAAGGCAGAATTGTTCAGCATTGTTCCAGAAGACAAGAAACCATTTTTTTTAATGACAAAAGAACAGATTTTGGTTGGACTTCAAGACAAATGCCTAGCAGTAAAAGCTGTTCAACAGTAGAATAGACTATCTTTGGAAGCAGTAGATTCTCCTTAACTGGAGGAATTTAGACAGAAACTGGATGGACATTGTCAGGAGCACTGTGGCAGTGGACTTATTCTCTGGGCCAGGGTGTGGACTAGACCCTCTCTAATATCACTTTCAACTCTTACATTCTATGAAAAAGTAAGTCAGATTAATGGGAACTGGAAACAACCACAGTACATTATATGTATGGATGCTGTCATTCAAAAGTATCTTGGCAAAGAAAATAAAGCGTAGATAAGCTGAATAATATGGTGTTTCCTTTGGTATGAACATCTGATATAGATCCTTTGCAATTGATCGAAATACTCCACAGAAATCAATTTTGTGATGTCAACTGCTTCAGTCCCCTTTCCTCTGATCCTTGGAATAAACAGGTTAGCTAAAGACTTTCAAAACTAAAGTTTCTGTGGAGCAGTACTGCCATCTTGTGAATGCGTGGAACTATTTATCATAACTTGATGCTGAATAAGTAGATTGAAAATTATACTCAGTATTAAATAATTTCCAGAATGTACTGCTTGGAATTTTTTTTCCCAATAAAAACCTTCATTACGATAAGGCTTCTGCTGAACAAAGCACCAAGTTTCTTGGAACTGGGTAAGCCACCAGGACCCTGGGCATTCCACTCAGTTCAGCAGGAAGAGGGAGTCTCTGAGCTCCCAGATCTTGCTAAACCACAATTCCGACAAATCCGAGACTGGCAAGAGCTCCATTGCACAGAGTTAAGGCTTCCTACCCCTGCCATGTCACACTCTTTGCCAAGGTAATGCGGTCGCATGTTTATTCAAAGCAGCTTTGCTACAGTTCCTACAGCTCACTATATGCACTACTTCCCCTTTGCAGAATGGCCTAATTATCATTAAAATGAGTGATGCATGATGCATTTTTATTCTCATGTTATGAAATGTATGCTTATATTCATTATATCTTTATTCTTTGCATACATACAGTTGCTTTATTCTTTACGTTATATTCTCCATAAATCCTTCTCTAATGGGCCTTGGATTATACTAGCTGACCAGAAACAGGGCAATGGGAAGGACAAGAAATCTGAATACAGACAAAACCGTCAACTGGCACCACATAGAGCTGATAAATGAAAACAAACTACAGGAGTCATAACGACCAGTGCTGACAAACAAGGATGTTCAAGTAACTTTGAACTAAAGGACATGTGTAAGGCCAGAAGAAAAAATGTGAAAAATAAGTTTTTGTGAGAACTGGCTGCAATATCATGATCCAGAGACTATAAAAGATGGGAGCCTGGTGCTGGAAAACTGAGTTGGGAACTTCCCAACATTATTTTATATATTGTATTTGGCCAGTAGAAAAAGGAGTCTTTCTCACCTCCTTTTGGTACCTACAGGCACGATTATGAGTGTATATGTGTAGAGTAGGTCCTAATAAAATAGGAAGCAATTTATCGTGCTCCTGGCTTGTGATGTGAAGCCTCAACAGATGTTCATTCTGACATTACACATAAGATCTCATAGACGTTGTAACACTCATAGGGTCACTTCTGCTTGTCTAAGCATATCACTCATACTAGGGAATTTGTAGCTGGTATTGTCTTGATGTTTATTTGATCATGTACTCCATGTAGCCCTACGTGGACATCCTGCCTACTGTTTCTTATCAAACATTCAACATGGATTCATTGGGACCTTTTCTATTATTGCAAATCACAATCACTGTACTATTTCTGCTAGTCCCCTTAATCTCTACATAAGCAAGGATTGGAGATGCAAATCAAGAATCCAATGTTCTTGAATGACAAAAGGTACCTTAGCTATCATTGGTGAGCCACTGAAGAGCACAGTTAAGAGTGTTTGCTTCCTATTTAGTAACTATAAACTATAAGTAAATAATAACTGGAGCATCTTAAGTCTGAACATCTTGGATAAAGATAACAGAATGACAAGGGAACCCCGTAAACTATAATTATTATTAAAACGTTTTGGCCGTCCAACTCCAGTGAACTCTGGGTGGTGTACAGAACTAAAAAAAACCTGTGGTTTGCTCAACAACAAATTAAAACAAATTTAAAAAAAAAGATTTTTATCCCGAGTGAGAGATGTGCATCTATCCCCACTCCCCGCCCATGTGTAGGCCAACTTAAGGCAGCAAACATACCCAATACTCCTGCCTATTTTCTCTGCAACCCTGAGGCGGGCTGGGCTGAGAGAGTGACTGGCCCAGTCACCCAGCCGGCTTCCACACCTAAGGCGAGCCTAGAACTCACCCTCTTGGTTTCTAGGCCAGCATCTTAACCACTACACCAAACTGGCTCTCCTGAACTGTTTGCCTTAAGGATATTAACAAAGGGAGATGTAGGAAGGCCTAATCCATAAGTCTTTACATAGAATTATGGGACCACCTATTGAAAGGGAATTATAGGTCATATAGTCCAATCCACCACTCAGTGTAGAATCCACTTAAGCATCTTCATTATGTAGCTATCTAGTCTCCTTTTGAAAATCTTGGAGAATCCACACCGACTGCTCCACATTTAACCACTTTTAACATATGATGCATCTTTTGGGATGTATATATTCGCTGAAGATCTGTCATACATATACACAAATATGTTACTGCTGATCAAATGACCATAATAAATGAACTTACCAACAGAAGCAAAAGGAACAGGAATTGCAAAGTAAATTAAAAATCCCTATCTGGTCAAAGTAATATCCATAATTTGCTGCAAATCATTTGAGTCAACATGGCATCATCTGCATACAAGTTACATACCACTGATGCCCTAAGCATTCCTTATACACCTTTCTGAAAATGTGATTACACACTTTCTCTCTGCAGTTGTTTACAGATTCAAAATAAGAAAAAATACAAGTGCAAAAGTAGGCATACTTCAGCAAGACAATGATGTGAAACATACCTGCAAATCAACCACGAAGTATTTACAGGAAAGAAAGGGGGGGGGGGAGTTTTGAAGTGCTTCAGTCTCCAGACTTGAATATTACTAAAAATCTGTGGGGAGACCTCAAATATGCATTGCATGCAAGATCTAGTAATAATTCTGAACTAAAAGAGTTCTGCGAGGGAAAGTGGGAAAAATATCCAAAGGCAAGAATAGTTTCTTGGCTGGCTACACGAAGTGTTTGGAAACTGCGATTTCTACCAAAGGTGGTGTTACAAGGTAATGTCTGAAAGTGCCCCAGCAGAAATACACATTATTGTTTGGCATAACTGGTTGGTTTTGCTTACAACAGGTTGAAAGGAAACACTATAAAGCAAAAGGCACAATTTCTGCAAGGTATTAAATAGAACCTGCAACCACAGCCACTAAATTATTCCACCACCACCTGTGGAACTTCCCACTGGACACTAAATCCCATGTTTACTTGTATTTAATTCAGAGGAGAAACACTTGTTGAGATAAAGATATTTTATTAATGAAACCTAGGGAACTTATCCCCTCTGGACATGAACCTCTGGCAGAATACAATCACCTGTGAATAGCACTAAAATATCTGTTAAATCTTCAACAAACTCACACTGACATTTTGAGTAAAGAACAGAGCTTGAGGCTTTCAAAGTGCTGTTATCATTAAGAAAATGGCCAGTAGCATTTACCTGCCAGTGCACAGATGATCTACAGGAAGATTCACAGAAAACATTTCATCAGATGGAAAGTATGCTTAAGGAAGCTTCACATGTTGTTAAGCAAATTCTAGCAACCAAAATCCATTCTTGCCAAAGCTGTACACATTTTTTAAAATAAAATGACCCTTTATGCAATCATGTGGCTTCAAGAATGAAATAAATACCAAATTCTAGAGATATTAACCATGACAGGGTGAAACTGAATTATTTATTACAAAAAACAGTTTAAGAATGAGTGCAGGAACTGATATTAGCTGAATTGCGGATAGCTTGAGAATCCAAGATAAGACGTTTCCAACAGTTCTGAGGAAAGATAAAGCTAGAAAAGGAAATAAGCTCTTCCATTCAATGAGTTTGCTAGGGAGATGTCACAGGATATACTACTTTTTCAGGTATTACCACAAAACTATGCGATAAGACAGGTGGAATGTGCTGAGTGTGTACTCAAATAAGTTATGAAGTATGTTTGAATTTCAGAACCTCTGGAGCAAATCACCTGCTGTTCTGTTTAATTCTGAAACAAACAAGGAAGTTGTCCAAGTGGAGGAGAGGCTGCCTGCCTGCCTGCCTGCCTGCCTGCCAAATTGTAACTAAAGCAACCGCTCTTGGTCCCTGTGGTTCCTGGCAGCCATTCTGGGTGTCCATGTCAGCTATGATGACAAGTCCACAAGGCAGACTCTCTTCCTTCAAAATAAACGGATGAAGTTATGCAGCAAATTCTCTGTGCTGCTCATCCCCTGGTACACAGACACAGGGTAAGCAAGCAAGCACTAGGTCATCCTGATTCAGTCCTTCTTAGACAACATTTCTAGGGGTGCCATTATGAGTCACTGCTTTTAAATTGGGAATGTTTGCTTGATGGCTGCAGGACCGATGAGAGGAAATGCCCACTTCAAAGACCTCATGGATAGCCTTACGGAAGCAGTGAAAATTGTAGTCTATTAAGCCTGCAAGGAAAAATGGATTGTGATGAAAATGAAGAGAAGCAAAGCACACTCCATTTGGGAAAATCTCAGAAAATGAGTGGTGTGATATGGAAGTTTTTGAAGTTGAAATGTTGTGAATTCAAAATGTCCTGTTTTGAGCTCAGAAGGCATCTTCTGGAATGGCAAAAACACTGAAGCAACTCTGGTAAGATGGAAACAACCCACTTCAGATGCAGAACAGTTGTTTCAGGCACAAAATCCTTCCAATTCTAAACATTTTGCATGCCTTCTTCATTGTTCTGCAGGAAATAATTTTCCCTACAGAAAACCATACTATTTTCAACTAACCATTCACCCTGTTGCTAGAAAGCAGTCTTCTTCTTCCTTGCAGCTCATTCCATTTCTTGTTACAAAAAGCTACATGTTTTAAAGCAAAATGTGAATCTCAGCAACCTTAGAGGATAAGCAATACAACCTGCAAGGCTACAATCAAGCATGCACTCTGTTCCAAATTGATAGTAAAAAAGTGAAAGATCTCAACATAAAATTCAATTGGATTTAGGACTAAAAGTAGGCTTCTCTAATAAGGAAAGCTGTAACTTTGTTTTCAATATTGTTTTATATGGGATGAAATCAATCAAAATAATTCTGGAATGCTGAATTGAGTGAGTTCTCCCAGAACACTTTCGAAAGTTGGTTGGGTAAAGGAGTTGTCCGTGGCTTTCACAAAGACAAGACAACAAAAGACAGCAAAAATTTTATGAAGAACCTCTTCAGAGGTTTCTAATAGAAAAAAAAAAAGGAAAAGGTAAATAACAACTTCTGAGAGAGTTGCATTTTAAAGAAACTATAGGAGACAAACTTTTCCAAAGGCTTCCCTACTCCTCCTTTCCCTGGCTTACCAGAAAGGTTCTATAAACTGTGTAACATTTACTCAATGGACAAACCTCAACAAAGGTCATCCAATAGCTTTTTTAAAAAGCATTTTGGAAAATACATATAGAACTTTCTGCAAATATTTGAGAATTTATACTAGACTTCTAACAGAGACAGTGATGCATGGAGAGAACAGATTCAGATTATATCAACCCAACCAGTCTGGACAGTTTTCATCCAGTTTCCAACCTTCCCTTTTTAGGTCCTCCTGTTTAACATCTACATGAGGCTGCTGGGTCAGGTCATCCAATGATTTGGGGTGAGGTACCACCAGTATACCAGAGTCACCCATTGGGGGGAGATGGGCAGCATACAAATTTAATAATAAATAAATAAATAAATAAATAAATATTGATGATAGCCAGCTTTACATCTCCAGCCCAGGATGCCTGAGTGATGATGTAGATGTCCCGTCCCAATGTCTGGAGGCTGTGGGGGCCTGGATGGGGTGCAAAGGCTTTGGCTCAACCCAAGCAAGACTGAGTGGTGCCAAGGACCTTCCACTGTTGCTCTTGGATGAGATGGCACTGCCTCAGACAGACCTTGTGCAAAATCTGTGGGTCCTCCTAGATTCACAACTCCTGCTCAAAGAGCAGGTGGCAGCTGCAGCTAAGGGAATCTTTGCACACCTTCGGGGTGTGCGCCAGTTGCACCCATTCTGGACCAGAAGGCCCTGCTCAATCATTCATGCTCTTGTGACCTCCCATCTGGACTACTGCAATGTGCTCTACATGGGACTGCCCTTGAAGAGCATTTGGAAGCATTCAATTTTAATTTTGTTTGCTGCCCAGGGTCACTTGTTGAGATGGGCAGGTATGCAAATCAAATGAATAAAAAACAAATTAATTACTGGACTACTGGACTTTTTCAGCCTTGTGGAAGCTGAGGCACACTCTGTAGAAATGTGAAAAACATTTTGACCTTTCAGCATTCTAAGATCAAAACAAAATGCTCGTTTCATGAGAATTTTCTGAGTTTGAGGCAAACTACATTGGATTTCTCTTCCCCCTGAAATAAAGCAAGGCTGTTTCAAGGAGTGCTGTTTTGAGTGTCCTGGCTGTTCTATGAGTGACATGCTATTTTCAATGCTGTGCTCAGTGTTTTCCCCCAGCATTTCTCCAGCCTAGCCAATTCAGCAGCAGAGGCCAGTTCTATCCTTGATGACAGCAGATGAGATGATGATGCCTGGACAGACACTGCTACTTTTGGGCCCAAATCCCTGACCAGCCTAGATCAGACAGAGTAGTGCATCAGATTTCAGATTGGATTTCAAATGGCTTAGCCCAAATAAAAATACTAATGAATATCTTCTACATTATCTGTCTGCTTCCCTGGTAAGTTTGCTTGCTTGTTTGTTTATATTATTTACTAGCAAAGTTAGAGTTGTATCATCGCATGTGTTCTGTGCTGTGGAAGAAGCCATTCTATAAAAGTGTGAACACATTATAGAAGTAATGCTATTGTCATTTTCTAGTTCAAAACTGAAAATGCAGCAGCTATGCTGTTGGTTTGTGAGCTTGAGAGTGGGAATATCCAGAGTATCTTCTCCTCACTTGGCTTTTAGGATACATGGTAGAAAATGCATATTATGTGGTCTGCCAAGTATTACAGGTAGTCCTCGACCTATGACCATTCATTCAGTGACAGTTCAAAGTTACCATGGTACTGAATAAATGGTGGTTATGAGAGATCCTCGGAATTCTGGCCGTTTCAGCACCCTTGTGATCACATGATCTCAATCTGGGTGCTTAGCAACCAGTTCACACTTAGACCGGTCGCAGCACCCTGCAGTTATATGATCGTCATTTGCAACCTTCCCTGCAGCTTCTGCAGAAAATCAGTAGAAAAGCCGGCAGGAAACCTCACAAGTTGCTGGGGTAAGTCTCCCCCACCCACATACCTTCCCCCAGCCCTTCTGATCTTGCACCACTCACGTGCCCTCCCTGACCCTTGCTGCGCCTCCCTTGTGCACCCCCATGCACCCTCCCCAAGCCTCACTGCATTTCTCACCCTTTCACCCTTGTTCACCCTCCCCTCCCCGCACCTTGCACACCCCCTCACACCCCCATAGCCTCCCCGACCCTTGCCATCCCTCCCTTGCACCCTTGCGCCCCTCATGCACCCTCCCCGACCCATGCCTCACGCACCCCTTCGCACCCTCCCCAACCTGTGCACCCTCACACGCTGCCTAGCTCACGCCTCTTGCACACCCCTTCCACCCTTCCCCATGCCCCTCACTTCCTCCCCCACCTGCCAGAAACCACTTACTTGCCTGCCTGGCATTTACAATTTCCTGCCGGCTTCCCCACTGACTTTGGTTGTGGGAAATCGGCAGGAAGTTGCCTTGCCTAATGACTGTGGGATTCGGTTAACAATGGCAAATGGGACTGCAGGGATTGCCATTGCTAAGCGATGCAGTCATGCTTTATGACCACATTGCTTAGCAATGGAAATTCTGGTCCCAATTGCTGTTGTAAGTCGAGGACCACCTATACTATCTGGCATTTAATGTAACTTTAGAATAACGCTCTCCTTTCTTGTGATTGTCATTTGTGCAACAGCACAAATGCTTCTTATGTGGCCACTTAGCTAAGCTGTTCAGGTTAGGCAAATTATCCTCTCTCCAATGCTAGAACTATTGATTTCATGGTCTGTTAGGGTTCAATGTAATTTTAAAGCAACTTCTGCAAATGGAGTAATAAGTAATAGCATAGACTATCAGTCTATCTATTTTTTTGGATCTGGAAAATGAAGAAAAAAGGACATTCTGAGCTCCCACAGTTTCCAATGACCTGAACATTTGAAATGTTTTTAACGTTCTCTATGACACTTGGAACACTTGAAGTATTGCAACTTCCATTTCACTGGGACACAGCCAGCTCAGACTAAATATTTCAGATGAGACTCTTCTGCCCTGAATTTGAAGCAGAGTACATTTTCTATTTCGGAAAAAATAACGAAATTATGAGGTACACAAGCCCTTTTGCTCACCTTTGCGTTCAAAGCTTTCTTCTCTAAGGATACACACCAAAGCCAGAAACTTTGTCACTTCTTTTAAATATAGAACAGTTGTGTTATTGAGTTTAATAATTGCCATAGATTCCTTGTCATATGCGCTACCACTCCCATCTTCTTTTAACCTACAGTAGGTTGAAGGAGAAAAGACTGTTCAGCATACCTGAGATTTAAATGTAGCACTTAATTCAAACATGACACAATTTAGATCTCTAATTTATATTTAGGCACTTGAATTGAACGATTAATCTACAACAAATAAAATAAATATCTTTGCAGGTCAATCAAGCTAAAAAGCAAATGTTGGACAACAGTTAACAGCAAGCTTGCCACAATATAATCAAAATATAATCAAAATATAAGGCCGTCAGTATTGTGGCAAGCTTGCTGTTAACTGTTGTCCAACATTTGCTTTTTAGCTTGATTGACCTGCAAAGATATTTTATTTGTTGTAAATTAATTGTTCAATTCGATAGCAACAATGGTATTGTGATCATGAAGTGAGACTTCACCAAAATATAATATAGGGAGATGCCCCCACTTATTTCAAACTGAAATATCTTCCAACAACAGTAGCTGCAATAGTAAACAAGAACATACTACAAAGGAGGCAAAATGGTTAAAATGAAGTTTCCTCTCAACTCATTTATTAAAAACTGACCTGGAATTGACATCATCAGCAAGTTCCCTCACTGGCAGAAAGCATTCCTAACCAAAAGAATGTGGATATTTCATCTTCTACGTAAGAATCTTTAGAAACATTACGAACAGAGGTGAGCATGGGCCACCAAAGTTGAGCAAAAAATGCTGCTAATACAGGAAGAAATTTGTACTCAGCTCACTTCATATTATTACAGCTGCTATTCACTAACTTCTCCTCTATGAAACAACCTTGGTGGTTCTTATTTTCTAGTCTTTTCTCCAAATGCATGAGGGCAGTAAATTTCATTCAAGGACAGACACACCAGGTTTCATAAGGAAGCTTGCTCAGGAACCTGGACTTCACTAGTTTCTGGACAGAACTGTGCCAACAATAAGCAAAGGTGACATCAGCATCCCCACCTTTTATCAACCTAAAAGTTTCATAATCTCAAGCATATCTTGCATTTCCCAGAAATATTCCCAAACCATAAAGGATCTTCTTAAGTACTCAGAAGTCACTACGTTAACTTCTTTCGAGATTGTTGTTCCATACTTCTATAGTACTTACCCATATATGCAAGAAACATCAATGACAACGTCAATCATGTCGCAACACAACTCGTATGACTGCATGTCAACAGGGGAACTATCTGTTGCAATATAGATCTTGCTGACAACATCAAAAAGAAAAGCTTTCTCAATCCCTGAGTTCTTCAGAAAATGAAAAGACAGACTTAAATTAGGGATACATCTCACAGATACCCACATCTGTTCCAAGATTCCTGTTCTGGGGTAACATTTGCTTTTATTTATTTTGCAATACTTTATTATATATAATTAGGAGGTAAAAATCTCCACTTAATATAAAGGAACTACTGAACACACTGTATATTTTAATAGTTTCACTAGTGAGTAGTCCAAAACTTTGATGTACAAAGATTTTAATTTGCTTAAAAAGTCTAATATAAACCTGTAATCACTCAAAATCTGTTTAAGATCAGCATGATTAAATAGTCACCAACCCATCTCTGCTTTGTAGGCAAAAGTTCTTCCCAAGATTTCTTGGTGTCAATTTCACCATCTCCTAAGTGAAAATAGCTCATTTACTAACTTTCACATTACTTGTCTTTCAAAAATGCAGAGTAATTAACTGCTACTTACTGATATAAAGATATTCAGCAGGTTTTCCAAAGTGGGCAACTGTGGAATGAGCTTTTGCACCACCTTACTGAAGGCTTCAAATATTGAGTGATCATAGATGCTGGTCAAATAAAAGCTAAAAGAAGAACTCTAATTAATTACCTGAGTAGTTCCAAATGTTACCTGCTGTTTTGGCAAAAACTGATACCACCATTGTTAGCTGTTAGCAAACTGATGAGATCTAAAACTAATCTATTTAAGGCAAATTCTGATCCCTTCATCTTTCTGGATGACAAAGACCACATCTTCTGAATAATCGATTGCATCTGATTTCATTAAATCAGCTGTGTTTCTTTTCTCTCTTTACTTAACACACAGGTTGGCAAACTTTACTGGTATGAGGCATTCTTACATAATGGTGCAGGTATCCAAATAAGCATATTTTTAAGAAATGGCTGAAACTTTGCAAGACAGCCTATTTTCTAGGATTTCAAATTCTCAACTGAAATCTCTTGAAATTCTTTTGTTCATGTGATTCATGGTTAACTTAACTATGATTTATTGAAATAACCTGGATCTGCATGGCACATTAAACCATAATCCAAATCACTGGCTAGCTTTCCCCTCCTATAGGAACTGGGAAAAATTATGAAATATTTGCTAACATTTTCATTTTAATTAATCAACTGGTTAATATGTAAACAAATGATCTGTTTGGAAATATATTTATACCAAATCAAGAAATGGACTAACACATGAGAGGGGAAAGAACTTGGTTTCAGGATGAGCCAAATTTCAGTTTTCAGAAGTTCAAGAAAATGATAAAGTCAGAAAAACAAAGAATCAGAAAAAGTAAAACAGTGACAGCATTTCAGATTTGTAAAAAGTATATTCTGACCCTTGGTTGTTTCTCCCCGCCCCCCTGAAAATTAGTGCTTTATCTGTTTCATTCAGTGGAAGGTAAAATCCAAAATACCTGCTTTTCTTAGTTTTACTACAGTGCTTACTGCTTCTTCTCTATATCCAAGCAAGAATAAGAATGCTTCCTACATTTCAGCAAATTATAGTTCCATTTGTAACAAAAAATAAACTTTTATAAACTAAATTTTCCATAATATATTTTATGAAGTTACATGGCTTTATATCCATAAATGGTGTTAACAATTAAGCATTTTGTTTTCTCTCTTGCTTCCAAACTCCTGAAAATTTTATACTGCTAAATTGTAGTTTAAAATATAGTGGGCAGCTCTGTGCTTTAGTGCAGACCACATCCATGGTCTCATCTTTGAAACTGAAACTCCAACAACACAAATGGAGAAGCTGGGAATTTAATGGGGCATGGGATCATCTATCAATATCTTAAGCATTTTAAAGAGTTTCCCCATTTCACCTTTTCTGACTAGAGAGTTCAACAGTTTAAAAAAAATCAAATATCACTGCTGATGGAGGGGGAAGATAGTTTTCACAATTTTAAAATAAAATGTGCAGTGATTCTGTCCTTACATACTAGAAAATGTACATTTCTTAGGAAAAAAAAGTTCCCTTTTGCATCTAATCTACAAGCTGTCTATTGCCAGTTTAAAATTACTAACCATTTTCAGATGTAAATACATATAAAGCCTACAAGTAGCATCACCTAGAAGAGATATCTCTCTTTTCTGCATAGTATGCCTCTAACACATTTCTAAAGCTATTTTTCTCCCTGAACACATGGTATACAATCAAACAGCATTTCTTTACTGAATGATGTCTTCTCTGCTATTCACACATTTCAGAAAACTCAGCTACTCCTCTCTCTGACCTCAACTAGTAATCTAATATCAGCTGTTTGAAAGCATATAAGAGCTAAAGAAATTTCACTTGCCTAAGATGTAGTTTTTCTAACCCAGCATCACCAAGATCATCATTAGCTCTTTGATGAATATCCCTCTGAGTTTCTATTTTATGGTCATCCGATAAGCCATCAACTTTATGAATAAAAACTTCAAAGTTCATTTCTGGATTGATTTTGTAAGCTTTTGAAACTGTAATATGGAGCCTGGTTAATGCTTCCATGTAGTCATCCTGTAAAACAAATGTAATACCTATTCTTGCATGATCAGCTTACTTTACTAGACACCATAAAAACATGAAAGATTGTTTAATCTTTCTAATTGTTTTTGCAGAAACTGACCTTATGAGAAATCCCAAGAGCACCTATGACTCAGAACCATTTCTTTACCCATTTGAGATCAAGCCCCATGCTAAAAACTATTAGCACTAATATGATGAAAAGTTAATGTTGAGACAAAAGCTGGGGAAATATTAACAGCAACATTAACCTCAGTTAACTGTATCATTACCACTAACTGTAGTTATGAGAGTTTATTGAGATTAGTGTTGTTATTAACCTCACTCTATTATTAATGTTTACAGCACCTTTGCACTTTTAGAGCCTTATCACCCTAAAAAGCCCCTGTCCCTCTGCCACCATTAACAAAACAGCCACATCTCCTTTCCAACCTGTGCGTCAATAACATAAATGAGAGCTCCAGTTCCTCTGAAAATCATCTCGTAATCAAACGTTGGATCAAAGAAATCCATTTGTCCAGGAAAATCCCATATTTGAAAGTTCACAAAGGAGCTGTTAGAAATATCGTCCTTATAGATTTTGTTGGTGCTTTCCAGAAAGAGAGTTTCGTTGGGAGACATTTTGTGAAAGACCACCTGCCAGGAGAAGAAAACACACATTCGTTAGGTGAGTATGTACGTGTCCAGGGCCCTCAGCTGCCCTGCCGGGGACGAAGACCGGGAGGCATCGCTCGGGGAAGCGTCTCCCCGCGTGGTCTGGCAGGGGCCGGGCCGGGCCGGGCCGGGCCAGGACGCGCCCGGCCCGAAGCCCTCCAGGCCCGGGAGAGGTGCGCCCCGGACGAAGCCATCCTGAAGGAGCCGGAGGGGAGGCGTCATACCTTCTGGATCGAGGACTTCCCGCTGCGCCGCAGCCCCATCAACAGGATGCGGGGCTGCTTGGAGGAGTCGCCGCCACCGCCCGCCCCCAGCCCGCCGCCCCCGCCGCTGCCAGGACCCGCGATGCCGATCCCGCCGCCGCCCGCCAGCTCGGCCCCGTCGTCCTCGCCCGCCTCGTCCTCGTCGGCGCCGTATCCGAAGTCTTTGGGGAACGCGTCGGCCGTGCCCAGACTGCCCGCGGGCAAGGCTGCACCGCCCAGCTGCGCCGGCTCCTCGGCGGCGCCCGCGGCCCCGAACGGCAAGGCGGCCATGGCGAGCCCAGCCGAAGACGGACGTCCCCGCTGATTGGCCGCCGCGGCGGGAGCGGGCACGTGACCCACGAGACCCGCCCTCCCGCCGGCCGCTTCCGGGGCCGGGCCGTCGCGGGCGCCCCCTCTGGACTGGGGGTGTCGGGCAGGCAAGCAGGGAAGCGGCCTGGCAAGCCCCCTCCGCCCCAGGCCCCTTCGCAGGGAGCCCGGCACGTGGCAGGAGCAGGGGAAGGGCACCGACAGCCGGCGGGCGACCTGTAGAGAAGAGGGATGCGGCCTACGATGCACTGTGCGAGCGTCCCTGGCCAGGGTGGGGGAGAATCCCGGTGGCGGGGAAGAACGTCGAGGCGGGGCCGTAGTAAGGGATTCCCGGAGGTTGCGCTCCCCGGGAAACGCCGCGGCTCGATCTGCCCGGCCCATTCCCTCCTGCAGGGCTGGCGCGCTCCGGGTTCCTTCCATCGAACAGCGGCGTCTCTCCGGAGCCCAGAAGTGCCCCTTCCCTCCCGCAGCGCCTGCCCTCCGGTTTGAGCCCCCCCAGATCCGGATGGGCCACCACTGCGGCGGGGACCCGGCTCCTCGCGCAGGCCTTCGGCGAGGGAGAGGGAGACCCCTCGCTTCATCACCCTCACCTTCTATCCTCTATCTTTTTTTTATGTGTTATTGATTTTATTGTAATTTCCTTGTTTGATTGTTGTGAGCCGCCCAGAGTCGTTGGGAGTCGGGCAGCATACCAGTTTGATCAATCATTATTAGTAGTATATGGCCCATATCCTTGCCTCGTTCTGGGCTCTTTTGCATTCTGGCCCAGAGCCCAGGGATCACTGTAGTCGGGCATGCCAATAAAGGATACTTAATGTCATTTAACTCCAAAACTTTGGTACCTTATGTTGAGTGGCCATTTTTCCCCCAACAGGAGTAAGTTCCAAATAAACTTTTATTAACCGCTTACTGCCCCCAAGCCCCTCAAAGAAAGCAGAATACCCATCTCCCAGCCAGCTAGACAAAGGATTATGATACCAAATGATACCAGAAATTCCAACATGCCATCACCGAACATGGTGGAGAAAATAAATGGAGCAAATAAAATGGAGGGCTACACCGTTTAATAAAAGTGACCAGGGTCAAACCCAGCTCCTGTCTTTGCCAAATCCCATTGGATCCAAATTGATCCTCCCTGCCCTCAGACAAAGTCCCCTGCAATCCGGTCTACACAAAAGAATCCTCTCACCAGTTTACAGCACAGCCCAAGGACAGCCCTAACAAGGGATTTGAAACAGTAACAAGGTAAGAAACCCATCCTCAATCAGCCTGATTACTGACATTCCATCTCCTTCACAATGGATTTCCCCATGCTGCCCTCCTGAAAGGCCCCTCAACAGGAACAAACCCCAGGGATAAGGACTTGCCTACACACTTTCCCCCAAACTGGCCAGCAAATCAGGTCCCTATAATTTTCCACCTTGTAGCCCTCAATGTCTATAAAAATCTTAACTTTCCCATCATTTGGGGTCCCTCTTTCTTGTAAAGCAGGCACCCAAATAAACATGGTTCTTCTCTTCAGTGTACTTCTCAATTTTCCACACTATCACACCACCACCCATTTCTAGCAAAAGTCTGCTTTGAAAATGGCTCAGCTTAGCCCACCAATCACATCCTTCTGTAATACTGAGTTGGGTGCCAAGTGGCTCTGACCTGGGCCTTGGGCAGTTCAAGAGTTTTATTCATCATCTGGCTGAAGGGAGGCTTATCAAATTAGAAGAAATGAGGAATGGCTAAGAGAAAGATGACTGAAAAAGGTCAGGGGAAGGTTATGGAAAGGTGGTTGGATGACAGCTACAGAGGAGCTGGGAGGAAATGGATTACAGATAGTTATGACTGCAGTTGGGACTGGGACATTGTGCTTAATAACAGCAATCCAGGTAGTTGATGGTCAGTTGTTGTAGTAACCCAAGATGCACAGGTCATTAAGTGGGAAGCAGAGGGAGTCCCAGGTAAGAATGCGGGGGTGTCGCGGAGGGGTGGGGGTGGGGAAGGCCCTGGGAGGTCTGGCACAGGCTGCATGCAGGTCAGGGGAGGGGATGCTCAGCATGAGGCTGAGGAAAGAGGGTGTCGGGTGGATCGCAGGCAAACAGGAAAGAAGGTGTGGGGTACATGCGATTGCAGGGAGGCCATGGAAAGGGTGTAGGATATGTGTGTATGATCACAGGGAGGCTGAGGAAAGAGCCCACAGGGTGTGTACATGCATGTGGGTGCAGGGAGGCCGAGAAAAGAGTGTGCAGGGTACATGTGTGTGTGATAGCAGGGAGGCTGAGGAAAGAGGGCACAGGGTGTGTGTGAGCGAAGGGGGAAGGAGGGCATGGTGCATGCAAAGAAAGGCTGGGGTGGGGGTGATTTGCGACCTTCCTTGCCGGCTTTCCATTGACTTTGCTTGGGGGAAGCAGGAGGGAAGGGCATAAATGGTGATCACATGACTGCAGGATGCTGCAACTGGTCATAAGTGTGAGCTGGTTGCCGGACACCCAAATTTTGTTCACATGACTGCGGGGGTGCTGCAACAGCTGGAATTTCGAGGACTGGTCGTAAGTCCATTCAGCACTGTTGTAACTTCAAACAGTCGCTGAATGAATGGTCGTAATTCAATGACTACCTATATCTGGACCCACTTCAGTCTGGCTTCAGGCCAGATCACAGTACAGAGACAGCATTGGTCACATTTGTTGATGACCTTTGGTGGAGCCGGGATGGAGGTGGTGCATCTATCTTAGTGCTCCTTGATCTCTCAGCAGCTTTCGATACTGTTGACCACAGATACTGGTTGCAGGGGTTAGGAGTGGGAGGCATTGTGCTCCAGTGGTTCATCTCCTTCCTCTCTGGTTCCTGTTGGTGTTGATGGGGGGGAGGAAATTATGTCCATGGCCCCTCACGTGTGGGGTGCCTCAGGACTTGATGCTCTCCCCTTTCCTGTTCAACATTTACATGAAACCACTGGGTGAGGTTTGGGACCTATCCAGCTCTGCATCTCAACCCCAAGTGGCACAGATGAAGCTGTCAGTGTCCAGTGTCTGGAGGCTGTTCAGGTCTGGATGGGGCAGAACAGGCTTCGGCTCAGTCCTAACAAGACTGAGTGGCTGTGGCTGTTTGGGCCCCCTGGGTCAGGGATGTACCCATTCTTGGTCTTGGATGGTGCTGCACTCCCCCATTCAAGACTGGTGCACAACTCGGGCTCACAGCTGAACTTGCAGCTACTGCTTGAAAAGCAGGTGGCAGCTGTAGCCAGGAGGGCCTTTGCACAGGTTCATCTTGTGCGCCAGTTATGCCCTTTCCTTGATCAAGAGGCCCTTCAGTCGCTCATGCCCTGGTCACTATTACCATTGGATTACTTCGTGGGGCTGCCCTTGAAGACTACCTGGAAGCTGCAGCTGGTTCAAAATACAGTGGTGTAAGCAGTAATGGGTGCCTCTCAGTGTCCCCATCTGTCACCACTGCTATGCGAGTTGCATTGCCTGCAAGTGCAATTCAGGGTGCTGGTTATTACCTATAAAGCCCTGTGTGGCAGAGGGCCTGGATATCCAAGAGACCACTTGTCTATTTCTGCCTTCCAGTGCATATCAACATTGCCACCTTGTGGGACCTAGGAAGCATGCCTTCTCTGTCATGGCCCCTGCCCTCTGAAACAGCGTCCTCTCAGAGATAAGGATGGTGCCTTCTCCCCTAGGGTTTTGGAAAACTTTGAAAACCTGCCTTTGGTCCCAGGCCTGAGGTTGATGTTTATTATTTGTTCAGTGGCCTGTTTTGTTTTGTTGATCTTGCTGTCTGTCTAATGTTTTTAGCTGTTTTTCTGTTTTCTCTAGTTTTGTATGCCGCCCAGAGTCCACCGGAGTTGGGCGGCCAATAAATGCAAATAAATAAATAAATAAATAAAATAAGGAAATAAATTACTTGGATTAGAAGTAAAGCTCAGTTTTTTAGATCACGCAAAATTGGGTGGAATCCCAAATAGCCCAGAAAACAAAAATAAAAGTCAAATATATTTTTTGAATTTTAGCCTGGCATGGCATACATGTGAAAAGTCTGGATGTTCTGATACATCACAAGCAGAACATAACCTAAGAGTGTAGTGCAGCTGCCAGAAAGAAAGAAAGAATGAATGCATGCATGTGTGCGTGCATGCGTGCATGCATGCTTAACTGGAACACAGAGTTCAGGTAAGTGTCCTGCTCTACTCTGCCTTTATCATGTCCGACTCAGAATACTTTGTCCAGCAGCCTAAAAAGGACATTGACGAACTGGAGCCAGTTCAGAGGGTGGCTAGCAAGATGATGAGGGAACTGGAAACCAACTCCTATGAGGAACAATTAAGGGAACTGGGTGCCTGCAGAAGAGAAAGCTAAGGAGAGATATGATAGCAGACTTCAGATATTTAAAGAGTTATTGAAGGGAAGGCGTGGACTTGTTCTGTCATCACTGTGGAAAGGATGAGAACTACTGTAGAGAAGTTAGATAGTAGAAGGAATTTCCAGATAGTAAGTGCTGCCTCGTGATTATGTACCCCTTTGCTGGAGGTCTTATTTCCCAAATACAGAATTTTACCTGAAATAACAAGTGGAATTTTAGAAATCGACCTTAAGGCTTCTGTTTTTTTCTAAGTGGCAAGTTAGATTAAATTTGGCTGACCGGAATAGGGTTTTCTAATAACCCTAATACATTTATTCAGCAGACTATATACATGTAATAATTCTAAGGACTTGCTTCAACTTCTGTTACATTTATTTTTAACAATAAAAAGTAAACATCTTTATATTACTTCTATAATTTTTGGACTTGATTTACCTTGTTAAAAATTTCATTATATTTGTATTTCTTAGCTTTTACCTTCTTATTAGGGTAATAAAGACAGGAAAATTAACTCTAACACTTTACTACAGCTAACCTTCCTGAAATGATATACTCACTAACTTTTGCATCCTTATTTTTATTCTCCCTTCCTCCCAATCTTAGGCACATTCCATCTTTTCACCCAGTAAATAGCAGCTTAACTCTGTACCATTAACAGTTATTCCAAAATATATCACTACAACATCCTGTCACCGATCTATAATTTCCCTTTTTTAGAATGAAAAACATGGTTAGAATATGTCATTTCTATGGGGGAATGTGTAAACCTTCAAGACCTATCAATACAGATAGTCCTCGACTTACAATGGCAATTGGGACCAGAATTTCCATCGCTAAGTGATGTGGTCATAAAGTGCAATTGCATCACTTAGCGACAGCAATCCCTGTAGTCCCAGTTGCAATCGTTAACTGAATCCCATGATCATTAGGCGAGGCAACTTCCTGCCGGCTTCCTACAACCAAAGTCAGCAGGGAAGCCGGCAGGAAGTTGCAAGTCCAAGGCTGGTAAACAGGCAAATGGCTGCTGCTGGGTGGGGCAGGGAGCGAGGGCGTGCGGGGGAGGCGCAGTGAGGGTTGGGGAGGGTGTGGGGGAGGCATGGCAAGGGGCAGGGAGGGTGCGCAAGGGTTAGGGAGGTTGCATGAGGGGCACAGTGCGGGTTGGGGAGGGTGCATGGGGCAGGTTGGAGGGTGCATGAGTGGCCAGCACCAGAGGGTGCGTGAATGGGGGAGACTTAGCCACTTACAACCCTCCATGCTGGCTTCCCCACAGACTGTCTGGGTGAGCCAGCAGGGGAGGTTGCAAATGCTGATCATTTGATTGTGGGGCTCTGTGACCAGTCGTAAGCGTGAACTGGTTACCAAGTACCCAGATTGCAATCACATGTCTGCAGTTGCTGGGAACTCTGAAGACCAGTCATGACCACCATTTGTTCAGTGCCGTTGTAACTTTGAACGGTCACTGAGTGAATGGTCGTAGGTTGGGGACCTACATACCCAAAGCCATGGATAACGGGGAAGTCACTGAGCTTTGCACTTAAAGAGGTCCAGTTAAAAATGGCCACCCCCACAAATAAAAGTTGAAAGACTCATGACTACAGGGCGCCACCAGACAGGTGTCCTTCCAGATCTTTTATTGAAGTAACACAAGAAGGCTTATTCTCCACGCTTCTCTTCCTGCGGCGGTTCGTACTGAGCAAGCTGAGGAGGAGGAGGAGGAGGAGGCGGTTAGTTCCCACGGGAAGCAGAAGCCGCGTCCGCCGTTCCTTCCCCCCGAGGCCCAGCGCCAAGCCTGTCCCCGGGAGGCGGCGGACGGGCCCCGGGCTTTACCTTCGCTTTCAGCTTCCGGTTCTCTTCCAGGAGGGCTTCGTACTTCTCCTTCATCTCGGCAACCTCCAGGCGGAGGGCTTCCACTTCGGGGTTCTCCGGCGCTACGGCTCCCAAGTGATGCTTCAGGAAGCTGCGAGGCGCGAGTTAAGGCCCGGCGCGCCTCCGAGGCCCGGCCCGGCCCAGCACAGACCCCGCTCCCGGCCCCGGCCCTCCCGCCCCGCGAAGGATACTCCAGGGCGCAGTTGGGCTTCTCGGGCTCCTCGTACAGCGCCACCAGAACTGCAAGGCGAGAGAGCGGAAGGACTGGCGACTCGCCGGGCAGAGCCAAGGGCCGCCTCGCCCGGCCCCCCAGCGCCCAGCCGGCTTACCTTTGGTGAGGGTGTCCATCACGCCGGACTTCTCCAGGTAGCGGCGGAACTGCTCCCGCTTGGAGTCGGCGGCCTACACCGCAGGGAGCGAGGGAGTCAGCGCGGCTCGCAAGGCCCCCCCAGCCCGGGCCCGGCGGGCGCCCCTCACCTTGTAGCTGGCCATCCGCGCCTTCGGTTCCTCCTCCCGCCGCTGCTGCTGCTGCTGCTGCTGCTGCTGCTGCCGCCGCCGCCGCCGCCGGGCCACCCGCGCCGGAAACCGGAGGGCGCCTGCGTCGCCGCCCGCCTCTTGAGAGCGCCGCGGCGTCCGCGCGTCGCCATGGATACCAGGCGGCACCGCCCCCTCCTCCTCCTGGCCTCGGAGGGCGGAGTGGCGCCGGGAGCCACCCGCGCTTCTTCTGGCGGAGGGGGAGGCGGCGCCGTCGAGGCCCCGCCCAGTCCCGGTCTTCGGTCCCCCTCCCCGCTTCGCGCGCCCGGCCCGCCGAGCGGGGTCAGGAGCGGTCGCCCCGCGCGCCCGGAGACAGTTTCTGTGAAAGAGGCCGGCAGCTGGTGCCGCCTCCGCGTCTCGCTGTGGAGCTTGCGCCGCCCAGCGCGGCTCCCGGGAGAGGAGATCCTGGGTGGCTTTCAAGCCGGGCGCGCGGGCCCCGTTGGGAACCCAGGCCGGGAGCAGCCCCGGAGCTGAAGTTCCTCCGGGAATCGCGGCAGGGGCGCGACTGAGACGGGGGCAGCCGCTGTAGCGTTTTTATTTTGGGGGCGGGCAGCCGCTTCAGCCTTAGGGGCTCCGGCATCTGTCGTCCCCGAGCAGCGCAGGAAGGGGCATCTTTCGAGGCAAGGCTACCGATTCGTCTCGGCTACGAATATTTCTTCTCGTTTGCATTTTACTATGGCATGTTCAAAAATTCACAGATCAGTTTCTTTATATATTCCCAACCGGTTTGTCTTTTAAAAAATAAATAAACATAGGGACATTCGCAGTCCTCCAGTTGTCTAGAGTTTGTCCTTCCTAGGATTTCTAAAAGCCTCTTTATTAATGAAGAATATAAAAAAGATTAGAAAATATCTTGTATCATGGAATCTATTTAGTTGCTTAGGACTAGCTGAGTTGCATGATTTGGGAGTTGACGTGAAATAATTTGGGGAGCGTGGAGCCTGTGGTGCAACCGCGTAACCATCTTTGGGACCCATATAACGTGTGGGTTCACTAGTCCTTCCCATTGGGAGGCTGAGGCAGTAATTGATGTTTGTGGCCATAGTTGGAGGAAGTAGTTTTACCTGGGGGAGTTGAGGTTGTTAAGGCTTGTCCTGAGGTTCACTCACAGGACATTCTGGGTCTTTTGTACTCAGTTTTTATTTTGGGGTCCATGTTGCTTCCTAGTAGCAACGTTGCCTGCCATTCATCTGAGCACTGGATGCTCTCTAGCCTAGCCACAAGCACTAGGTTCCCTATCCTCGGGGGAATGAGTGTGTTCAGCTGTTGGCCCATAGGATGGAGGCCCTGGTAAAGGCAGGGAACCTGCACCTTCATGAAATTTGTGCTTTTTTGTCTGAGTGCTTAGGGGTTTCTTCCTGATTACTGTGGCTCCCAAGATCAGTGCTGCCACTAGGTCATCTAAGGGGAGAGGGGCTATTGAGCTCAACATATGGCTGTGTTAAGGTATTGTGCTTGGTAGTGAAGGAAATGCTTCTCTTTGTCAGCCCTAGAGACCTCCACTCAGGCTCAATGACTTTGTTAAAAACCTTGGGAACAGAAAGCACATTGGGAACACCTTTGCTAGCATGGGTCCAACAGGGTGTATAAAGAGCAGGATAGTTCTGGATTCTTCAGGCTGGAGGTCTTGAGGACTTTCCTAAGTAGTTATGTAAAGTCTGCCTTTTGAAAAAGCCTGCAGAATTTGGAAGCTGTGGGTCATCTTCCTCACATATCTCCCTTTCTTTCTAGACAAGTGATCTGCAGATTTTACACAACTACTTAGGCAAGTCTACCAGACCCCCAGCCAGAAGAATCCAGAACTATCCTGCTCTTTATACACCCTGTTGGATAATTGGAGAGCCAGCTGAAGTAAGCCTTTATGTTCGGACAGGACCTAGCAAAACTATTAGAACAAATCTAGAGCAGTGGGGGCTGGATATCCAGCATCACCAGCTTTCTTCCCCTGTGGTGTCTAGACCATCCAGCTCCACATAGATGATGTTCCAGGAAGGTCAATGAGCTTGTTAGCCATGGGGCCTTTGAAGTTTACCCACAAAACAAAATAAAAAAGATAAAAAATAAAAAAGCTTTGGTAGTCCTGGCCACACAAATGAGCTAGCAAAAATGCGTCCTGTTCAGAGCAAGGTCAGGCCACAGCTAGGGAAAGTATACTCTGACTCAGCAGGTTGGAAGTTCCCACTTGCAGCCCCCCTGGCTCTGCTGTAGGAAGCGTGGCACAGGATCTGTAGGCACAGGGTCACAGACAAGCTCTTCATGGATGTACTATGTCTGACCAGCCCTTACCAAAAGCTGAGTTTCCAAAGCATCTTACTATTATGGAGTTCTGTAGAGAAGCCTCTCAGCCAGAGGCCTTTAGCAAAGCCCCACCAATGAGCTGCCAATAAAATTTGCTCATCATTCTGTCCTGCAGTGGGATAAATAGCAACCCAAGTTTTGCCCCAGTGTTCACCCAGCATGAAACTCAACAACTGTGGGGTTCCCAGGCATTCTCCTGTCCAAGCATTGCCTAATCTATAACATCCTTGGCTTCACATCCCCTTTAACTGCCTAGTCTTACCCAAGCATTGTATATTTACCGTCATTAAATGTCACCATTTCCAGCCACAGGCCTTCTTAGCTAATAACAGTCCCAATAGTTTAGCTAGTGGAAGAATGTGGAGAGAGGGATTGGAACACACCTCCCCTTTCCTTTATGCTTGAAGAACAGATGCAAGGGCCTTGAAAGCTCTTTAGGGGAAATACCAAACACTTCCAAATACCTCTTTGCATTAGTTTAAGTGGGGAGACTGACTAAAGTTGTTTCCCGAAAACACACTGGTTGGGAATCCTAAGAGCGGTTATCCAACACACCTGGAAGGTACCGATGGAAGAAGCACTTTCCTTCCTTCATTGTTACAGTTTAGAGAGAGAGTTTGGGCGAGCGTATATCTTCATACCAAAGAAGCAACAAGAACTACAAGTGCCAGAGTGTTCTACTCAGTCCGCAACCACCCCCACATCCAATTGTTTATATATTTATTTTAATTGTATTTATTTTAATTGATTTATATAGCCACCCATTTTGATTCAGGCAGCTAACAAGGATTTAAAAATGCAACATAAATTATTTTTATGTATGTATGTATATCCCAGCCAACTAACACAAAGTGGTTCCAGAAAACACTCTGCAGCAGTTCTGGCCCCCATGCCTAGGAAAAGAGCCAGGTCTTCAAGGCTTTCTGAAAGGTGAGTGGAGTCAGGGTCAGCCAAACTTTGGTGCTGTGGTGTTCCAGGAGGCAGGTGCAGGTACAGAAACAGCATGCTTCCTGGGTCCTGCAAGATAACAATCCCTGATTGACAGGACCCAGAGGGAACCCCTTCTGCCTGACATAATGGGGTGGGTAAAAACAAGGGGAGTAAGGACATCCTTCAAATACTCTGGCCCCATGCCACATAAGGCTTTATAGTAATAACCAGCACCTAGAATTGCACCTGGAAGCAAATTGGGAGCCAGTGCAGCTTGCAGAACAAAGGTATGATGTGGGCATAATGAAACACACCAATAATTGCCTGTGCCATTGCATTCTGGACCAATTAAACCTGGAGGTTCTTCAACGGCAGCCCCATATAGAACACATTGCAGTAATCCATTTGGGAGGTGACCAAAGCATCGGTGACCATGTGCAGTACCTCATCATCATCCCCGTCCTGCTTCATCCACAAGTGCAGTCAATACTGTTTCAGACCCATACCCCAGCCTGAAACCCGACTTGATGAAATATTTATTAGCTCCCCTTCAAAATGAATATATTTGTCCACTCAAATCAGTCTACTCCCATTTATGAGGCGTGAAATTATGCTGGATGAAGTGCAACCTGATGATCTAAAGGAAGTCTCTTCCAAAGCATCTGAACACCAGCAAGCTTTCACCAAACCAGAAACAGGCGAGGTGCATCTCAAGATAGGTCATCTGCATACACGATCAGCTTGTCAGATATTAGAAAGTTTCTGTATGGATGAAACTGATACAGCACTGCAAATAATTGCAATATATAATTCAAAGGCAAGAGTCATTGGAGAAGACCCTCAATGCTTAAAAAAAAAATCAAAGACAATCAAAAAAGCTGACAGAAGACATGGTAACTAGATACTAACACTGATGATACAAGCAGAAGCTTCCAAAAACTCAATTAGTTACTGACAAAAAATTATAGCAAAAGGATGTCCATCAAATCACGAAGAGTCAGAAGCAACTGAAAGTCTGAACAAGTTAGCAATTAAAAAGCATTGCTGCTTTATATTAAAATAAAAAGTCATATTATCATAATACTATAATACAAGGAATAAGGATACTAATGAAAATACTAAAAACATCACATAAACCTGTTTTTTCAAAGATTTTTAAAATTATCCTTCAGAATTATATACTATTATCAGATGCTGTGTTCTACTGGTTTGCTGGTGAGAAAAACATGTTGAATACTACAGCAAATCCCACAAAGATTAAATATACAGTTATACAAATCCAGAATCTAGGATCTTTAATGAATTTTTTATCAAAATTGCTGAATATGACATAACCTACTGACATTCCAGCAAGGCCGCCTGCAATGTGGGCCACAAAGGAAACCTTAGGGGAAAAAACACACATACACACATATATATATTTAGTAGCTATATTTCTTGGAGAGTCAACCTTTGGTGCAAACAGCCAAAGGACAACACACAGAATATTGCAGCATTAGTGAAAACCAGAACAGAAATGTTGGCAAATATGCAGGATTTTGCTGCTGCCCAGCACTACAAAGCAGTGGCCATAAGCATGGGCAATGACAGCTGCAAATGGATTTGCAAGAACAGTTCCCAAGTAAGGGACTCTGCCTTAACAAAACAGGAATAAAGAGTGGAGACTCCACAAAAAGGAAACTGGAAGATAAGGAGAAGGTTTCCAGAATAAACCCAAGTGGGCAACTGAATCCAAAGTAGTCCATCTCTCTCTTTCACCTACTCAGAAACAGAAAATGTACCTAGTTCTAAGGAGAATCTTGATTTCATGCTGCTGGAAGTGAGGGCTCTGTGAAATAATTGCTTTCCTTATTGAAAGAGGTCAATGGTCCTCTTAAAAACGTATCTCCAAGCTGCAGCTCTCAGCTCTACATGTGATTAATTTGCTGTTTCCACTGATTCTGTTTGTACCTATGGAACCTTTATAGTGCAAGGGTGTTCATTTTAACTTGCCATGATCAGGAGCCCTATGCAAATGCAGATCCAAAAAGCATGCTTAGATCTCCACCATGTGTGCTGACATTCTGCAATAAAAAGCAGTACAAGTCTCCTCATTGATCCACTTTCCACTGCAGCCTAAAATGTGTAAACAGTTCTCTGACATCTGGACCAATTTCCAGTATCGATTTGCTAGTATAGACTTGATTAGCTCTAATCCTGCAATGTGTACTAGAAAGGGAAAAGAAGAGAGAACAATTTCAGCTTAATACAAGATAGAAAGGGAGAAAATGCAGCATTCAGATAATGTAGCAAGAAGTACCTGGTGCAAGTTTGCATAGAAAAGAAATAAAAGAATGCCAAATTATTTATCAGAACTGTAGCAAAATGAACCAGCAAGCTAAGAGAGTGAAGGTGAGTTTTAACAGGAAATATGCACTTACCTGAAGCCCATTTAAAGGAGAGAGAAATCTTCTGTACAAAGCAAATCCTACATCTGTTCCAACTAGGAATTTAATACAAATGGTCAGAAGCCAAATTTGCAGTGTCTCACCCTCACTGATAGGTTGTTCCCAGAGGAATGTGTAGGTAGAAGTTATTTTAAAAAAGTAGAGGGCTAGGCTGAATAAAGCTGGAGCCATCTTCTCTGAAGAAATTAAAATTGTCCAGTATACTTCATAACCTCTCTTCCCCCAAACAAACTGCATTGTGTAACCTGTTTGCAGAGCACACCAACATAACCCATAGAGCATTCCAAGAGTGAGGAAATGAATCTCGTTCAGGACTGGACTGATTTTTCCATCTGCACTGATAGATTGGAATGCATCAAGGAATGGGGCCTTGGGGAGAGTAGCCCGATTATTGATGCCGTCTGTTCATAAGGCACACCAAGAAGCCATCATTCCTGCCTCACTTAGCTTGGAGAATATGCTACATTAAGAAGCAATGGGAACGCAGCAAAACTGGTTACATCCCCCAATATGCTAAAAAAATATTGTGGATAACTATATAAGATGTAAAAGGCACAGGCGACGAGCCCCTTCTTTTGGTGTGACAGTTCCCACTAAAACATTCAATGAATTGATCCTATGCTGAGAGAGCTGAACTGAGCTTTGGTTTCTTAAAAGAGCCTCTCTCATGAAATGCCACTTATAATTTCATCAAGGTCATTAGGAAGGTGGGTTTAGCCCAAGACAATTCCAGATTTGCTGCTTTGGCCAGGGCACCACTGATACAGCACTATCATTGATTGAGCAAAGCCAAAATCCATCTCCCCCAAAAGCCTGGCTTTCACATATCCCCATCTTCTAGAAACCAACTTGTTGAAAAGCACAAAGAGCAGGCACTCCAGGTGATCTCTCTCCAACCATTCTCTTGGCAATGAACCTCTGCTGAAACTCAAGGACTTAGTCAAGGAGGCAACAAGTGACTGATTTTGGTGGGCTGACTCTATTGATTTTACTTGGAATGTCCTTGTTTTCTGCATGTTTTCCTCTCCAATAAACTCTTTTTTCTATCCATAGATTTGGCTTCAAACGCATTATAAGGGAATTTCTACTTTTTTTTTTTTTTGGCATATGCAAGCCTGCCCAGTTACCTCTTATGTTTCAGAACTGGGGCAAGGTTGGTTAAGTTCTGTATTTCTGGGCTTGGGGCAGAAAGATCCAAAGTGCTTTTCTTTCCATTTTTTTTCTAGAAATCAATCAAGGATAGTGCATTTTTTTTCTCTCCAAAGGGAGAAGCTCGAGGAACTCCCCAGCTGGACAGACTAGGGGATGGCAGGATGATCAGGGGCACCATCCCATAAATTATCTTTTATTAAAGAATCCCTGGAAGAAGAGGTTTGACAAATTTTCTTTTCTTTTTTTATTTTTCTGCTCCCAGTTTATATCAGCATGCAACCCTCAAGTACTTTTTTTTAATTTATGAATTTTAATAATAACAGATTAAATGGCTTCTCACACTTTCATTTTTCTGTTTATTTATTAACCCTAACCCTAACCCATAACAGCCTCATCCAAGCTGAAAGAGGATGTCAAAACACAAACTTTCTTTCCCCTATGGCTAATTTGGTATGTGAAAGAATAGAAGTGTAGATATGCTTAACTGAGGATGGGAGAGAAAAAGTAGGGTGGCAATTTCTCCAATTTTAGTACAGGAACTTGATCAAGTTCAGAACACAGCACATAAAAAAGTTACCTATTAGGCTGATGAACAGCAGTCTTGCAACTCCAAACAGAGGAATCATTTCTCGGAAGTTCTGGAAGAAAAAGAGATATCAACAAACTCTAAAATAATTCCATATCAAATTATAAGCAAAAAGTTAAATTATATCACCAATGGATCAAATCAAGATCACAGAATCATAGAATATAAGGATTTGAAAGGATCTTAAGAGAACACCCAGTCTGACCCTCTGCCTAACACAGGAACCCACTCCGACAGCATCCTTGATAGATGGCCTTCCATCCACTATCGGGGCAATTGCATTATTCAACAGCTAATATGATAATAACAGTTATTTTCACACTACAAGTGTTAATTAACTTGTTAATACCAAGTCAGCAGAACTTGTGAATGGTCCTATTTATTTTACATTATGATTAGACTTTAACAGAATAGAAGAGAATCTCTGTAGCTCAGGGTTGAACTGTGGAGTCCTTGGTGCTCTCTGGGCTTGGTTGTTTCATTGCAGTCATCTCATTACCCAGCTAGGTAACATCATCAGTGCGAGTGAGTGTGGGGTTTGCTTCCTGTTAGTATACAGTAGCCTGCCCTGCCAGTGTTGGTGGGGATGTGGTTTTCTCCTTGGTAGTTCATTGATTAGGGTGTTGTTTTCTGCTTGTTTGTCTGTCTGGTGTTAATCCCTGCTTTTATTTTCTCTTTTGAATGGTGTGTAAATATGGTTTATTCCTATGTGTTTATTGATGGCTATGAATCTATTGATGGCTCAGCCATCAACAGACATATAGAAAAAAACCATATCTACACGCAGAAATAAACCATATTTACACACCATTCAAAAGAGACAATAAAAAAGCTAAGAAGGAAACGAATAATCAGGCAGAAAACAATACCCTAATCAAGGAACTACCCAGGAGAAAACCACACACCCACCAACACCGACAGGGCAAGCTACTGTATATAAACAGGGAGCAAACCCCACACTGACCAGCACTGATGATGTAACCTAGTCGGATAATGAAATGTCTGCCAGCAAACAACAAAGCTCAGAAAGCACCAAGGACTCCATTTAACAGAATAATTATTACTGCCTGTATTTTGTACAAGTTTATTCCCATCTGAGATTTTTTTTTCTCTGAAGACCCACAAACAGATGTATATTTCAGCCAGCTCAGGGATGACATTCTGTGCCTTTGTAAAAGCAGGTTTGGATTATGAAAACTTTGGCCAGTGACACAAGGCAGGGAGGGGAATATCTTTCTTTCAGAGCTGTAGCTCTTTAGGTAGTCCTCGCTTAACATCCCTAACTGGGATGGGAATTTCCATTGCTAAGTGAAGCAGCTGTTAGGTGAAAGATCAGGTGACCACATCGCTTAGCGACAGCACTGCCGGTAGTCCTTCGTGCTTCTCCTGCTCTGCACAGAGTGCCAGCTCCTTCCCCGGCCAGGCCCAGCGAGCTCCCTTCAGCAGATGAGGTGCTGCCGCCCTGCCACGCTCGCCTCCACTTCAACTCCCCCCACCTGCCTATCTCCCCCCCATCTCTGTCATAGAGGCCTTGCAGAGGCATCGCGAAAGGCCAGCAGCAGCCTCAGCCAGGCGCACCTCGTCAGCACCAGGAGGAAGAAGATGGCGAAAGTCAGTGGGTGGCGGCGGGGATTGGCAGCGGTAAGCAGCAATGGTTGCAGGGTGGCCAAAAGGACAGAGATGGTGGGAAGATAGGCAGGTGGGGGGAGTTGAAGCACATGTGTGGTCATAATGTGTGCAGGAAGCCAAGCACCCAACTTTTGATCACATAACTGTAGGGGCACTGCAACAGCCATAACTTCGAGGACCAGTCATAACTACCATTTGTTCAGTGCCACTGTAACTTTGAACAGTCACTGAACAAATGGTCATTAAATGAGGACTACCTATAGCAGATATTACCTTTTATCTTAGATGTGGGAGGAACAAGAGAGAAAAAGTTGTAAAATTCATGAAATTTCAGGGTTGCCATGTATAACTCTTGACACCTCGATTCTACATCTGGTTGAATCACTTGAAAGGGAAATCTTAACACCCCCCCCATGTCCAAGCAACCCCCTTACCACTAGAATATTCATGAAGTATCCTCCAATCAGAGCATAGACACCTCCTGACGCTCCGACTAGACCCTGCAGAGGATCACAGATGGAGCTTGCCAAAGAACCTAAAGAGAGTTAGGTCAATTAACCAAGATAATGCTGGCTGCTTGGCATGACTAAGCAGGTATAAGTCTGGATAGAGACACGCAAGTTAAAGTGCGAGACGCTTTTTGATTCCCAAATGTGAACATTCAGGCCCAGCATTTCAACAGGCTATAACTCTCATACTGCTTTGTGTTGAAAAGTGGCGTAGCTGCCATCAAACCTTTCCCTGACAGTACTGACCGGCAATTACTCCTGCGAGATACACAGCTCCAACTCGGTGTCCTTTATGAACCAATTCCAGGGGAATCCCCAAGCAGAGTTGCAGGACAAGGTTCCCTATGATATGTTCAAGGCTGCAGAAGGAAAGATGAGTCTAAGATTAATACTTACCTTCTTCAGAAAAAAAATCACAGCACACTTTGAGATTACTTTGAATGATAAAATGGGATACAAATTTAAGAAAGATATAAATATTCAGATTTTAACATAGCTATGCAAGTACCACAAGCAACTTAACTGGAGATGAAATAATTAAATACAGTTAGACCTATCTGTGCTCTTAGCCCAAGGCCATAAAGCAGCTTAAACCCCAGTGGAAACCAAAGTAAAATGACGAAGCAAAACACAACCCAAAGCCTCCACCGGCACATGCTGACGTGAACGTAACAGACTGCTTACCCAGCATGCAAGAACATATAAGACAAAAACCTCCAGGCTTCCTTTCGCTTGTCAGGCCTGTATATAAACGGACTTTCCCAGATACCCATATCTAGAGTGATCCATTGTTTCTGGGGCTTCCAAACAGCATAATAAATGAACGCTGCCAGCTAGAAAAAAACAGGGGAAGCCTTTCAGTCCGATATTTGATTCAGATAACAGTGCAGGTTAAGAACAAAGCAACTGGGGCCTGTTCCGCTAACCTCTTAGGTTGGCCAGAAATAGGTCTTTCAGAAGGTTAACAACAGGAATGGACTTCCAGATGATACCAGCTGCTCTTCCCACAACCTATCACCATAAGCCACAATGTTTGAAACAATTAGGAGGCGTAGATCAATAACAGCTGGGGGAGGGGGGGGACACAGGCTTCCCCCATCACCAGTTTGGGAAAATGGAGGTGACACCGGCACGTAGGATATGGGCTTGCCCCACTGAGGTCCCATATTGGCTTAATATTCTTGGTTTTGGGAAGAATAAGATCTGGAGATGTGAATGAGATTTTGAATTATATATCAAACATTTGGAATTTATCAATATCTGAAGGACTACAGATTTAGATGCTGCCAAAAAAAAAAGACTATTCTGTTACAGTGGGAAGACTGTGCAACTACTGATTTACTATTCTGAATTAATGACATTTATTCAACTCTCTGCTCTGAACTGGTTATGGATAAAATGAAAAGATTGATCAATATTATTCCAAGTGATCAAGCTGTCTGTTTTAAGTATGACAATATGTTTTTGTACTTTTTTTCTTTTCCCTTTAAAAAAACGTATTTAAAAAAGGTTTGTAATTTCTTTTTTATTTCTCACAGAATCATAGATGTCTTCAGAGGTCACCTAGTCCAATCTGAGGTGCAAAATCTAAAGCATTTTGAGCAGGTAGCTATCCATCCTGTGAAGACTTCCAAAAACGTGGAAGATACCATTTCATGAGGCAGCCTATTCCATTTTCTGGTCAGGAAAGTCCTCCTAATATCTAATCTGAGTCTACTTCCTTATAGTTTTGACCCACTGCTTCTGGTCCTGCCCTCTGGAGTCTTCTACTTCCCACCCATTAATACAGAATTAATCACTTTAATATCCCTTCTGTGTATTAAAACAATCAAAATTAAATATTAAATGGGATACTGATAGTGTAAGGAAGCAACACTCATTTTGTTCTTAGCTACATTTCTAAGCATGGATTTCTCAGTCATCTTGTAAAGCAGCCTTTGATACTGAATTTTTTTAGGAATTCAACAATGCCCACACAGTCACTCTCCTGTCCCCACCCTAACCCTAACCCTAACCCCACCCTTAGGTCTATGTCCTCTGTGGTCCCAAGGAGCCTGCAATCAGTTGCTTGGCGTGTTGCAGAAAACTACCCTTTGCAGCAGTTTGCTGGAAAAGGAAAGGAAACTTTGCAGTTGTTGTTTTTTCCCCTCTTGGGGAATCTCTTAATAGAGCTCAGTTTATTTACTTGTTTATTTTACTAGGCTGATATGGCACTCCAATAGTCAATCAACTCTGAACAGCTTTCAAACCTACAATCTATAATTAAAACACCCCAACAGTAAATATATTAAAAATATTCCTATACTGAGAAACCTACATGACTATACTCCTTCACAGGCATTTTCCCTGGCATTTAACCTTGGTGTTCTCTGAGCTTGGTGGTTTGCTTGCAGATGTTTCATTACCTGACTAATATCTGCAGTCAAACCACCAAGCTCAGAGAGCACCAAGGACCCCACAGTTCAACCCTGAGCTACAGAGATTCTCTTCTATTGGATTCAACCTGTTTCTCTTGGATAAAAGAGATAGCCTTATATTTGTGGAAAAAGTACAGTGCATTCGGAAAGTATTCAGACCCCCTTCACTTTTTCAATTTTGTTATGTTGCAGCCTGATACAATCGTTCAAATTTTTTTTCTCATTAATCTACACTCAATACCCCATAATGACAAAGTGAAAACAGAATTTTAGAAATGTCTGTAAATTTATTAAAAAGAAAAAACTGAAATATCACAATGGCATAAGTATTCAGACCCTTTGCAACAACACTTGAAATTTAGCTCAGTTGCCTCCCACTTCTCTTGATCATTGCTGAGCTGTTTCTACACCTTGATTGGAGTCTACCTGTGGTAAATTAAATTGATTGGACATGATTTGGAAAGGCACACACCTCTCTATAGAAGGCCTCACAGCTGACAATGCATCCTGTACCAGAGCAAAAGCCGTGAGGTCAAAGGAACTGCCTGCAGAGCCCAGAGACAGGATTATTGCAAGGCACAGATCTGGGGAAGGCTACAAAAAATTCTGCTGCACTGAAGGTTCCCAAGAATGCAGTGGCTTCCATAATTCTCAAAGGGAAGAAGTTTGGCACAACCAGGACTCTTCCAAGAGCTGGTCGCCTGGCCAAACTGAGTAATCAGGGGAGAAGAGCCTCAGTAAGAGAGGTGACCAAGAACCCAATGGTCACTCTGACTGAGCTCCAGTATGGAGCTGGGACAAAGTTCCAGAAGGACAACCATCACTGCAGCCTTCCACCAATCTAGGCTTTATGGCACAGTGGCTAGATGGAAGCCTCTCCTCAGTGCAAAACACATGAAAGCCCGCTTGGAGTTTGCAAAAAAGCACCTGAAGGACTCTCAGACTGTGAGGAACAAGATTCTCTGGTCTGATGAAACCAAGATCGAACTCTTTGGCCTCAAATCTAAACGTTATGTCTGGAGGAAACCAGGCACTGCTTATCACCTGCCCAATACCATCCCAACAGTGAAGCATGGTGGTGGCAGCATCATGCTGTGGGGGTGTTTTTCAGCAGCAGGGACTGGGAGACTGGTTAGAGTTGAGGGAAAGCTGAATGGAGCAAAGTACAGAGATATCCTCAGTGAAAACCTGTTTCACAGCGCTCATGTCAGGCCTAGCCCAAGGAACTCCAAGAGACAATGCTAATTCAGTCCAGCTATGTTTATTAGCTACAACCTCTAGCAAGAATCTTCCCAGACTAAAACCCCAGTTCCCAAAGTCCTCCAGCCACAACAGAGTGAATTCCTCAGGGAGATGCCAGTCTCATCCTCTTGATCCTCCCACGCGGTTCTGGCGAGCTAAGAAAATGTTTGTTTCCCTGAGCTTGGCCTTCATAATTCCATTCCATCACAGCCCAGGACCTCAGACTGGGCCAAAGGTTCACCTTCCAACATGACAATGATCCTAAGCACACAGCCAAGACAACACAGGAATGGCTTAGGGACAACTCTGTGAATGTCCTAGAGTGGCCCAGCCAGAGCCCTGACTTGAACCCTATTGAACATCTCTGGAGAGACCTGGAAATGGCTGTCCACCGATGGTCCCCATCCAACCTGATTGAGCTTGAAAAGATTTGCGAAGAGGAATGGCAGAAAATCCCCCAATCCAGGTGTGCAAAGCTTGTTGCATCATACCAAAAAAGACTGGAGGCTGTAATTGCTGTCAAAGATGCTTCAACAAAGTACTGAGTAAAGGGTCTGAATACTTAAGTACATGTGATAATTCAGTTTTTTCTTTTTAATAAATGTACAGACATTTCTAAAATTCTGTTTTCACTTTGTCATTATGGGGTACTGAGTGTAGATTAATGAGAAAAAAAATGAATTTGAACGATTGTAGTATCAGGCTGCAACATTAAAAAATTGAAAAAAGTGAAGGGGGTCTGAATACTTTCGGAATGCACTTTCTGTAAGAGGACGCATTCTGCAAAGCACCTAAACCAGAACCAGATAGAAAGCACAGTGGAAGATGCCTGCAGAAATAAAGAATCCCTACACACTGAAGACTAGCATATCAGGGAAGAAGGGCTGATTGGATCCTTCCCCTTGACATTCTACCCTTATGACTCAGTGAAACATTAAATTCAGAAATAAAGGGTCTATTGTGATTTTTAAAAAATAATACTAGTAAAAAAGGAATTAGAGTCACCTGTTCATGAAAACTAATTCTATAGATTAAACAAGAGATTCTGGAACATTCCATCTACAGTAAAAACCATGAAACATAGATTTAGAAATATACAAATAAAAGAAAGAGTATTTGTGGATTTCACGAGAGCTTCTTACCTCAGCTAAGCTGATAGCCAGGATGAAAATGGGTGGTGGGATGCAATTAGCTCTTTCAAGGTAAGTTGCTCTGGCCTCTTCAGGAAGCATCCATTTAGCAACTGTGTCATGGATGCTGCATTTGATCCAAGGGCACCTGCTTTTGTCCTCACTTTGCTCCTCTTCCTGCTGGATCTCTGGCGCATCTTCCAAGTTGAATCGTTCAAGCTCCATAATGCACACTACCTTTAAAGGGACATTCATGAAGGCCCCTCTTGGACCAGCTCTAAGCTGCCACCAAGGCAGGACTCAGGGCACCTTCAGGAGTTTCTACAGTATGATCTGGATTTAGCACTAAGCTTCCCACCCTTCCCTGGCATCAGAAAACTAATTAAGAACTCCCGTTTGTATAATTCTGGTTAAAGGAATAAGGACCCACTCTGGCGCTTTTGTAAATTATCCACAGCTCTGCCAGCGCCGAGAACATGACTCGACAGCTCCTCTGCAGAAAGCAACTGGGAAGGGAAGCCTTCCCCTGACACAGATGCGCCTCTGCCTCAGTTCTTCAGCGGATGTGGGGCTTTGCTTGACTGGACAACCAAGGGCGGGCTCCTAGGCTGCAGAGGCAGCCGCTTTGGTTACCCAACAGCACCCTCTCGCTTGTCAGCACCGGGCAAGGTTCAGGCGAGGGCGCCGCTGTGGCCGAAGCAGCCGTCTAGCGCCTCCCTTCCGTCTCCTATCGCTGCCTAGCTGGGATAGGCAACCTGGTGAACGCCAGATTTCTTGAACTACAAGTCCACCACTTCTGACGTTGCCACGATGTTGGGCTGAGGGAAGCAATTCGGAGGACGCTGGGTTCCCGAACGCGTCCTTCAATTTTCCGCAATGCCGACGTGGAAACGGGGGTGGGGAGAGGAAGGAAGCAAAAGGCCACGCGCCTGCGGAGTGACCACATCAGTTCTCACGCGGCTTGCACGCGAACTGAAGCAGTCCCGGATGCAGCGCCCGGGAAGGAAGAGCGGGAGCGCAGGCACACCTCCAGCCCTGGGAAGCCTCTAAGGTTGCCTGGTATCCACCGGGCGTGCCGGACTGAGGCTCTCCCGTCCCCCGTCGTCACTGCAATCGAGGGACAGGGCGGGAGCTCGTGTCCACGATGCCCGATGGACACACCGCTGCTCTGATGTACGCGCCGGAAGGGAACGAGCTTCGCCCAGCTGCATCCTCGCAGCTCGGAGGCGAAGGCCGTCCAACCAGTCTCGAGAGAGGGGGAGCCGCCGCCGCCGCCCTGACCCCGGGGGCTCAGCGGGGCCCGCAGTAGTTCAGTCCCAACGGCTGGAGACGCAAAGCAGCGACCGAAGTCCCGGGCAGTCCAGGCAAGGGACAGGAGTCCCCAACCCGGACGCCGCCGCCGCCGCCAGAAGCGCTTACCTGGGCGCGCCAGTCAAGAGCTCTCCCGGCGCAGCAGCGGGAAACCGCCAGGCCAGAAGGGCCAGCAAAGCTCCGAGCCCCGCCCGCTCCTTCCCTTTCCCCCGCCCTTCGCCCTGTCTCCAGAGCGGCTCAGAGCCTGGCCCTACGTGGGCATGGAGGCGGAATTTCCCGAAGGAGGCGGTGGATCGCGCGACGGAACTCGCCCTGCGCCGCTTTGGGGAGTCCTGCTGGAAGGGAGGGAGTGGGCCGTCCGGGGAGGCCCCTTATCGAATGCTGTTCGGGATGCGAGGGAAGGAAAGATTTGCCCTTGGCCGCCCCAACCTGCCGCCCAGACCTGGCCCTCGCCTCTGGATGCAGCTCAAGTCAGGGCTCATCCGCCCCGCATGCTCGCTGCCACCCCGCTGGCCAGTTGCTGAGAATGGCCCCGCCAGGGAGCCTCTTCATGTGGCCGCCTCCGCCGAAGCGAACCGAAATCGGGCTGGCGTAAAAGTCGTGTTTCCCATCTTATGCCTGCCTTAGGCCTCCCCAGTGGATGGTCCACGTATGGTGCACGGAGGAGGAGCCTTCTGGGGTGGACGGTCTGATGGGCTCCAGTTGGCCTGGCAGATCAGCAGAGGGTCCCTCCCCGTGGCATCAAGATTATGCTGTTAAGGGTGGTTATATATATTGACAGTATACCTTTCTGTAAGGTGCTTACAGAAGTGGACCAGTTGTGGAGTGAGTCTGACTATCTTTCCATGAATAGAAGGACTTGTTTGCCATCTAAAGTTAATGAGAGCTCAGACGAGAGCTATAGAGCTCAGACGTAAAATAGAGCCACAGGGTTGTGTGGTGCTGATCCAGCAACTTCCTCCCTTCCAGCTGGTGTGTCTTTATGGGGAGCTTCAGTGCAACCGCCTTTAAAAATACAAGCTATTTTTGCAAGGAAAATATTAACCTTCTAATCTTCTGGAATGCTGAGGGATCAATATTCCCATGCCAGTAAATAAGGAAAAATATTCCAGCTGACAGTGGATGAAGAGACAGGGACTGCTCAGAGTTCCCTCCATCCTGCCAGTGGATGACATTGGGGGGAGAAGGCAGAGGCTTTCCAGCAGTCACAACTCTGAGGCTACCTCACATGCCAGCAGCAACACCGACCAGCTCCATTGCTGAGATGTGGTACTGTGGGACCATGCTTCTCCTATCAATGTACTTTCCTCTGACTCAAGAATGGGAAGAAAGCAATGCGGAAGATCCCTGAGTCTGACCTAAGTCGCCATTAGCTGTACCAACATGGCCTTTCCCCAGGGCTGAGATGAAACGCTGGTTCTTCTTCCTTTTCTGCCCACCAGTGAATTTTGTGTACCAGTTGATTATGTGTGCGTCTTTCAGCTGTCTCAAGCTTTTCTCCCCCAAAATGGGTTAGGGTTGTTGATCAATAGTTGCAAATGTTAGCAAGCTAATCACAACAAGGATATCTGGAGAACCAAGTATGTCCGCAGCAGGCAAAAACTTTTCGAACATGAGATTTTAAAAAACTAGGCAAAAAAGGAAGAGTCGAAGCACTTTCAACCCACCTTTGAGTTGATAGAGGGCTAGACCCACAGGAAGTCGGATTCTATGAGTAGGTAGAGCCATTGATGGACATTTGCTGGATACAATTCTTCGACCAGCTTTGAAGTGGGAGTGGCATAGTCACCCACTTTTGTAATATATACAAAGAGAATGTTATGGGAGCCTGTGTTCAATGTTTTGCTGAGGACGAGGTACCCACTATGTTCAGTACTAAACTGGTCCCTCTATCAAAAAAAGATCAGGTTGGTTTTGCATGATTAATTCCAAACACTAGGCTTGCAATGAGTTATTTTCTAAATGTTAAATAATAATTTGCTTAATAATCTGTTCCAAAATTTGCCCAGTATCAATTTATACTGGTCTGAAGTAACTTGGTCCTCCTTTTGCCCCTTTTTGCACTTCATCCATCCTCCGTGATTTCTCAAAAATCACAGAAAGATGCTCCAAGATGATACAGGCTTTTCAACTTGTATATATTTTATCTCATTCTGGAGACAAACTCATTTGTGGCGGTGCTCCCTAACCATCAGCACTTGTCTTGGATTGCAATCCCCCCCCCCACCTTTTGTTCATTGTTTTGCATTTGAACCCTGTTCCCTTATGGAAGGGAGACCAAACTAAGCCAGAGGTTGAGGGACTCTGCCCTCTTCTAGCAGCGGGCCCACCTCTTCCTTTTTCTATTGACAAAAACCAAAAAAGAAAAAAAAACAGCACTCTTTTTATTGAGGGCTGTGGAATGAAGCTTGGGAATCCCAAATGGGATGGATTTCTTTCCAATAGCAGGCATGGGAAGGCTTTGAGAGAGATGTGTGTGCTGTCCGAGTACTTTCGCAAACTGGGCTCGATGGAGGGTGCGGCAGCTCTCCATTTACCAGTGGGTTCTCTGCCTACAAACATACCTGCTGCCCACGGCATTCTGGCTTGCTGCAGCGTACCTGCCTCCAGAAATTTTACAACATGTCTCCCTGGGGTGGTTTAAGCTTTTATGCGGATTGCCCATTTCCCCTCTTGAGAGCAGTGGCCTACCAGTGACTGACTGATGGGAGTCTGGCCTTGCCAGTCCTGGACTGATGACTCTGAACTATCTTCCTCAAGCAAAATTTTGGGGGATCATTGGGCTGTTTGCCTGGGGGGCAGGAGGACTTGGTTTTCCACCCTCTTCTCCCAGATAGAGTCTCCACAACCCATGGCAGGGCTGACCAGAGTAAGACCTCAGAGCAGGAATTCTCCTCTCTGGATGATTTTGTTTGTCGCACTGGGTCTCCGTGGGATGGGACAGATGAGAATGGTGATACAGAGGATCCATCACATTTCAGTTGATGAAGCGGAGTGCCACTCTTTGCCATTATATCTTTGTGTTTGCCTGATCTCTTCTGAAAATCTGCCATCCCACAAAACCACTTTAGGACTTTGTATTGTTCTACCCCAGCAACAGCAGTGATGGGGGCGTCACCTGGTCTGTTCACAGGGAGGAACAGAACACCTTGCTTTGGCGGCACACCATACATCATGAAGTTTACGAAGAAGCCCTAGAGAGGAGGGTGGGGGAAGGTCTCCAGAGCTTTTTTGAGACTGACAGGTCCCTTACAAGCTGTAGGAGACCCACTGGAGATTCTTCTACCAGGTTCCAACAGAGATGCTATGGGGTCATGGCCCAGCTCACATGTGTCCCAGAAAGCAGTGCATGACCGAGGCTATCTGATGGAAGGACAACATTGCCCACTTCGTCTCAGAGTGTCTAGTAGCCAGAGTGACCTGGCAGGTAGTCACTAGTGCACGGACTGTCCTGACCTTCATCGCCAGTCATGGGAGGCGATTGTGTCTACAGCGATCAATGGCAACTTTACCTGATCAGCTACAGAGAGCAGCCATCAAATGGCACAATGATGAGCACCATCCTCTGTAGCCAACGTTGCAGCAGCCTTCACACAGACCATTGAGAGACCTCCATAGAACAATGCCAAGCCTTGACTTTCATTGCAGGCATCTTGAGCCTTTGGAGCACCTTCTTTTCCTTCCTTCTCCACTTCCCCCTCTGTCACTTCACCCTGCAGGCTCAGTGGATATACAGGATGCTTTTGGCCCTTGGGATGGACAACCATCTGCCTCCTTAACTAGACCATGCTATGGTTTCTAACAGCGGAGAGGCAGTGCCAAGGGGCACAGGAGCAGAGTGGAGGAATAGTACCTGAAAGATGCAATCGAATGAGCCATGAAGGTGAGCTGCGTTTGCGAGATTGAAAGGGAGTGCTTGCCCCCATCTGGTTGGTGATGGCTGTGGCCCTGGAAGGCAATGGGGACTGCATCACCTATTACGTAATTGAGCAAAATGCATTTGTTTTGTTTCATTGTCTTGCTCTTCTCAGTTGTGCCTTTCCTAAAATATTTACACACCCGGAAAGCTGAGGGAAGGGAAGGAAAAACCCTCTGTCCCACCCTCATGATGGTCAATAGAGGGAACAGAAGCTCGTAGACAGAGGTATGCTGTTTATGCTCCACACCGCTCCGATGCAGGAGAAGAGTCCCCTGCTGCAGAGCAGACTGTTTCATCTCATCAGCAAAAGCTGACTCATGGTGAGGGGTTGCAACTCGAGTGAGACCGGCTCATACTGGAAAAAAATGGAGAAGGCAAAATTCTCATCAGGAGACCAGGGGTCCTGAATCCAGAACTCCAGGGGCTACTCACCTGGGGAAGAAAAGAAAGGAATCCTTGCTCCCCTGGGAGATGGAGCAAGAGCTGTCAGGAATGCAAGACATTTCTCCAGGGTCTACTTTTTCTGCTTGTGAAAGTGGCCAGGTGGAGCCAATGCCCTGGACAGTGGGGTCTTGGACTGGGAGCTGAACTGGAACAGATTCTGCATCATGAACAGCCCCTCTTCTGAAGAGCGATCTCTGTCATATTAGGATTCAGAGCGGAGTAAGGATTCTCACTTCTTGGGGGGGGGGGACCCTCTCCAGAAACAGCTGCTATCTCCAGCCCTCACTTCATGCTTTTCCCAAGAACCTTCCCAGGACCCTTGCCTTTCCCAGAGGAGCCAACTTATATCCTGTGACCTGTTCGGTTCTTCCAGCAGCTTCAGTTGATTGTGGTCCCTAGTAGGGGCAGCAGGCTGGTAGCTGCTAGGGATTACTGACCACCCTCGTCCCATGATCACAGTGAAGATACCTCAGGCTCCACTCCAGCCTCTTCTTCCTGAGTTTCATGATGGGGGAAACACACTCTGCCCTTCTTGCCCTTTGTCACTCAGGCTTGGCCCAGCAATTTTGTACCTCGAAGGGGAGCGTCTGTTGAAATAGGAGTAGGGACACCATGCTTGGGCATGGCCCGCCTCTTGGCAGAGGTTGCAGGGGATGTCATCAGCACAAGTTGAGGCCACATGGCCTTGTGCACTACACTGGGCATTCAACAGCATTGTGCAGTTAACGGTGCCTGTGGTCATAACTGCTGCATGAAAAATAGCAAGCGGCTGACCACTATATTGTGTGATCCCCTTGTCTGCTCCCAGGTAAAAGTACTTGGGCAGATGGGGCAGCCCACCAGCAGACGGGAGCACCGCATCATTGCACACCTCTGGACCATCAAGGAGGGTGGCATAGTGACGCAACCAGAATGCTGCATCTGGGAGTGGAATCACGTGGGACCAAAAGCTTACATACACAATATGCACTTTACCTGTAATCACTGAGTGAACTGAGAGGTCTTTAAACAGCTCTGGTTTCTCAAGTGACAGATGGTGGCAAGCCACCTCAAAGGCCTGGTAAGACCAGAAAAAACAAAATACGTGTCTATCTCAAGGAAGTGCTGTGGCTGGATAACAGCAGCAAGGGCCTCCTTGTTGAAATCCAGCTCCTGGTGGACCAGGGTCTTGACCACACAACAGCAGAAGTGAAAGGCCCTGTCCAAAGACCTGTACTGAAAAGTCAGGTCTGGCTCTCCTTCTTCTATCCCCTCCCACAGCTCTCATCTTTCTACCCAGACCTGGCCTATCCACCCCCATGCTGACGGCCGTGAGGATTTCCCCAAGATCATCCGTGACCTGCCTGCCACTGCTGATTTCTGAACCTGATGGTTGGCCTATAGCGTCAGACTTCCTCTGGCCAGCCTGTACCACCAAGATGTAAGCAATGGGGCACTGCCTGCTTCCGAGCTGTCCTACCCCATCGTGCTGCAGCTTGATGCCTCATGCTCCATGTGATTGTTGTGTGGATGTGCTACCCTCTTCCTGGCTGGGAGGGGGGTGGGAGTGGATGTCACCCCTCTTCTCACCAACTAGTGAGAGAGGCCGGCTGAGAGGGGATGTTGTAAGGGAAGTGGAAGTTGGGGGGACTAAGCCCCTGTTGGTGCTGAGAGCTAGTAGCTGAAGTGCCATGGGGGCCCATTCCCCCCTTGGGCTGAATGGCTCAGTATTCGGAATAGCTGATGGGATGCTGAGCCCCCTAGACCGGAGGCCAGGATGTGAGTGGAAGAGCACCTTGGGCATAGCAGGGCGGGTAAGGGTATTATAGTGGTGACGGGCATGGGATGTTATGACAGGAGCTGGAGCGCAGTCCATTTCAGGGAAAGGAGCCCCCGACGCATAATACCGATGACATGTTCCAGCCTTCTGCTCAGACCCAGATCCTGGTCAGTGGACCTACAGGGGCCCAGGCTTTCAGCTGCTGCTGATGAATGCCAGATCGGCAAATAATAAGCCCCCCACCCCTTATTCATGACTGTCCTGTGTCTGGCTTCTTAAACTAGCTATCTCTTCCTGAACTGCTTTTCTTTGTAGGGCAGCCTTCTCTAAAAAGTGCTAGCCACAAGTTAATTAGCATCCTTGGCTGGCTTGTGCTGCTATCTGAAATTGGCAAGGGCCTCATTCAGTTTCATCCTAAAGGCTATAGTGTGGGATTGCAGCCACCAGCACACTAACCAAATACTGTAGGTGGTGCCAAGGCATTCCTTTCAGTGGCTATTCCCCATTGTGTGATTGCTTACTCTCTTGTAATCTTTTCCTTTTCAATGAATATAAATACAAATGTTAATTTCTCCTTGCTAATTGTCCTAGAACAAAAGGTGAGAATTCTAAGGGGTGGGAGAGTAGGGAGAAGGGCCTATAAGATTTACCCAGCTTCCCTGTGAGTCAGGTTCCAGAACGTAACCTTCCCTGGGCCATTAGGGCTCACCCGGCTGTTTTGGGGTCCTTCTGATGCTGTAAGTATTAGAGGCAATTTCTTAATAAATCTTTTTCAAGATTTATTAATGTCCTGGCATCTCCCTTAGTGTTCTCATTCTTTGGTATCAGTCCTGCAAATTTTAAATTAAGTGTCGACATGCAGATCAACAGAAACAATGACCTTATTGGGGAGGCTGACCTGGCATGCATTACCGAGACCTGGCTGTCACCAGAAGGAGGTGTTGCCCTTTCAGAAATGTGTCCAGCCAAGTTTAAGGTTTGGCACCAGCCGAGACCCCAGGGTAGGGGAGAGGGTGTGGCAGTTGTCATCTGGGAATCTCTGCTGGCCTTCAAGGGCTCTGCTCCACACGTTGCTGGATGTGACACCCTGTTCCTGAAGATGGGCTTGTGAGATCAGTTGGGAGTTTTGCTTCCGTACCAGCCTCCCTGCTACATAGCAACCTCCCTGCTTGAGCTGCTGGAGGCCATCTTGGGGTTGGCAGTGGAGTTCCCCAGGCTTATGATCTTGGGGGACTTTAATCTGCCATCTGTGGGATTGGCCGTGGAGGCAGCTTGGGAGTTCATGGCTACTATGGCAGCCATGGGCCTCTCCCAGGTTATCCATGGCTCAACCCAGGACAGTGGTCACACTCCAAACATGGTTTTCTTGTAGGAGCAGTGGCCACATGATCTGGTGGGGTATTTGGTATTGTCCCCTTTGTCATGGTCAGACTACTCCCTGGTGGCCTTGAGATTCTCCTATGCTGCCCCCCTCTGCAGGGAGGTGGGACCTATTCGAACAGTCTACCCCTGGTGACTGATGAACCCTCAAGGGTTCCAAAGGGAGCTGGGGGTTGTTCCTGAGGCCTTGCTTCACAGTCCAGTGAAGGCCTGGAATAAGGAGGCCAGGGCCTAAGACAGGATAATGCCTGCGTGTCCTCTCTTGGTCCATCACCCCCAGCACTCCCCGTGGTTTACGGAGGAGTTAAGGGTGCTGAAAAGGGCCAAGAGACACCTAGAGCGCTGCTGGTGGAAAACTAAGGATGAGTCTGACTGAACACAGGTTAGAGCCACTATTAAAGTCTACCTCATGGTGGTAATAGTGGTGAAATGCCATTGTTTCTCTGCTCTTATTGCACTCTGCAGAGTGTTGCCCAGCAGCCCTGTTCTGGGTCATCCGGTCCCTCCTGGGTAAGGAGAGCTCGGAGGACCATCTACAAGGCCACGCAGGGGAATTTGCTGAACACCTGATGGATAAAATTGCTCAGATCCACTCCCAGTTGGAGGCTAAGTGTGATGCAGGTCCAGTGGAAATGCCCAGGGAGCAGACTTACCTGGCTATCTGGAAACGGTTTGATCCTGTTGGCCCTGAGGAAGTGGACAGGGTCCTTGGGGCTGCTAGTACGGCCACCTGTGCATTAGATCCTTGTCCCTCCTGGTTGGTTAAAGCCACCAGGGAGATGACATTGCGGTGAGTACTAGCAGTTGTCAAATCATCCTTGCAGGAAGGAGTGTTCCCGATGCCTTTTAAAGAGGCCCTGGTCTATCCCCCTCCTCAAGAAGCCATTGCTAGATCCCACCCTTTTGGACAATTTTTGTCCAGTTTCCCACCTTCCCTTTTTAGGTAAGGTTGTGAAAAGGGTGGTTATATGACAGCTTCAGAGGACCCTGGAGGAAATGGATTATCTGGACCTCTTTCAGTCAGGTTTCAGGCCTGATTATGGGACAGAAACAGCATTTGTTGCACTTTTAAATGATCTCTGGCAAGAGCGGAGCGGAGTGGGGGTTGTGCGTCTATCCTCACTCTTCTTGACCTCTCTGCGGCTTTTAATACTGTGAGACGAGGCTGAAGCTGCCATAACCTAAAGCTGAATCAGGCACGTAAGCAGAGAGGACAAAAGCCAGGAAACTTATCTATGGGATCCCTTCAGGGAGGTAGATAAGAAGGAAGCAAGTCATTAAGGGAAAAAAAATGTGACCTGAACCAGACAAAAGAAGTTGGGCCTGAGCACATGGAAACCCCCACCCCAATCCCATCCACTTGTAAATCAACCCAGCAAGGACTTTTGGGGATAAAAGGGGTCCCAAAGCCCGCCCACGCTGAGTCCTCTGAGTTGTCTGAGTCACCTTTGGATCCAGACTTGGCAGCTTCCGTCCCTCTAGCTAGTGCCTGACAGCCTAGTTGGGAAGGACGTGGGTAAGTGTGGATGAGCGTGTGTGTGTGTGTATAAGAAAGAGCAAATGTACCTTGCAACCAGTAAAGTTTTGCTGTTACTTTAAATTCACTGGGTCTCTTCTATTACAAAGAACCTCTTGTGCCTCAGTGTTCGGCTGGAAGTGATTTGTGTGTATCCCCAATTATTTCCCCGCTGTTGACCAGGGCTGTGTGTCTGTCTGCTCCAGCCACACCTATCTGGAAAACCCAGGTAGAAAGCAAGGGGGGCTGACAAGATCCGCGTGCCTCAACAGGCTATGAGTGTGTGAGTGAGTGACCAGAAGCCAAACCTGGGAGCAGCATGTGTAACAATACCATCAACCATGGTATCCTTTTGGGTCGGCTGCAAGAGTTGGGGCTGGGTGGCACAGTTTTGTGCTAGTTCAGCTCTTTCCTCCAAGGATTGGATGAGATAAGAGGTCCAGCCTGTGACCCCTACTTTGTGGCGTGCCTCAGGGTTCAGTGCTCATGTCACTTCTATTTAACATCTACATGAAACCATTGGGTGAGATCATCCGACACCATGGGATGAAGTATCATCAATATGCAGATGATACCCAGTTATACATCTCCATTCCGGGTGACTTGAGTGACCACCCTTTCGTGGTGCCTGGAGGCTGTAGGGGCCTGGATGGGGGACAACAGGCTTCAACTGAACCCTGGTAAGACAGAGTGGCTGTGAGTATGGGGAACCTCAAGATCTAGGAGCTTATCATCCTTGGTTCTGGGTGGGGTTGCAGTACTCCAGACAGACCCGGTGTGTAACCTGGGGGTCCTCTTAGACACACGACTCCCATTCAAAGAGCAGGTGGCAGTCATGGCTAGGAGGGCTTTTGCGCAACTTCGTGTTGTGCATCAGTTACACCCTTTCCTGGATCAGAAGGTCCTCCACACCCTCACTAATGCCCTGGTCACCTGCTGTTTAGACTACTGCAATGCACTCTACATGGAGCTACCCTTGAAGAGTATTTGGAAGCTATAGCTGGCGCAAATGCAGCAGAGCGGACAGTTTTGAATCCCTCTAGGGTGGCACATATTGTCAGGTTCGGTCAGCACGAGGCTTCAGGGAAGCACGGGGCTGCAGGGAAGCTCGCAACCAGACCACGCGGAATCCACCGGCGGTAGCTAGCGGGGAAAAGAGGAACCGAAAGCGCCGCTAATTAACGAGCCACCTGCGGCCAGCTAAACAGGAAAACCACAGCGGAAGCTTTTAACTACGAACTGATAACGGCGCGAGCAAGCAAGGAACGGGGCCGCAGGGCAGCGAAACAAGATCGCAACGCAGCACAGAACCCGCGGGTCTGCACGTAGCAGGGAGGGACCAACCCAGCCGGAGGGGGACTGGCAATCAAGGACAATGGACTCTGACCGACCCTGCCATCATGAACGATCAGGGGGGACATTGGGGGGCCTAATAGCCCACAGCTGCAACGCGATCACGAGGCGGGAAAAAGCGCGGGAAGGGGGGAATATAACAAGTGATGCAATTGTACCAAGCCAGTCCTGGCTTTGCTTGTGACTACTACGTTACGCATGAGTAAACCTTCTTTGTGAACCACACGTGTCACGAGAGTTTCTCTGTCGAACGGGGCAAATCTCACATAAAGCCAGGACTCACATTGAGTGCTACCCGGTACACACCGAGGGGCGCTCACCTTTCTTTCCCTGCAGCCAAGACCGGAGAGGAATTGATTAACGGCACCAGGAGATGGCAAGCGATGGGAAAACCGCGTGCCAGCTGGGCTACCAGGAGCCCAGATCCGAAGGCGTGATGGCAGGACCAGTCCGGGGCGAATGGCGCACGGACACAGCCAAGAGGGCGCCAGAGGACGGGTGGTCGTTCGGCGGGGGCAGGAGCCCCAACGGGTCGCCAGCATGGGGGGTCGCGACGAGTAGTGACTCGGAACCCGAGGCCCGAGAGCTTGAGGAACGATTCACCCGACTGGAGGCCAAGATCGAGCAGCGGATGGATGCTGTCCAAGTGATGTTGCAGACCATCTTCCGGCGGGGCAAGGCCCCAGGGGCAGAGTCGCAGGCGAAGAAGGAATCGGGCGATAACGGCAGCAGTGAGGATATGACCTCAAGAAACTGCACGGAGCCTAGACCAGAGGTTGCGCAGATGACTCCAGTCCCTAGTGTGAGGAAGAGGGGACCCACAACCACGGCCAGTTCGCGGGGCGCCAAGCGGGCGCTCAGCAGCGGGACGGAGCCAGAGGGCTTGACGGGACGTGCGGTTCCCGGGAGCAGCGGCGCAGGGTCCGGGAGCCAGGAGCCGGAGGAGAGGCTGGACGGGCTGGAGGGCGACCTCCAGCAGCAGACAGCTGTACCGGGCATGCGGGAGGCATGGAGTGGCGGACCCAGGGCCCCGGCTGGGGCAGCCGCAGAGGGCGGCGTGGAGACCAGGCTAGCAGAAGTGGTCAGCCTGACGGGGGGCGCGAAGGGGGGTCGGCGGCCAGCAGAAGCGCCCCGATTCAGGAGCTCAAGGAGCGAGCTCTCGGGGCGCCCCAAGCCACTAACCTATCTCCCTGTGCAGGACAGGCTCCACTCAGAGATCCCGGGGGGAGCACCCAGTAGGGACGACCTGGAGGCTCTAGTGAAGTGGAGCTGGCTGGTGGAGACGGCGGGGGATGCCGGAGACCCAGGGAAGCGAGAGGCGCGAGCCCCGATACCAGCCACAGCGGACCAAAGTGAGGCGGCACCGGAGGCGAGGCGCAGGAACCGACGGCAGAGGATCGAGGTTGGAAACGCCCGGCAGACTGCAGGGACCTGCTACCGGTGTGGAGGCAAGGGGCATCGGATGGTGCAGTGCCCCTCGAGGCAGGGGGTCTTGGCGAGCTGCACAAAGGACGGGGGCCGGCGATTCCCGGCTATAAGGGACCCCGACCGATCCTGGGAGGAGACAGCAGCTAGTGGAGCGGTGTGCAGCGGAGCCGGCTGGCTCACGAGGAAGCCCGGCTCTGCGAGGAGGGGAGAGCGAGCCAGCGGGAGGCGATGGCCGGCGACGCTGAGGCGCACCCCAGAGCAGCCAACGGAGTGGCAGCATGAGGAAGGGCGGGACAGAAGAAGCTACTCGCCCATGAGGATCAGGGTCCACCTCAAGGGGGTGAGATCAGAAGCAGAGGCGAAAGTCGATGCCTTGCTGGATTCGGGATGCACCCACTGCCTGATCCACCCGGTACTGGCATCCGCGCTGGGGCTCAGCGTGAGGAGACTCAGGAAGCCCCTCGCACTCAGCCAGTTGGATGGATCGACGGCAGGGGGGGAACCGGCGCAGTATCGCACTGAGCCGGTCGGTTTGACAGTGGGGACAAGCCGGGAGGAGCTAGGCTTAGTAGTTGCCCCGGGGGCCAGCCATGCACTAGTGCTGGGGCTGGCATGGCTTACGCGCCAGAACCCGCACATCGATTGGGTGGCCAAGACGGCGCGGTTCGGCGGCACCACCGAGCAGACGGGGTCGAGCTGCGGACGTGGCACGAGAACAGGGGGCCCCACAGAACCCGGCGAGGTGGCGGCTGGGCGACGGCAAGCCGAGGGCCGGCGAGCTGCGGCAGCGGCGGCAATAGAGCCCGGGAAACCAACTGCACACGCGGAGAGGGCGGCGCCGAGGGAGACCGGCAGAGGAGCCGAGGCGGCAAGCGCACGAGAGAGCGTGGCAGCAGAGACGGTGCGATTCGACGGCACCACCGGGGAAGCCAGGTCGAGCCGCGGAGGCGGCGCGGGAGCTGAGGACCCCACGGAGCTAGGCGAGGTGGCGACTGCGCGACGGAGAGCCGAGGGCCGGCAAGCCGCAGCAGCGACAGCAGCGGGGCCCGGGCGACCAACCGCCCGTCAGGCGAATACGAGGACGGCGCCGAGGGCGACCAACAACCGAGAGGGGTCAGAGACCGCCGAGGTGGCGGTGGCATCGACGACGAAGGGCCCCGCAGCAACGCAGGGGTCGGCTACAGCAGAGACAGTGGCAGCGGGACCCGAGGGCCCCGTGGCAAAGCAGGTGGCGATCACACTGGCATCAAGAGCGGGGGCAGGAGCGGCGCCAGGAGCCGACTGGTCCGCGCCAAGCGTGAGTGAAGCAACCGGTGATAGACCGGGACCTGGCCGCGGCCAGGGGAACCTGGAAGGTTGTAGGACACTGAGGGAGCCGCCGCTCGAATCCAGGGACCCAACAAGGACGACCCAGCTGGAGGCGAAAGGCGGAGCCCAACCCCCAAGGGAGAAGCAGGGGAGGGGAGCCGAGCCGGAGCTGAGGCGGCGCTGTGCAGAGGCGAGCGAGGGAGACCCCTGGTTAGTAAACAACAAGGACTCCCTGACGAAACAAGGGACCTGCTGGGAGCACAAGGGGAGGCTCTACGTTCCAGAAGCTTGCCGGGTGGATGTGCTCCGGAGAGGACACACCGAGGACACTACGGGACACTGTGGGTTTGTTAGGACTTTCCACCTCCTGCGTGAACAGTTCTGGTGGCCGTCTCTCCGGAGGGATACGAGGGAGTACGTGGCCAGCTGCTCGACGTGCGCAGCGGCGAAGGAAGGGAAGGAGGGGAAGGAGAACCTTCGGGGACCCATCCTATAAGTGACTTAGCCAAGGAAAGGCACACCGTTATGGCAGATGGGGGGGCAACACCCTAGTAGCCCAATTAAGAGGGGGACTTGTCTTCAGGGGGGCGGCATGTCAGGTTCGGTCAGCACGAGGCTTCAGGGAAGCACGGGGCTGCAGGGAAGCTCGCAACCAGACCACGCGGAATCCACCGGCGGTAGCTAGCGGGGAAAAGAGGAACCGAAAGCGCCGCTAATTAACGAGCCACCTGCGGCCAGCCAAACCGGAAAACCACAGCGGAAGCTTTTAACTACGAACTGATAACGGCGCGAGCAAGCAAGGAACGGGGCCGCAGGGCAGCGAAACAAGATCGCAACGCAGCACAGAACCCGCGGATCTGCACGTAGCAGGGAGGGACCAACCCAGCCAGAGGGGGACTGGCAATCAAGGACAATGGACTCTGACCGACCCTGCCATCATGAACGATCAGGGGGGACATTGGGGGGCCTAATAGCCCACAGCCGCAACGCGATCACGAGGCGGGAAAAAGCGCGGGAAGGGGGGAATATAACAAGTGATGCAATTGTACCAAGCCAGTCCTGGCTTTGCTTGTGACTACTACGTTACGCATGAGTAAACCTTCTTTGTGAACCACACGTGTCACGAGAGTTTCTCTGTCGAACGGGGCAAATCTCACACATATAACACTTCTGTCACATGAGCTGCATTGGTTGCCAGTTTGCTTCCAGGCCCAATTCAAGGTGCTGGTTATTATCTTTAAAGCCCTTCATGGTACAGGACCAGGTCATCTGAGGAACCGTCTCATTCCCATTATATCTACCTGCCCCACTTGGTGCGGCAGAAGGGGCATGTTGTGAACCCCACTAGTCAAGGAATTCTGGATGGCAGGGTCTAGGAAGAGGGCCTTTTCTGCCATGGCCCCTGCCCTGTGGCACAGCTTACCACCAGAGGTGTGGGCTGCCCCCACTCTCCTGACCTTCCGAAAAAGGGTAAAAACATGGCTATGCCAGATGGCCGAGGGGGCCTGATGCAGGCTCACATTGCTGGAATTGGCTAGTGGGATGATCGATGCTGCTCCCCTGATCATCTTGAATTGTATATAGTCTTTTATATAGAATTGTTGCTAGTTATTTTAATGTGGATATTTATATTTTATTGTTTTTATTGTTTTGGATTTTAATTGTAAGCCACCCAGAGTCACCCTCTGGAGGAGATGGGCAGCATATAAATTTAATAAATAATAAATAAATAAATTGACTGCAGAAGACATAGTTTTCAATGGTTTTCATATGTTCAGTTAAGAGAAAGGTTTCATATGGATAAAAAGACACCTGAAATTGAAAAACACAAAATGGAATTTGAAATTGAACTATGCACAAGCAATGAACATGTAATAGGAAAAATGTATAAACTTTTGTTAAGATTTGAAACAGAAGATAAACAGGTGAAAGACTGCATGACAAAATGGACTATTAATTTTGGATGTAATATACAGATGGACACTTGTAGGTAACTGGTATTAAATTTACATGTCTCATAACTTAATAGAAAACTTTTATAAAATGATGTATCCTTGGTATTGACACCACAGAAATTATCAAAAATATACAAAAGTATTTCAAACCAATGTTGGAAATATGAAAACATGAGGAGACATTTTACCATGCATGGTAGACTTATGAAAAAGCTAAGAAATTTTAGATACAAATTCATATAACAATGCAAAGCCTTCTAAAGATAAATATTGTAGAGAAACCAGAACTCTTTTTCATGCACAATGAATTAGAAAAGACTCGTGGTAGATTGATTTTGTGTATGGTAACTACAGCATCATATTCTATGCTCAATGATTTAAGAACAATGAAATTCCCACAGTGGAGGAATGGATTGTGAAAATGTCAGCACATTTTTTGGTCACAGACAAAAGAACAAACATTTTTCTGAAAGACTGAAAACCTTATATGGATTTTTTGCTGAAAGAAGAAAGAATGATATGATGATTTATGGGTTTGAAGATTAAAAAGATGTTGACTAAGTGAGGGGCTGAAACGATTTGTATAACATCTAAGAGGATTATCAGACTGGAATTATCTGTTGAAGAGATCAGAAGTCATTATATTTCATAACTTTAATTCTTTCCTTTCTTTTCTTGCACTTTCTTCTTTTCTTTCTTTCTTTTCTTTTTCTTTAGATTTGACTTTTACTGTATGTAAAATTCTTAATAATTATAATTATAATTATAATTTTTTTTTAAAGTAAGACATATTGTGTGTAACAATATGTGCTCCTGAATTACTTCAACATTGCATAGTACAACATGAGAAATAAGAGTCATTTAAAAACATGGCAAGTCTTATGAAAACAGGCTAATTAGTAACAAGATTTGAGTTACATTTATAATTGATAATCCCAAATATGTTTTCTACAAGAGTTCCTTCTTATAGCTATACATGTTTATAATTCTATTAATTTTTGGTGTTATGTATTAAAATATATTACATGATGGCACACAACTGAATAAACCTAAGATTACAAGGGATTGCAGTCTATTTTTGCCAATTTAAGTAATTCGTTCAAATCATTGGGATTTCCCAGCACGATCTGCTCTGTTTGAGAGAATGGAGGTCTCAATCCTTGTGCTGGAGCGCCATCTAGAGGTTACATGGACACCTTTAAAAAAAGAAGACTTCAAGATTTGCAAGAAAAACGCAGATCTCTTCAAACGAATCAGCAACAGAAAGTCATGTCTAATTCACATAAAATAGTATAAAAACAATAAAACAAATCTGAATAAGGAATGAATAAATTTGAGTAATGAATAAGTAATTAAATAAATTTGAATTTCTAATAACACCTGCTCTTAATCACCCCCAAGTTGATTTGTTACCAAAATGCGGGGTACTAGGGTTATCTATTTCAATTCAATATTCTAGTGAGGCCTCGTGTTACCAATTCCTAAAACACATTTTATATCAAATACCGAATTTCACTGAATATTCCTAAGTCAATGGAACCCCAGACTTCATAAAACAGATATTAATTCATGTTCTCTCTATAAAAGAGAATCAGCAAAGCCACTTTGTTTCACTTGAATCTCACTTTGCCTTAAGATACCGTAGATCAACACAACAAATCTGATAAACCCCTTATTACGGCATGTCACAAAATGCAGTCTGTAGCAGAAGTGCAAAGAAGGAAAACTTAAACTACATTGCTACTTTAGTAATAAATGAGAGTTCAGAATCCTCATCTAAATGCAGTATATAATACTTATCCAGTTTATCACAACATCATGAAGCAAAAAGAGATTCATGAAAACAAGAGGTTTTCCTGATTCCCCTTGCTACGTAGAACATAAATTACCAGCTGTTTTTCAAATCTGGTGTTTGACTTGAGCTTCAAACTTAGCAAAATGACGTTCATAGCAGAAGCAGAAACAATGGGAAAGTGAAACAACCCGTTGACTTAGCTAGCACAGGCCTGATAAGGATTGGTAACATAAGGCCTATCTATGAAGTTTCTTGAAAGTAGGTAAACGTCTTAGACTGTATTCAGATGACAATCCTGAACTCTCATTAGATTGCTAAGTCAATGGTGTAGTTCACTTTCCCCATTTCTACTTCTGCTATAGACTTGATTTTGTGAACTGATTTAGTGAAATTCATTCTTTGGATCACTCTCAAGGCAAAGAGTAATTCAGGAAACTCGGTGCTTTTCCTGATTCCCCTCACTAGGTAGATCATAAGAGCACTTTTTCGAATCTGGTGTCTGACTGAGCGGCAAACTTGAGTTATCAAAGTTGAATTCTGCATTCACTATGAGAGGCATGATAGCGATTGGTAACATGAGTCCTCTGTACGAAGTTCCTTCAAAGTATGGAAATCTCTTAGACTGCATTGAGATGACAATTCTGAACACTCATTGGAGTGCTAAGTCAATGGTGTAGTTCAGGTTCCCCTTGTTTCTACATCTGCTATCGACTCCCATTTTGTGACTTGAGGCAATGAAGCGATTTTCTCAAATTTGTTCTTTCTATCACTGGAGGATTCCTGAAACCATGTGCTTTTCCTGATTCCCCTAGTGAACAACATAGTAGTTCACTTTCCGCTTGTTTCTAGTTTTGCTATGGACTCCATTTTGTGACTTGTAATGAAGCGATTTTCTGCAATTCATTCGTTTGATCACTCTCAAGGCAGAGTGATTCAGGAAACTACATCAGCTTTCCCTGATTCCCCTTGTTAAGTATAAAATAAATCACCAGCACTATTTCAAATCTGGTGTTTGACTGAGCTGCAAACTTCAGGTGTCAAAGTTGAACGCCGCATTCACTATAACAGGCAGGATAGCGATTGGTAACATGAGGCTCCTGTACTAACTTGCATCAAAGTAGGTAAGTGTCTTACACTTCATTCAGATGACAATTCTTAACTCTCATTGGATTGCTAAGTCAACAGTGTAGTTCACTTTCCACTTTTCTACTTCTGCTATGGATTCCATTTTGTGACTTGTGGTAATAAAGCGATTGTCCTAGACTATATTCAGATGACAATTCTGAACACTCATTGGATTGCTAGGTCAATACTTTATGCCTATTTCTACTTCTGCTATGGACTCCATCTTCTGACTTGTAATGCAGCAACTTTCTGAAATTAGTTCTTTGGATCACTCTCAAAGCAAAGAGTGATTCAGGAAAACACGTACTTTCCCTCATTCCCCTTCCTAGGTAGAAAATAAATCAGCAGCACTTTTTCAAATGTGGTATCTCACTTGAGCTGCAAACTTGAGTGGTAAAACTTGAATTCTGCATTCACTATAACAGGTATGATAGCGATTGGTAACATGAGGCCGGGGAACAAAGTTCCTTCAGAGTAGAGAAATGTCTCAGACTGCACTGATATGACAATTCTGAACTCTCATGAGACTGCTAAGTTAACGGTGTAGTTCAAGTTCCCGTTGTTTCTATGTCTGCTATGGACTCCATTTTGTGACAAGGAAATGAAGCGATTTTCTCACATTTGTTCTTTCGATCACTCTCGAGGCAAAGAGTGATTCCCGAAACCACATGCTTTTCCTGATTCCCCTTGCCAAGTAGAACTCAAATCACCAGCACTTTTTCAAATCTGGTGTTTGACTGAGCTGCAAACTTTAGTTGTCAAAGCTGAATTCAGCATTCACTATAACAGGCCTGATAGCGATTGGTAACATGAGTCCTCTGTACGAAGTTCCTTCAAAGTATGGAAATCTCTTAGACTGCATTGAGATGACAATTCTGAACTCTCATGAGACTGCTAAGTCAACGGTGTAGTTCAGGTTTCCTTTGTTTCTACATCTGCTATTGACTCCATTTTGAAAAACATCATGGTAGAACTGATGTTCCCGAGTCAAACACCAGATTCGAAAAAGACCTGATGATTCATGTTCTCCCTAGGTAGTAGAATCAGAAAAACATCATGGTTTCAAGAATCTCTCCTTGCCTTAAGAGTGACGCAAAGAATAAAGTTGGAAAAAACAGCCTATTTCCGCATATGCTGAAATGGTCTCCACAAGGCAACTGCAAACTAAAGAAAACTGAACTATAGCATTACGTTCCCAATGGAATGAGACTTCAGAATTATCATGAAAACACAGCCTTTGACACTTATGTAGTTCCATGAGCCATGACATAGACACTTCATATCACCAGCACTCTAAGGCCTGTTATAGTGAGTGCAAAAACCCACTTTCAGAACTGACGTTCCCGGCCCAGACAAACACCAAATTTGAAAAAGACCTGATGATTCATGTTCTCCCTAGGTAGGAGAATAAGAAAAACTTCATGGTTTCAAGAATCTCTCCTTTCAAATCTGGTGTTTGTCTGACCCGGGAACATCAGTTCTGAAAGTGGAGTTTTGCCCTCGCTCTAATAGGCCATTTAAGCATAGGAGATTTTAGTCCGTTTCTTCCAAATGTATTCTGGGAATCACTCTAAGGACAAGGAGAGATTCATGGAACCATGATTTTTTTCTGATTCTAATACCTAGGGAGAACATGAATCCTCAGCTCTTTTTCAAATCTGGTTTTTGAGCCGGGAACCTCAGTTCTGAAAGTGCAGTTTCGCCCTCGCTATAATAGGCGTCTATCTCATGTCGCGTGGAAGTAGATCAGCGTCCCAGACTGCATTTGCATGATAATTCTCAACTCTCGTCCAACTGCAAACGTACTGCTGTAGTCGCCTTTTCCCTAGTTTTTACTTCAGTGGTGCAGACCATTTGAGCATATGCGGTAATAGGCCGTTTCTTCCAAATTTATTCTTGGGAACACTCTTAAGGCAAGGAGAGATTCATGGAACCATAATCTTTTTCTGATTCTACTAACTAGGGAGAACATGAATCCTCAGCTCTTTTTCAAATCTGGTGTTTGTCTGAGCCGGGAACCATAGTTCGGAAAGTGGAGTTTGGCCCTCGCAACAAACGGCCATTTAAGCATATAAGGTAATAGGCCATTCCTTCCAAATTTATTCTTGGGAACACTCTTAAGGCAAGGAGAGATTCATGGAACCATAATCTTTTTCTGATTCTACTACCTAGAGAGAACATGAATCCTCAGCTCTTTTTCAAATCTGGTGTTTGTCTGAGCCGGGAACATCAGTTCTGAAGTGAGTTTCGCCCTCGCTACTACAGGCCATTTGAGCATATGCGGTAATAGGCTGTTTCTTCCAAATCTATTCTTCGGATCACTCTCAAGGCACGGAGATATTCATGAAATCATGATGTTTTTCTGATTCTACAATCTAGGGACAACATGAATCCTCAGCTCTTTTCAAACCTGGTGTTTGTCTGCGGCGGGAACCTCAGTTCTGAAAGTGCAGTTTAGCCCTCGCTATAATAGGCATTGGAGTGTTGGTGATAAAAGGCGTCTATTTCATGTCACGTGGAAGTAGATCAGTGTCCCAGACTGCATTTGCATGATAATTCTTAAGTCTCGTCCAACTGCAAACATAATGCTGCCGTCGCATTTTCCCTAGTTTTTACTTCAGTGCTGGAGACCATTTGATCATATGCGCTAATAGACCGTTTCTTCCAAATTAATTCTTGGGATCACAATTAAGGAGAGGAGAGATTCATGAAACCATGATGTTTTTCTGATTCTACTACCTTGGGAGAACATGAATCATCAGCTCTTTCTCAAATCTGGTGTTTGTCTGAGCCGGGAACCTCAGTTGTGAAAGGGCAGTTTCGCCATTGCTAGAATAGGCCATTTGAACAATTGGGGTAATAGGCCGTTTCTTCCAAATTACTTCTTGGGATCACTCTTCAGGCAAGGAGAGATTCATGAAACCATGATGTTTTTCTGATTCTACTACCTAGGGAGAACATGAATCCTCAGCTCTTTTTCAAATCTGGTGTTTCTCTGAGCGGGGAACCTCTCTTCTGAAAGTAGAGTTTCGCCCATGCGACAATCGGCCATTTGAGCATATGCGGTAAGAGGCCATTTCTTCCAAATTTATTCTTGGGATCGCTCTTAAGGCAAGGAGAGATTCATGAAACCATGATGTTTTTCTCATTCTACTCCCTACGGAGAACATGAATCCTCAGCTCTTTTTCAAATCTGGTGTTTGTCTGAGCCAGGAACCTCAGCTCTGAAAGTGGAGTTTGGGCCTCATTACAATAGGCCACTTGAGCATATGCGGGAGTAGGCCGTTTCTTCCCAATATATTCTTCGGATCACTCCTAAGGCAAGGAGAGATTCATGAAAGCATGATTTTTTTCTGATTCTACTACCTAGGGAGAAAATGAATCCTCAGCTCTTTCTCAAATCTGGTGTTTGTCTGAGCCAGGAACCTCAGTTCTGAAAGTGGAGTTTCGCCCGCGCGACAATCGGCCATTTGAGCATATGCGGTAATAGGACATTTCTTCCAAATTTATTCTTGGGATCGCTCTTAAGGCAAGGAGAGATTCATGAAACCATGATGTTTTTCTCATTCTACTCCCTACAGAGAACATGAATCCTCAGCTCTTTTTCAAATCTGGTGTTTCTCTGAGCGGGGAACCTCTCTTCTGAAAGTAGAGTTTCGCCCGCGCGACAATCAGCCATTTGAGCATATGCGGTAAGAGGCCATTTCTTCCAAATTTATTCTTGGGATTGCTCTTAAGGCAAGGAGAGATTCATGAAACCATGATGTTTTTCTCATTCTACTCCCTACGGAGAACATGAATCCTCAGCTCTTTTTCAAATCTGGTGTTTGTATGAGCCGGGAACCTCAGCTCTGAAAGTGGAGTTTCGCCCTCATTACAATAAGCCATTTGAGCATATGTGATAGTAGGCCGTTTCTTCCCAATATATTCTTGGGATCACTTTAACACAAGGAGAGATTCATGAAACCATGATGTTTTTCTGATTCTACTACCTCGGGAGAACATGAATCCTCAGCTCTTTTTCAAATCTGGTGTTTGTCTGAGCCGGGAACCTCTCTTCTGAAAGTAGAGTTTCGCCCGCGCGACAATCAGCCATTTGAGCATATGCGGTAAGAGGCCATTTCTTCCAATTTTATTCTTGGGATCACCCTTAAGGCAACGATAGATTCATGAAAGCATGATATTTTTCTGTTTCTAGTACCTAGGGAGAACATGAATCCTCAGCTCTTTTTCAAATCTGGTGTTTGTCTGAGCCGGGAACCTCACTTCTGAAAGTACACTTTCGCCCTCGCTACAATCGGCCATTTGAGCATATAAGGCAGGGGTCCTCAAACTACGGCCCGCAGGCCAGATACGGCCCGCCAGGGTCATTTATCCGGCCCGCCCGCCTGATTGGCCGCCACTGCTGTCTCTCAGAAGCGCAAGTGTTGGGGCTGTGTCGGGAGCTGCAGGCGATGCACAAGGAGGGAGATCACAGAGCCGGACTGTTCTACATTACAGGTATGCCGGGTCCAGCGGCTCTCCTTGTACTCCGCAGGAAGGATCCTCCATGCAGGGTGATTGGTGTGTCGTTCTCCAAGCTGCTTGTGTCATTCTTTCTCCCAATTGCCCACCCCGTTCTTGCAATCCCTCGGAAACCATCTGGTCTTCCCCAGGTCGCATGAGTACAGGAGCCCTATTTGGAGAACGGCAGGAGCCCCGTTCTCTTGGTGCTTGGGGTTTGCATTTTATGTTCCTTCCTGTTTTACCCACACAATGCATTTCTTTGGGAATGTCATTAAAATATTCCCAATAACCTGCTGCCATGACTAGGTTTTAGTCAACCGAAGGTACTATGGGTTCCTGAAACTTATTTCCAAGATTAAATTCCAGTTTTACAGGGACAGTCCTGATTTTGGGGAAGGTATCCTCGAACTAATGGGAGGGCTCAAGGTAGAGCAGGCAGAACAGTATGGGAACAAGTAGCCAAAGAAATGATGTTTTTCCATTACCCATCAAGTCTCGGGATACCTTATGGTGGAAGGGAACATGGGAATGAAGCTATTCCATTATCCATTTTACTGGCTGATTGATTAGTACTAGTCTGCAGAAATCCAGAATAAGAAGCAAAGTTAGTGTTTCCTGTATCTCTTTCCTGACAACTAATGGCTTTTTGCAGATCAGGTCTGATAGCCTTATGATGGAGAGAGTGGTCAATTGATTGTTAGTCATTTATTAAATTAATTTGGCCTGGAAATAATTTTTCACAGAGTGTAAAAGCACAACAGGGAACAGGAATGTTTGGAACTACTTAAAATTGCTTCATTCCAGAGAAGCTCTTCTAAACATCTTTGTGTCCTTTTTTTTCTGGTAATTTTTGCCTGTGACTTTGGAGAAATTGACTTGTAGATTTGTATGCATGTATGCATTTTTTAATATTTGTATATCCAAGTTTTTATTTTTGGAAATCAGGTCAGCCTACTTATTTGCAAATTATCAGGACCGCAGAAAGCATTGTACTCAGTTTCTGTTTTTCTTTTTCTTCTCTTCTGTTCCTTGCATTTATATCCAAACTCCTTTTCCTTGCCCAGACCTGTTCCATCATCTGTACAAATTCTTTGTACAGGCAGTCCCCAAAGTTATAGCTGTTCCAGCACGCCTGAAGTCACATGATCAAAATTCAGGCACTTGGCAGCCCATCCACACTTACAACCACAGGGGCACTTCAACTAATACTTCCTCATACTCCGCAGGAGGGATCCTCTCTGCAGGGTGATCGGGGGGGTCCAGGGCTCCCTATTACTTTCTCCATTTGGGCTGTGTGGTTGCCCCTCAAGTAGGAGAATGGCCACTGGCACTGACCAATAATGCGGGGGGAAGGGAGCGGGGGGATGGGATGGGGGGAGGATAACATTTACTGACACTGACCATCAATGCACAGTGCAGTTTATGTTGGTTGAAATTGTTCTTTATTTTAATTCTTGTATTGTTTTTTTCCTGTGTTTTTTTTTGTACTAAAAATAAAATATGTGCAGTGTGCATAAGAATTCGTTCATATTTTTTCCAACTATTATTGTGAGCCGCCCAGAGCCACCCGTGGGGGGGGGATGGGCACCATATAAGTTTCATAGTAAGTAAGTAAATAAATACATAAATAGTCCAGCCCCTCAATATTCTAAGGGATTGTGAACTGGACCCCTCTTTAAAAACTTTGAGGACCCCTGATATCAGGTAAAAGGGCATTTCTTCCAAATTACTTCTTGGGATCACTCTTCAGGCAAGGAGAGATTCATGAAACCACGATGTTTTCCTGATTCTACTACCTCGGGAGAACATGAATCACCAGCTCTTTTCAAATCTGGTGTTTGTCTGAGCCGGGAACCTGAGTTGTGAAAGGGCAGTTTTGCCATTGCAAGAATAGGCCATTTGAGCAACTGCGGTAATAGGCCGTTTCTTCTATTTTACTTCTTGGGATCACTCTTCAGGCAAGGAGAGATTCATGAAACCACGATGTTTTCCTGATTCTACTACCTCGGGAGAACATGAATCACCAGCTCCTTTTCAAATCTGGTGTTTCTCTGAGCCGGGAACCTCAGTTGTGAAAGGGCAGTTTCGCCATTGCTAGAATAGGCCATTTGAGCAATTGCGGTAATAGGGGGTTTCTTCTATTTTACTTCTTGGGATCACTCTTCAGGCAAGGAGAGATTCATGAAACCACGATGTTTTCCTGATTCTACTACCTCGGGAGAACATGAATCACCAGCTCCTTTTCAAATCTGGTGTTTCTCTGAGCCGGGAACCTGAGTTGTGAAAGGGCAGTTTTGCCATTGCGAGAATAGGCCATTTGAGCAATTGCGGTAATAGGCCGTTTCTTCCAAATTACTTCTTGGGATCACTCTTCAGGCAAGGAGAGATTCATGAAACCACGATGTTTTCCTGATTCTACTACCTCGGGAGAACATGAATCACCAGCTCTTTTTCAAATCTGGTGTTTGTCTGAGCCGGGAACCTGAGTTGTGAAAGGGCAGTTTTGCCATTGCAAGAATAGGCCATTTGAGCAATTGCGGTAATAGGCCGTTTCTTCTATTTTACTTCTTGGGATCACTCTTCAGGCAAGGAGAGATTCATGAAACCACGATGTTTTCCTGATTCTACTACCTCGGGAGAACATGAATCACCAGCTCCTTTTCAAATCTGGTGTTTCTCTGAGCCGGGAACCTGAGTTGTGAAAGGGCAGTTTTGCCATTGCGAGAATAGGCCATGTGAGAACTTGCGGTAATAGGCAGTTTCTTCCAAATTACTTCTTGGGATCACTCTTCAGGCAAGGAGAGATTCATGAAACCACGATGTTTTTCTGATTCTACTACCTCGGGAGAACATGAATCACCAGCTCTTTCAAATCTGGTGTTTGTCTGAGCCGGGAACCTGAGTTGTGAAAGGGCAGTTTTGCCATTGCAAGAATAGGCCATTTGAGCAATTGCGGTAATAGGCCGTTTCTTCTATTTTACTTCTTGGGATCACTCTTCAGGCAAGGAGAGATTCATGAAACCACGATGTTTTTCTGATTCTACTACCTCGGGAGAACATGAATCACCAGCTCTTTTTCAAATCTGGTGTTTGTCTGAGCCGGGAACCTGAGTTGTGAAAGGGCAGTTTTGCCATTGCAAGAATAGGCCATTTGAGCAATTGCGGTAATAGGCCGTTTCTTCTATTTTACTTCTTGGGATCACTCTTCAGGCAAGGAGAGATTCATGAAACCACGATGTTTTTCTGATTCTACTACCTCGGGAGAACATGAATCACCAGCTCTTTTTCAAATCTGGTGTTTGTCTGAGCCGGGAACCTGAGTTGTGAAAGGGCAGTTTTGCCATTGCAAGAATAGGCCATTTGAGCAATTGCGGTAATAGGCCGTTTCTTCTATTTTACTTCTTGGGATCACTCTTCAGGCAAGGAGAGATTCATGAAACCACGATGTTTTTCTGATTCTACTACCTCGGGAGAACATGAATCACCAGCTCTTTTTTAATCTGGTGTTTGTCTGAGCCGGGAACCTGAGTTGTGAAAGGGCAGTTTTGCCATTGCAAGAATAGGCCATTTGAGCAATTGCGGTAATAGGCCGTTTCTTCTATTTTACTTCTTGGGATCACTCTTCAGGCAAGGAGAGATTCATGAAACCACGATGTTTTTCTGATTCTACTACCTCGGGAGAACATGAATCACCAGCTCTTTTTCAAATCTGGTGTTTGTCTGAGCCGGGAACCTGAGTTGTGAAAGGGCAGTTTTGCCATTGCAAGAATAGGCCATTTGAGCAATTGCGGTAATAGGCCGTTTCTTCTATTTTACTTCTTGGGATCACTCTTCAGGCAAGGAGAGATTCATGAAACCACGATGTTTTTCTGATTCTACTACCTCGGGAGAACATGAATCACCAGCTCTTTTCCAAATCTGGTGTTTGTCTGAGCCGGGAACCTGAGTTGTGAAAGGGCAGTTTTGCCATTGCAAGAATAGGCCATTTGAGCAATTGCGGTAATAGGCCGTTTCTTCTATTTTACTTCTTGGGATCACTCTTCAGGCAAGGAGAGATTCATGAAACCACGATGTTTTTCTGATTCTACTACCTCGGGAGAACATGAATCACCAGCTCTTTTCCAAATCTGGTGTTTGTCTGAGCCGGGAACCTGAGTTGTGAAAGGGCAGTTTTGCCATTGCAAGAATAGGCCATTTGAGCAATTGCGGTAATAGGCCGTTTCTTCTATTTTACTTCTTGGGATCACTCTTCAGGCAAGGAGAGATTCATGAAACCACGATGTTTTTCTGATTCTACTACCTCGGGAGAACATGAATCACCAGCTCTTTTCCAAATCTGGTGTTTGTCTGAGCGGGGAACCTGAGTTGTGAAAGGGCAGTTTTGCCATTGCAAGAATAGGCCATTTGAGCAATTGCGGTAATAGGCCGTTTCTTCTATTTTACTTCTTGGGATCACTCTTCAGGCAAGGAGAGATTCATGAAACCACGATGTTTTTCTGATTCTACTACCTCGGGAGAACATGAATCACCAGCTCTTTTCAAATCTGGTGTTTGTCTGAGCCGGGAACCTGAGTTGTGAAAGGGCAGTTTTGCCATTGCAAGAATAGGCCATTTGAGCAATTGCGGTAATAGGCCGTTTCTTCTATTTTACTTCTTGGGATCACTCTTCAGGCAAGGAGAGATTCATGAAACCACGATGTTTTTCTGATTCTACTACCTCGGGAGAACATGAATCACCAGCTCTTTTTTAATCTGGTGTTTGTCTGAGCCGGGAACCTGAGTTGTGAAAGGGCAGTTTTGCCATTGCAAGAATAGGCCATTTGAGCAATTGCGGTAATAGGCCGTTTCTTCTATTTTACTTCTTGGGATCACTCTTCAGGCAAGGAGAGATTCATGAAACCACGATGTTTTTCTGATTCTACTACCTCGGGAGAACATGAATCACCAGCTCTTTTTCAAATCTGGTGTTTGTCTGAGCCGGGAACCTGAGTTGTGAAAGGGCAGTTTTGCCATTGCAAGAATAGGCCATTTGAGCAATTGCGGTAATAGGCCGTTTCTTCTATTTTACTTCTTGGGATCACTCTTCAGGCAAGGAGAGATTCATGAAACCACGATGTTTTTCTGATTCTACTACCTCGGGAGAACATGAATCACCAGCTCTTTTTCAAATCTGGTGTTTGTCTGAGCCGGGAACCTGAGTTGTGAAAGGGCAGTTTTGCCATTGCAAGAATAGGCCATTTGAGCAATTGCGGTAATAGGCCGTTTCTTCTATTTTACTTCTTGGGATCACTCTTCAGGCAAGGAGAGATTCATGAAACCACGATGTTTTTCTGATTCTACTACCTCGGGAGAACATGAATCACCAGCTCTTTTTCAAATCTGGTGTTTGTCTGAGCCGGGAACCTGAGTTGTGAAAGGGCAGTTTTGCCATTGCAAGAATAGGCCATTTGAGCAATTGCGGTAATAGGCCGTTTCTTCTATTTTACTTCTTGGGATCACTCTTCAGGCAAGGAGAGATTCATGAAACCACGATGTTTTTCTGATTCTACTACCTCGGGAGAACATGAATCACCAGCTCTTTTTCAAATCTGGTGTTTGTCTGAGCCGGGAACCTGAGTTGTGAAAGGGCAGTTTTGCCATTGCAAGAATAGGCCATTTGAGCAATTGCGGTAATAGGCCGTTTCTTCTATTTTACTTCTTGGGATCACTCTTCAGGCAAGGAGAGATTCATGAAACCACGATGTTTTTCTGATTCTACTACCTCGGGAGAACATGAATCACCAGCTCTTTTTCAAATCTGGTGTTTGTCTGAGCCGGGAACCTGAGTTGTGAAAGGGCAGTTTTGCCATTGCAAGAATAGGCCATTTGAGCAATTGCGGTAATAGGCCGTTTCTTCTATTTTACTTCTTGGGATCACTCTTCAGGCAAGGAGAGATTCATGAAACCACGATGTTTTTCTGATTCTACTACCTCGGGAGAACATGAATCACCAGCTCTTTTTCAAATCTGGTGTTTGTCTGAGCCGGGAACCTGAGTTGTGAAAGGGCAGTTTTGCCATTGCAAGAATAGGCCATTTGAGCAATTGCGGTAATAGGCCGTTTCTTCTATTTTACTTCTTGGGATCACTCTTCAGGCAAGGAGAGATTCATGAAACCACGATGTTTTTCTGATTCTACTACCTCGGGAGAACATGAATCACCAGCTCTTTTTCAAATCTGGTGTTTGTCTGAGCCGGGAACCTGAGTTGTGAAAGGGCAGTTTTGCCATTGCAAGAATAGGCCATTTGAGCAATTGCGGTAATAGGCCGTTTCTTCTATTTTACTTCTTGGGATCACTCTTCAGGCAAGGAGAGATTCATGAAACCACGATGTTTTTCTGATTCTACTACCTCGGGAGAACATGAATCACCAGCTCTTTTTCAAATCTGGTGTTTGTCTGAGCCGGGAACCTGAGTTGTGAAAGGGCAGTTTTGCCATTGCAAGAATAGGCCATTTGAGCAATTGCGGTAATAGGCCGTTTCTTCTATTTTACTTCTTGGGATCACTCTTCAGGCAAGGAGAGATTCATGAAACCACGATGTTTTTCTGATTCTACTACCTCGGGAGAACATGAATCACCAGCTCTTTTTCAAATCTGGTGTTTGTCTGAGCCGGGAACCTGAGTTGTGAAAGGGCAGTTTTGCCATTGCAAGAATAGGCCATTTGAGCAATTGCGGTAATAGGCCGTTTCTTCTATTTTACTTCTTGGGATCACTCTTCAGGCAAGGAGAGATTCATGAAACCACGATGTTTTTCTGATTCTACTACCTCGGGAGAACATGAATCACCAGCTCTTTTTCAAATCTGGTGTTTGTCTGAGCCGGGAACCTGAGTTGTGAAAGGGCAGTTTTGCCATTGCAAGAATAGGCCATTTGAGCAATTGCGGTAATAGGCCGTTTCTTCTATTTTACTTCTTGGGATCACTCTTCAGGCAAGGAGAGATTCATGAAACCACGATGTTTTTCTGATTCTACTACCTCGGGAGAACATGAATCACCAGCTCTTTTTCAAATCTGGTGTTTGTCTGAGCCGGGAACCTGAGTTGTGAAAGGGCAGTTTTGCCATTGCAAGAATAGGCCATTTGAGCAATTGCGGTAATAGGCCGTTTCTTCTATTTTACTTCTTGGGATCACTCTTCAGGCAAGGAGAGATTCATGAAACCACGATGTTTTTCTGATTCTACTACCTCGGGAGAACATGAATCACCAGCTCTTTTTCAAATCTGGTGTTTGTCTGAGCCGGGAACCTGAGTTGTGAAAGGGCAGTTTTGCCATTGCAAGAATAGGCCATTTGAGCAATTGCGGTAATAGGCCGTTTCTTCTATTTTACTTCTTGGGATCACTCTTCAGGCAAGGAGAGATTCATGAAACCACGATGTTTTTCTGATTCTACTACCTCGGGAGAACATGAATCACCAGCTCTTTTTCAAATCTGGTGTTTGTCTGAGCCGGGAACCTGAGTTGTGAAAGGGCAGTTTTGCCATTGCGAGAATAGGCCATTTGAGCAATTGCGGTAATAGGCCGTTTCTTCTATTTTACTTCTTGGGATCACTCTTCAGGCAAGGAGAGATTCATGAAACCACGATGTTTTTCTGATTCTACTACCTCGGGAGAACATGAATCACCAGCTCCTTTTCAAATCTGGTGTTTCTCTGAGCCGGGAACCTGAGTTGTGAAAGGGCAGTTTTGCCATTGCAAGAATAGGCCATTTGAGCAATTGCGGTAATAGGCCGTTTCTTCTATTTTACTTCTTGGGATCACTCTTCAGGCAAGGAGAGATTCATGAAACCACGATGTTTTCCTGATTCTACTACCTCGGAGAACATGAATCATCAGCTCTTTTTCAAATCTGGTGTTTGTCTGAGCCGGGAACCTGAGTTGTGAAAGGGCAGTTTTGCCATTGCAAGAATAGGCCATTTGAGCAATTGCGGTAATAGGCCGTTTCTTCTATTTTACTTCTTGGGATCACTCTTCAGGCAAGGAGAGATTCATGAAACCACGATGTTTTTCTGATTCTACTACCTCGGGAGAACATGAATCACCAGCTCTTTTCAAATCTGGTGTTTGTCTGAGCCGGGAACCTGAGTTGTGAAAGGGCAGTTTTGCCATTGCAAGAATAGGCCATTTGAGCAATTGCGGTAATAGGCCGTTTCTTCTATTTTACTTCTTGGGATCACTCTTCAGGCAAGGAGAGATTCATGAAACCACGATGTTTTCCTGATTCTACTACCTCGGGAGAACATGAATCACCAGCTCCTTTTCAAATCTGGTGTTTCTCTGAGCCGGGAACCTGAGTTGTGAAAGGGCAGTTTTGCCATTGCGAGAATAGGCCATTTGAGCAATTGCGGTAATAGGCCGTTTCTTCTATTTTACTTCTTGGGATCACTCTTCAGGCAAGGAGAGATTCATGAAACCACGGTGTTTTCTGATTCTACTACCTCGGGAGAACATGAATCATCAGCTCTTTTTCAAATCTGGTGTTTGTCTGAGCCGGGAACCTCAGTTGTGAAAGGGCAGTTTTGCCATTGCAAGAATAGGCCATTTGAGCAATTGCGGTAATAGGCCGTTTCTTCTATTTTACTTCTTGGGATCACTCTTCAGGCAAGGAGAGATTCATGAAACCACGATGTTTTCCTGATTCTACTACCTCGGGAGAACATGAATCACCAGCTCTTTTTCAAATCTGGTGTTTGTCTGAGCCGGGAACCTGAGTTGTGAAAGGGCAGTTTTGCCATTGCGAGAATAGGCCATTTGAGCAATTGCGGTAATAGGCCGTTTCTTCTATTTTACTTCTTGGGATCACTCTTCAGGCAAGGAGAGATTCATGAAACCACGATGTTTTCCTGATTCTACTACCTCGGGAGAACATGAATCACCAGCTCTTTTTCAAATCTGGTGTTTGTCTGAGCCGGGAACCTGAGTTGTGAAAGGGCAGTTTTGCCATTGCAAGAATAGGCCATTTGAGCAATTGCGGTAATAGGCCGTTTCTTCTATTTTACTTCTTGGGATCACTCTTCAGGCAAGGAGAGATTCATGAAACCACGATGTTTTTCTGATTCTACTACCTCGGGAGAACATGAATCATCAGCTCTTTTCAAATCTGGTGTTTGTCTGAGCCGGGAACCTGAGTTGTGAAAGGGCAGTTTTGCCATTGCAAGAATAGGCCATTTGAGCAATTGCGGTAATAGGCCGTTTCTTCTATTTTACTTCTTGGGATCACTCTTCAGGCAAGGAGAGATTCATGAAACCACGATGTTTTTCTGATTCTACTACCTCGGGAGAACATGAATCATCATCTCCGTTTCAAATCTGGTGTTTGTCTGAGCCGGGAACCTGAGTTGTGAAAGGGCAGTTTTGCCATTGCAAGAATAGGCCATTTGAGCAATTGCGGTAATAGGCCGTTTCTTCTATTTTACTTCTTGGGATCACTCTTCAGGCAAGGAGAGATTCATGAAACCACGATGTTTTCCTGATTCTACTACCTCGGGAGAACATGAATCACCAGCTCTTTTTCAAATCTGGTGTTTGTCTGAGCCGGGAACCTGAGTTGTGAAAGGGCAGTTTTGCCATTGCAAGAATAGGCCATTTGAGCAATTGCGGTAATAGGCCGTTTCTTCTATTTTACTTCTTGGGATCACTCTTCAGGCAAGGAGAGATTCATGAAACCACGGTGTTTTCTGATTCTACTACCTCGGGAGAACATGAATCATCAGCTCTTTTTCAAATCTGGTGTTTGTCTGAGCCGGGAACCTGAGTTGTGAAAGGGCAGTTTTGCCATTGCAAGAATAGGCCATTTGAGCAATTGCGGTAATAGGCCGTTTCTTCTATTTTACTTCTTGGGATCACTCTTCAGGCAAGGAGAGATTCATGAAACCACGGTGTTTTCTGATTCTACTACCTCGGGAGAACATGAATCATCAGCTCTTTTTCAAATCTGGTGTTTGTCTGAGCCGGGAACCTGAGTTGTGAAAGGGCAGTTTTGCCATTGCAAGAATAGGCCATTTGAGCAATTGCGGTAATAGGCCGTTTCTTCTATTTTACTTCTTGGGATCACTCTTCAGGCAAGGAGAGATTCATGAAACCACGATGTTTTCCTGATTCTACTACCTCGGGAGAACATGAATCACCAGCTCTTTCAAATCTGGTGTTTGTCTGAGCCGGGAACCTGAGTTGTGAAAGGGCAGTTTTGCCATTGCAAGAATAGGCCATTTGAGCAATTGCGGTAATAGGCCGTTTCTTCTATTTTACTTCTTGGGATCACTCTTCAGGCAAGGAGAGATTCATGAAACCACGATGTTTTCCTGATTCTACTACCTCGGGAGAACATGAATCATCAGCTCTTTTTCAAATCTGGTGTTTGTCTGAGCCGGGAACCTGAGTTGTGAAAGGGCAGTTTTGCCATTGCAAGAATAGGCCATTTGAGCAATTGCGGTAATAGGCCGTTTCTTCTATTTTACTTCTTGGGATCACTCTTCAGGCAAGGAGAGATTCATGAAACCACGATGTTTTCCTGATTCTACTACCTCGGGAGAACATGAATCACCAGCTCTTTTTCAAATCTGGTGTTTGTCTGAGCCGGGAACCTGAGTTGTGAAAGGGCAGTTTTGCCATTGCAAGAATAGGCCATTTGAGCAATTGCGGTAATAGGCCGTTTCTTCTATTTTACTTCTTGGGATCACTCTTCAGGCAAGGAGAGATTCATGAAACCACGATGTTTTCTGATTCTACTACCTCGGGAGAACATGAATCATCAGCTCTTTTTCAAATCTGGTGTTTGTCTGAGCCGGGAACCTGAGTTGTGAAAGGGCAGTTTTGCCATTGCAAGAATAGGCCATTTGAGCAATTGCGGTAATAGGCCGTTTCTTCTATTTTACTTCTTGGGATCACTCTTCAGGCAAGGAGAGATTCATGAAACCACGATGTTTTCCTGATTCTACTACCTCGGGAGAACATGAATCATCAGCTCTTTTTCAAATCTGGTGTTTGTCTGAGCCGGGAACCTGAGTTGTGAAAGGGCAGTTTTGCCATTGCAAGAATAGGCCATTTGAGCAATTGCGGTAATAGGCCGTTTCTTCTATTTTACTTCTTGGGATCACTCTTCAGGCAAGGAGAGATTCATGAAACCACGATGTTTTCCTGATTCTACTACCTCGGGAGAACATGAATCATCAGCTCTTTTTCAAATCTGGTGTTTGTCTGAGCCGGGAACCTGAGTTGTGAAAGGGCAGTTTTGCCATTGCAAGAATAGGCCATTTGAGCAATTGCGGTAATAGGCCGTTTCTTCTATTTTACTTCTTGGGATCACTCTTCAGGCAAGGAGAGATTCATGAAACCACGATGTTTTCCTGATTCTACTACCTCGGGAGAACATGAATCACCAGCTCTTTTTCAAATCTGGTGTTTGTCTGAGCCGGGAACCTGAGTTGTGAAAGGGCAGTTTTGCCATTGCAAGAATAGGCCATTTGAGCAATTGCGGTAATAGGCCGTTTCTTCTATTTTACTTCTTGGGATCACTCTTCAGGCAAGGAGAGATTCATGAAACCACGATGTTTTCCTGATTCTACTACCTCGGGAGAACATGAATCACCAGCTCTTTTTCAAATCTGGTGTTTGTCTGAGCCGGGAACCTGAGTTGTGAAAGGGCAGTTTTGCCATTGCAAGAATAGGCCATTTGAGCAATTGCGGTAATAGGCCGTTTCTTCTATTTTACTTCTTGGGATCACTCTTCAGGCAAGGAGAGATTCATGAAACCACGATGTTTTCCTGATTCTACTACCTCGGGAGAACATGAATCACCAGCTCTTTTTCAAATCTGGTGTTTGTCTGAGCCGGGAACCTGAGTTGTGAAAGGGCAGTTTTGCCATTGCAAGAATAGGCCATTTGAGCAATTGCGGTAATAGGCCGTTTCTTCTATTTTACTTCTTGGGATCACTCTTCAGGCAAGGAGAGATTCATGAAACCACGATGTTTTCCTGATTCTACTACCTCGGGAGAACATGAATCACCAGCTCTTTTTCAAATCTGGTGTTTGTCTGAGCCGGGAACCTGAGTTGTGAAAGGGCAGTTTTGCCATTGCAAGAATAGGCCATTTGAGCAATTGCGGTAATAGGCCGTTTCTTCTATTTTACTTCTTGGGATCACTCTTCAGGCAAGGAGAGATTCATGAAACCACGATGTTTTCCTGATTCTACTACCTCGGGAGAACATGAATCACCAGCTCTTTTTCAAATCTGGTGTTTGTCTGAGCCGGGAACCTGAGTTGTGAAAGGGCAGTTTTGCCATTGCAAGAATAGGCCATTTGAGCAATTGCGGTAATAGGCCGTTTCTTCTATTTTACTTCTTGGGATCACTCTTCAGGCAAGGAGAGATTCATGAAACCACGATGTTTTTCTGATTCTACTACCTCGGGAGAACATGAATCACCAGCTCTTTTTCAAATCTGGTGTTTGTCTGAGCCGGGAACCTGAGTTGTGAAAGGGCAGTTTTGCCATTGCAAGAATAGGCCATTTGAGCAATTGCGGTAATAGGCCGTTTCTTCTATTTTACTTCTTGGGATCACTCTTCAGGCAAGGAGAGATTCATGAAACCACGATGTTTTCCTGATTCTACTACCTCGGGAGAACATGAATCACCAGCTCTTTTTCAAATCTGGTGTTTGTCTGAGCCGGGAACCTGAGTTGTGAAAGGGCAGTTTTGCCATTGCAAGAATAGGCCATTTGAGCAATTGCGGTAATAGGCCGTTTCTTCTATTTTACTTCTTGGGATCACTCTTCAGGCAAGGAGAGATTCATGAAACCACGATGTTTTCCTGATTCTACTACCTCGGGAGAACATGAATCACCAGCTCTTTCAAATCTGGTGTTTGTCTGAGCCGGGAACCTGAGTTGTGAAAGGGCAGTTTTGCCATTGCAAGAATAGGCCATTTGAGCAATTGCGGTAATAGGCCGTTTCTTCTATTTTACTTCTTGGGATCACTCTTCAGGCAAGGAGAGATTCATGAAACCACGGTGTTTTCTGATTCTACTACCTCGGGAGAACATGAATCATCAGCTCTTTTCAAATCTGGTGTTTGTCTGAGCCGGGAACCTGAGTTGTGAAAGGGCAGTTTTGCCATTGCAAGAATAGGCCATTTGAGCAATTGCGGTAATAGGCCGTTTCTTCTATTTTACTTCTTGGGATCACTCTTCAGGCAAGGAGAGATTCATGAAACCACGATGTTTTCCTGATTCTACTACCTCGGGAGAACATGAATCATCAGCTCTTTTTCAAATCTGGTGTTTGTCTGAGCCGGGAACCTGAGTTGTGAAAGGGCAGTTTTGCCATTGCAAGAATAGGCCATTTGAGCAATTGCGGTAATAGGCCGTTTCTTCTATTTTACTTCTTGGGATCACTCTTCAGGCAAGGAGAGATTCATGAAACCACGATGTTTTCCTGATTCTACTACCTCGGGAGAACATGAATCACCAGCTCTTTTTCAAATCTGGTGTTTGTCTGAGCCGGGAACCTGAGTTGTGAAAGGGCAGTTTTGCCATTGCAAGAATAGGCCATTTGAGCAATTGCGGTAATAGGCCGTTTCTTCTATTTTACTTCTTGGGATCACTCTTCAGGCAAGGAGAGATTCATGAAACCACGATGTTTTCCTGATTCTACTACCTCGGGAGAACATGAATCACCAGCTCTTTTTCAAATCTGGTGTTTGTCTGAGCCGGGAACCTGAGTTGTGAAAGGGCAGTTTTGCCATTGCAAGAATAGGCCATTTGAGCAATTGCGGTAATAGGCCGTTTCTTCTATTTTACTTCTTGGGATCACTCTTCAGGCAAGGAGAGATTCATGAAACCACGATGTTTTTCTGATTCTACTACCTCGGGAGAACATGAATCACCAGCTCTTTTTCAAATCTGGTGTTTGTCTGAGCCGGGAACCTGAGTTGTGAAAGGGCAGTTTTGCCATTGCAAGAATAGGCCATTTGAGCAATTGCGGTAATAGGCCGTTTCTTCTATTTTACTTCTTGGGATCACTCTTCAGGCAAGGAGAGATTCATGAAACCACGATGTTTTCCTGATTCTACTACCTCGGGAGAACATGAATCACCAGCTCTTTTTCAAATCTGGTGTTTGTCTGAGCCGGGAACCTGAGTTGTGAAAGGGCAGTTTTGCCATTGCAAGAATAGGCCATTTGAGCAATTGCGGTAATAGGCCGTTTCTTCTATTTTACTTCTTGGGATCACTCTTCAGGCAAGGAGAGATTCATGAAACCACGGTGTTTTCTGATTCTACTACCTCGGGAGAACATGAATCATCAGCTCTTTTCAAATCTGGTGTTTGTCTGAGCCGGGAACCTGAGTTGTGAAAGGGCAGTTTTGCCATTGCAAGAATAGGCCATTTGAGCAATTGCGGTAATAGGCCGTTTCTTCTATTTTACTTCTTGGGATCACTCTTCAGGCAAGGAGAGATTCATGAAACCACGATGTTTTTCTGATTCTACTACCTCGGGAGAACATGAATCATCAGCTCTTTTTCAAATCTGGTGTTTGTCTGAGCCGGGAACCTGAGTTGTGAAAGGGCAGTTTTGCCATTGCAAGAATAGGCCATTTGAGCAATTGCGGTAATAGGCCGTTTCTTCTATTTTACTTCTTGGGATCACTCTTCAGGCAAGGAGAGATTCATGAAACCACGATGTTTTCCTGATTCTACTACCTCGGGAGAACATGAATCATCAGCTCTTTTTCAAATCTGGTGTTTGTCTGAGCCGGGAACCTGAGTTGTGAAAGGGCAGTTTTGCCATTGCAAGAATAGGCCATTTGAGCAATTGCGGTAATAGGCCGTTTCTTCTATTTTACTTCTTGGGATCACTCTTCAGGCAAGGAGAGATTCATGAAACCACGATGTTTTTCTGATTCTACTACCTCGGGAGAACATGAATCATCAGCTCTTTTTCAAATCTGGTGTTTGTCTGAGCCGGGAACCTGAGTTGTGAAAGGGCAGTTTTGCCATTGCAAGAATAGGCCATTTGAGCAATTGCGGTAATAGGCCGTTTCTTCTATTTTACTTCTTGGGATCACTCTTCAGGCAAGGAGAGATTCATGAAACCACGATGTTTTCCTGATTCTACTACCTCGGGAGAACATGAATCACCAGCTCTTTTTCAAATCTGGTGTTTGTCTGAGCCGGGAACCTGAGTTGTGAAAGGGCAGTTTTGCCATTGCAAGAATAGGCCATTTGAGCAATTGCGGTAATAGGCCGTTTCTTCTATTTTACTTCTTGGGATCACTCTTCAGGCAAGGAGAGATTCATGAAACCACGATGTTTTTCTGATTCTACTACCTCGGGAGAACATGAATCACCAGCTCTTTTTCAAATCTGGTGTTTGTCTGAGCCGGGAACCTGAGTTGTGAAAGGGCAGTTTTGCCATTGCAAGAATAGGCCATTTGAGCAATTGCGGTAATAGGCCGTTTCTTCTATTTTACTTCTTGGGATCACTCTTCAGGCAAGGAGAGATTCATGAAACCACGAAGTTTCCTGATTCTACTACCTCGGGACAACATGAATCATCATCTCCGTTTCAAATCTGGTGTTTGTCTGAGCCGGGAACGTGAGTTGTGAAAGGGCAGTTTTGCCATTGCAAGAATAGGCCATTTGAGCAATTGCGGTAATAGGCCGTTTCTTCTATTTTACTTCTTGGGATCACTCTTCAGGCAAGGAGAGATTCATGAAACCACGGTGTTTTCTGATTCTACTACCTCGGGAGAACATGAATCATCAGCTCTTTTCAAATCTGGTGTTTGTCTGAGCCGGGAACCTGAGTTGTGAAAGGGCAGTTTTGCCATTGCAAGAATAGGCCATTTGAGCAATTGCGGTAATAGGCCGTTTCTTCTATTTTACTTCTTGGGATCACTCTTCAGGCAAGGAGAGATTCATGAAACCACGGTGTTTTCTGATTCTACTACCTCGGGAGAACATGAATCATCAGCTCTTTTTCAAATCTGGTGTTTGTCTGAGCCGGGAACCTGAGTTGTGAAAGGGCAGTTTTGCCATTGCAAGAATAGGCCATTTGAGCAATTGCGGTAATAGGCCGTTTCTTCTATTTTACTTCTTGGGATCACTCTTCAGGCAAGGAGAGATTCATGAAACCACGATGTTTTCCTGATTCTACTACCTCGGGAGAACATGAATCACCAGCTCTTTTTCAAATCTGGTGTTTGTCTGAGCCGGGAACCTGAGTTGTGAAAGGGCAGTTTTGCCATTGCAAGAATAGGCCATTTGAGCAATTGCGGTAATAGGCCGTTTCTTCTATTTTACTTCTTGGGATCACTCTTCAGGCAAGGAGAGATTCATGAAACCACGATGTTTTTCTGATTCTACTACCTCGGGAGAACATGAATCACCAGCTCTTTTTCAAATCTGGTGTTTGTCTGAGCCGGGAACCTGAGTTGTGAAAGGGCAGTTTTGCCATTGCAAGAATAGGCCATTTGAGCAATTGCGGTAATAGGCCGTTTCTTCTATTTTACTTCTTGGGATCACTCTTCAGGCAAGGAGAGATTCATGAAACCACGATGTTTTCCTGATTCTACTACCTCGGGAGAACATGAATCACCAGCTCTTTTTCAAATCTGGTGTTTGTCTGAGCCGGGAACCTGAGTTGTGAAAGGGCAGTTTTGCCATTGCAAGAATAGGCCATTTGAGCAATTGCGGTAATAGGCCGTTTCTTCTATTTTACTTCTTGGGATCACTCTTCAGGCAAGGAGAGATTCATGAAACCACGATGTTTTCCTGATTCTACTACCTCGGGAGAACATGAATCACCAGCTCTTTTTCAAATCTGGTGTTTGTCTGAGCCGGGAACCTGAGTTGTGAAAGGGCAGTTTTGCCATTGCAAGAATAGGCCATTTGAGCAATTGCGGTAATAGGCCGTTTCTTCTATTTTACTTCTTGGGATCACTCTTCAGGCAAGGAGAGATTCATGAAACCACGATGTTTTCCTGATTCTACTACCTCGGGAGAACATGAATCACCAGCTCTTTTTCAAATCTGGTGTTTGTCTGAGCCGGGAACCTGAGTTGTGAAAGGGCAGTTTTGCCATTGCAAGAATAGGCCATTTGAGCAATTGCGGTAATAGGCCGTTTCTTCTATTTTACTTCTTGGGATCACTCTTCAGGCAAGGAGAGATTCATGAAACCACGATGTTTTCCTGATTCTACTACCTCGGGAGAACATGAATCACCAGCTCTTTTTCAAATCTGGTGTTTGTCTGAGCCGGGAACCTGAGTTGTGAAAGGGCAGTTTTGCCATTGCAAGAATAGGCCATTTGAGCAATTGCGGTAATAGGCCGTTTCTTCTATTTTACTTCTTGGGATCACTCTTCAGGCAAGGAGAGATTCATGAAACCACGATGTTTTTCTGATTCTACTACCTCGGGAGAACATGAATCATCAGCTCTTTTTCAAATCTGGTGTTTGTCTGAGCCGGGAACCTGAGTTGTGAAAGGGCAGTTTTGCCATTGCAAGAATAGGCCATTTGAGCAATTGCGGTAATAGGCCGTTTCTTCTATTTTACTTCTTGGGATCACTCTTCAGGCAAGGAGAGATTCATGAAACCACGGTGTTTTCTGATTCTACTACCTCGGGAGAACATGAATCATCAGCTCTTTTTCAAATCTGGTGTTTGTCTGAGCCGGGAACCTGAGTTGTGAAAGGGCAGTTTTGCCATTGCAAGAATAGGCCATTTGAGCAATTGCGGTAATAGGCCGTTTCTTCTATTTTACTTCTTGGGATCACTCTTCAGGCAAGGAGAGATTCATGAAACCACGATGTTTTCCTGATTCTACTACCTCGGGAGAACATGAATCACCAGCTCTTTTTCAAATCTGGTGTTTGTCTGAGCCGGGAACCTGAGTTGTGAAAGGGCAGTTTTGCCATTGCAAGAATAGGCCATTTGAGCAATTGCGGTAATAGGCCGTTTCTTCTATTTTACTTCTTGGGATCACTCTTCAGGCAAGGAGAGATTCATGAAACCACGGTGTTTTCCTGATTCTACTACCTCGGGAGAACATGAATCACCAGCTCTTTTCAAATCTGGTATTTGTCTGAGCCGGGAACCTGAGTTGTGAAAGGGCAGTTTTGCCATTGCAAGAATAGGCCATTTGAGCAATTGCGGTAATAGGCCGTTTCTTCTATTTTACTTCTTGGGATCACTCTTCAGGCAAGGAGAGATTCATGAAACCACGATGTTTTCCTGATTCTACTACCTCGGGAGAACATGAATCATCAGCTCTTTTCAAATCTGGTGTTTGTCTGAGCCGGGAACCTGAGTTGTGAAAGGGCAGTTTTGCCATTGCAAGAATAGGCCATTTGAGCAATTGCGGTAATAGGCCGTTTCTTCTATTTTACTTCTTGGGATCACTCTTCAGGCAAGGAGAGATTCATGAAACCACGATGTTTTTCTGATTCTACTACCTCGGGAGAACATGAATCATCATCTCCGTTTCAAATCTGGTGTTTGTCTGAGCCGGGAACCTGAGTTGTGAAAGGGCAGTTTTGCCATTGCAAGAATAGGCCATTTGAGCAATTGCGGTAATAGGCCGTTTCTTCTATTTTACTTCTTGGGATCACTCTTCAGGCAAGGAGAGATTCATGAAACCACGATGTTTTCTGATTCTACTACCTCGGGAGAACATGAATCATCAGCTCTTTTTCAAATCTGGTGTTTGTCTGAGCCGGGAACCTGAGTTGTGAAAGGGCAGTTTTGCCATTGCAAGAATAGGCCATTTGAGCAATTGCGGTAATAGGCCGTTTCTTCTATTTTACTTCTTGGGATCACTCTTCAGGCAAGGAGAGATTCATGAAACCACGGTGTTTTCTGATTCTACTACCTCGGGAGAACATGAATCATCAGCTCTTTTTCAAATCTGGTGTTTGTCTGAGCCGGGAACCTGAGTTGTGAAAGGGCAGTTTTGCCATTGCAAGAATAGGCCATTTGAGCAATTGCGGTAATAGGCCGTTTCTTCTATTTTACTTCTTGGGATCACTCTTCAGGCAAGGAGAGATTCATGAAACCACGATGTTTTCCTGATTCTACTACCTCGGGAGAACATGAATCACCAGCTCTTTTTCAAATCTGGTGTTTGTCTGAGCCGGGAACCTGAGTTGTGAAAGGGCAGTTTTGCCATTGCAAGAATAGGCCATTTGAGCAATTGCGGTAATAGGCCGTTTCTTCTATTTTACTTCTTGGGATCACTCTTCAGGCAAGGAGAGATTCATGAAACCACGATGTTTTTCTGATTCTACTACCTCGGGAGAACATGAATCACCAGCTCTTTTCAAATCTGGTGTTTGTCTGAGCCGGGAACCTGAGTTGTGAAAGGGCAGTTTTGCCATTGCAAGAATAGGCCATTTGAGCAATTGCGGTAATAGGCCGTTTCTTCTATTTTACTTCTTGGGATCACTCTTCAGGCAAGGAGAGATTCATGAAACCACGATGTTTTTCTGATTCTACTACCTCGGGAGAACATGAATCATCAGCTCTTTTTCAAATCTGGTGTTCTGAGTTGTGAAAGGGCAGTTTTGCCATTGCGAGAATAGGCCGTTTCTTCTATTTTACTTCTTGGGATCACTCTTCAGGCAAGGAGAGATTCATGAAACCACGATGTTGTGAACATGGGCTCTTTTCAAATCTGGTGTTTGCCATTGTGAAAGGGCAGATAGGCCATTTGAGCAATTGCGGTAATAGGCCGTTTCTTCTATTTTACTTCTTGGGATCACTCTTCAGGCAAGGAGAGATTCATGAAACCACGATGTTTTCCTGATTCTACTACCTCGGGAGAACATGAATCACCAGCTCTTTTTCAAATCTGGTGTTTGTCTGAGCCGGGAACCTGAGTTGTGAAAGGGCAGTTTTGCCATTGCAAGAATAGGCCATTTGAGCAATTGCGGTAATAGGCCGTTTCTTCTATTTTACTTCTTGGGATCACTCTTCAGGCAAGGAGAGATTCATGAAACCACGATGTTTTCCTGATTCTACTACCTCGGGAGAACATGAATCACCAGCTCTTTTTCAAATCTGGTGTTTGTCTGAGCCGGGAACCTGAGTTGTGAAAGGGCAGTTTTGCCATTGCAAGAATAGGCCATTTGAGCAATTGCGGTAATAGGCCGTTTCTTCTATTTTACTTCTTGGGATCACTCTTCAGGCAAGGAGAGATTCATGAAACCACGGTGTTTTCCTGATTCTACTACCTCGGGAGAACATGAATCACCAGCTCTTTTTCAAATCTGGTGTTTGTCTGAGCCGGGAACCTGAGTTGTGAAAGGGCAGTTTTGCCATTGCAAGAATAGGCCATTTGAGCAATTGCGGTAATAGGCCGTTTCTTCTATTTTACTTCTTGGGATCACTCTTCAGGCAAGGAGAGATTCATGAAACCACGATGTTTTTCTGATTCTACTACCTCGGGAGAACATGAATCACCAGCTCTTTTTCAAATCTGGTGTTTGTCTGAGCCGGGAACCTGAGTTGTGAAAGGGCAGTTTTGCCATTGCGAGAATAGGCCATTTGAGCAATTGCGGTAATAGGCCGTTTCTTCTATTTTACTTCTTGGGATCACTCTTCAGGCAAGGAGAGATTCATGAAACCACGATGTTTTCTTGATTCTACTACCTCGGGAGAACATGAATCACCAGCTCCTTTTCAAATCTGGTGTTTCTCTGAGCCGGGAACCTGAGTTGTGAAAGGGCAGTTTTGCCATTGCAAGAATAGGCCATTTGAGCAATTGCGGTAATAGGCCGTTTCTTCTATTTTACTTCTTGGGATCACTCTTCAGGCAAGGAGAGATTCATGAAACCACGATGTTTTCCTGATTCTACTACCTCGGGAGAACATGAATCACCAGCTCTTTTTCAAATCTGGTGTTTGTCTGAGCCGGGAACCTGAGTTGTGAAAGGGCAGTTTTGCCATTGCGAGAATAGGCCGTTTCTTCTATTTTACTTCTTGGGATCACTCTTCAGGCAAGGAGAGATTCATGAAACCACGATGTTTTCCTGATTCTACTACCTCGGGAGAACATGAATCACCAGCTCTTTCAAATCTGGTGTTTGTCTGAGCCGGGAACCTGAGTTGTGAAAGGGCAGTTTTGCCATTGCGAGAATAGGCCATTTGAGCAATTGCGGTAATAGGCCGTTTCTTCTATTTTACTTCTTGGGATCACTCTTCAGGCAAGGAGAGATTCATGAAACCACGATGTTTTCCTGATTCTACTACCTCGGGAGAACATGAATCATCAGCTCTTTTTCAAATCTGGTGTTTGTCTGAGCCGGGAACCTGAGTTGTGAAAGGGCAGTTTTGCCATTGCAAGAATAGGCCATTTGAGCAATTGCGGTAATAGGCCGTTTCTTCTATTTTACTTCTTGGGATCACTCTTCAGGCAAGGAGAGATTCATGAAACCACGATGTTTTTCTGATTCTACTACCTCGGGAGAACATGAATCACCAGCTCTTTTTCAAATCTGGTGTTTGTCTGAGCCGGGAACCTGAGTTGTGAAAGGGCAGTTTTGCCATTGCAAGAATAGGCCATTTGAGCAATTGCGGTAATAGGCCGTTTCTTCTATTTTACTTCTTGGGATCACTCTTCAGGCAAGGAGAGATTCATGAAACCACGATGTTTTCCTGATTCTACTACCTCGGGAGAACATGAATCATCAGCTCTTTTTCAAATCTGGTGTTTGTCTGAGCCGGGAACCTGAGTTGTGAAAGGGCAGTTTTGCCATTGCAAGAATAGGCCATTTGAGCAATTGCGGTAATAGGCCGTTTCTTCTATTTTACTTCTTGGGATCACTCTTCAGGCAAGGAGAGATTCATGAAACCACGATGTTTTTCTGATTCTACTACCTCGGGAGAACATGAATCATCAGCTCTTTTTCAAATCTGGTGTTTGTCTGAGCCGGGAACCTGAGTTGTGAAAGGGCAGTTTTGCCATTGCGAGAATAGGCCGTTTCTTCTATTTTACTTCTTGGGATCACTCTTCAGGCAAGGAGAGATTCATGAAACCACGATGTTTTCCTGATTCTACTACCTCGGGAGAACATGAATCACCAGCTCTTTTTCAAATCTGGTGTTTGTCTGAGCCGGGAACCTGAGTTGTGAAAGGGCAGTTTTGCCATTGCGAGAATAGGCCGTTTCTTCTATTTTACTTCTTGGGATCACTCTTCAGGCAAGGAGAGATTCATGAAACCACGATGTTTTCCTGATTCTACTACCTCGGGAGAACATGAATCACCAGCTCTTTTTCAAATCTGGTGTTTCTCTGAGCCGGGAACCTGAGTTGTGAAAGGGCAGTTTTGCCATTGCGAGAATAGGCCGTTTCTTCTATTTTACTTCTTGGGATCACTCTTCAGGCAAGGAGAGATTCATGAAACCACGATGTTTTCCTGATTCTACTACCTCGGGAGAACATGAATCACCAGCTCTTTTTCAAATCTGGTGTTTGTCTGAGCCGGGAACCTGAGTTGTGAAAGGGCAGTTTTGCCATTGCGAGAATAGGCCATTTGAGCAATTGCGGTAATAGGCCGTTTCTTCTATTTTACTTCTTGGGATCACTCTTCAGGCAAGGAGAGATTCATGAAACCACGATGTTTTTCTGATTCTACTACCTCGGGAGAACATGAATCATCAGCTCTTTTTCAAATCTGGTGTTTGTCTGAGCCGGGAACCTGAGTTGTGAAAGGGCAGTTTTGCCATTGCAAGAATAGGCCATTTGAGCAATTGCGGTAATAGGCCGTTTCTTCTATTTTACTTCTTGGGATCACTCTTCAGGCAAGGAGAGATTCATGAAACCACGATGTTTTCCTGATTCTACTACCTCGGGAGAACATGAATCATCAGCTCTTTTTCAAATCTGGTGTTTGTCTGAGCCGGGAACCTGAGTTGTGAAAGGGCAGTTTTGCCATTGCAAGAATAGGCCATTTGAGCAATTGCGGTAATAGGCCGTTTCTTCTATTTTACTTCTTGGGATCACTCTTCAGGCAAGGAGAGATTCATGAAACCACGATGTTTTCCTGATTCTACTACCTCGGGAGAACATGAATCACCAGCTCTTTCAAATCTGGTGTTTGTCTGAGCCGGGAACCTGAGTTGTGAAAGGGCAGTTTTGCCATTGCAAGAATAGGCCATTTGAGCAATTGCGGTAATAGGCCGTTTCTTCTATTTTACTTCTTGGGATCACTCTTCAGGCAAGGAGAGATTCATGAAACCACGATGTTTTCCTGATTCTACTACCTCGGGAGAACATGAATCACCAGCTCTTTTTCAAATCTGGTGTTTGTCTGAGCCGGGAACCTGAGTTGTGAAAGGGCAGTTTTGCCATTGCAAGAATAGGCCATTTGAGCAATTGCGGTAATAGGCCGTTTCTTCTATTTTACTTCTTGGGATCACTCTTCAGGCAAGGAGAGATTCATGAAACCACGATGTTTTCCTGATTCTACTACCTCGGGAGAACATGAATCACCAGCTCTTTTTCAAATCTGGTGTTTGTCTGAGCCGGGAACCTGAGTTGTGAAAGGGCAGTTTTGCCATTGCAAGAATAGGCCATTTGAGCAATTGCGGTAATAGGCCGTTTCTTCTATTTTACTTCTTGGGATCACTCTTCAGGCAAGGAGAGATTCATGAAACCACGATGTTTTCCTGATTCTACTACCTCGGGAGAACATGAATCACCAGCTCTTTTTCAAATCTGGTGTTTGTCTGAGCCGGGAACCTGAGTTGTGAAAGGGCAGTTTTGCCATTGCAAGAATAGGCCATTTGAGCAATTGCGGTAATAGGCCGTTTCTTCTATTTTACTTCTTGGGATCACTCTTCAGGCAAGGAGAGATTCATGAAACCACGATGTTTTCCTGATTCTACTACCTCGGGAGAACATGAATCACCAGCTCTTTTTCAAATCTGGTGTTTGTCTGAGCCGGGAACCTGAGTTGTGAAAGGGCAGTTTTGCCATTGCGAGAATAGGCCATTTGAGCAATTGCG